>NC_065451.1:64031995-64631995 GCF_917563875.1 Diabrotica virgifera virgifera
ATGTTGCAGATGAAGAAGTAATGAAAATATCGAAAACTAAGTAACAGAGGAAATGCCCTTTGAGGACTAGTATAAAAGTGGTATGTAGAGACACACCTCGAACGTCATATTACGTAGATGAACGTCGAAGCGAGAACGAATTTTGGATGTAAGTAACGAATTTAATAATTTTTTTTTTGTATAAAAAGCTGCGCAAGGAGCTGTGTAAATAAGTAATTAAGTAACTAATGCCCGGTTGCACCAACAGATCTTAAGCTTAAGTCGAGAATATCATAAGAATTAATATAATATAGTTATAATATATTACAATAAGAATACCATAATATAATAAGAGATATAATTGATAATAAGGTAAGAATCTAAAATTATGGTGCAACTCAAGTGATGCTCAAGGAGGCCCTATTTATAAGTAGAGCTTAGCTAATCTGCAACTTAAGATCTGTTGGTGCAACCAGGCATTAGTAAGTGGACACCTTAAGATCATATTCAGGAAACGGTG
The DNA here is from genome assembly GCF_917563875.1 of Diabrotica virgifera virgifera. Taxonomy (NCBI): domain Eukaryota; kingdom Metazoa; phylum Arthropoda; class Insecta; order Coleoptera; family Chrysomelidae; genus Diabrotica; species Diabrotica virgifera. The sequence continues at coordinate 64,032,495 of NC_065451.1, forward strand.
TCATATGCAGGGAAGAACTAAAATGATTCTTAGACCCGACATGTTTTTCTATGAGATTTCCTGAAAGGGTTTCCTAGCATACAAAACGACTATATGCCGGAAAGTAAGTGAGTATGTATGGAAAAGAAAATAAGGAGAATTATGTTGTCGAAATTATAGAGTACCATAAAAACCTTCGTGTTGTCTATTGTAAATAAAGTAAATAAATAGCTTAGAAAATATCCTCATAAACTTGATTGTGCTGGGACAAAAACTGCAGATTTAGATATGTTTTCGACTTTCTGAAACCTTTGTAGAAGCAAAGTGCAAAAAGCAAGTGTAAATGTGAAAGTAAAACGAAATTGAAAGAGCCATAGGGACTCGCTCCTATAGAATATTACCGAAAATCGTTTCTAAGGCCACAAGTTGATTTGGTTCGCAAAGAATTCGATCAGAATGTAACAGAAGAAGAACCAATTCAGCACCTATAAGATTGCCTATAGGACGTGGTTGTTTGAAGAAGAAGAGTTTACTAGAAAAGTCTGAGCTAACTGAACTGAGCGGTTTGAGACATATCTAATACAAAATTGTGGTTCTCACTTGATATAATGTTTGAAGAAGCGGTTAACTAAGAAGCAAAATTCATTTGCAGGTTGGTTAAAATGAAGAGAAGTGTGAGACGATGATTTGCAACCCTTACTGTGAAACGAATGAATGCATGAATGAATGAGTAAGGTGAAATCAAGCAGTCTACATAGAAATTATGTTGTTTAACCAACGCGAAATGATCTTAAGACCTTTTAGTCAAACAAAAGACGAACCTGTATATAAAATTGTGAAAACCAAAACAAAAGAAACATTATTTAACACCTTGAATAGTAACCCTATAGGGTGATATGTGGCACCAAAGGCTAGAGTTAACGAGATTACGAAGAACGTAGAAAGTAGAAGTAATGAGAAAATGATTGAGTACGAATAGAATGAGTAGAACAAAACTGAATGAATTAAATTGAGATGAAGCGGTGCGATGTGTGAAAATTTCAATAAAAATGGTTTCGAATTTATATGCCCGTCTACGAATAATTCAAAAATATTGACTTGCTGCTTGAATGTGAGTGTCTGTTTCAATCTAGGGTGTGCTGCTTGGAGCGAAGAATTGGAGGTGTTTATTTTGCTCAACATTGCGAGATAAGAAGTAAGAACGTATGTAAAGCGACAATGCAGTCAAAATTAAACAACGCAAACCAACGAAAAATGAATAAATGCTCTAGAATTGAATAAGACAAATTATACTATTTGATGTGAGACACAAATAATCGCAAATGAGTAATAATATTATTGCCAATAGAACGAATATAATAATATTATACCAATAATACAAGACAGCAGAAATAGCAACAAATAGATAAGTACAGTAAGGATAACGAAACAGGTACAGATAGAATCCAAATAATTTAAGAAGAAGAACGTGTAAGAAAAGTATGCGGATAATACCAGATTGAATAAAAAATAATCACTTAAAATCATATAGCACAATAAATAATAACCAATGTTGTATTATTAAACAATGAATGATAAATAGGTATAATAATAGAAAAATCAAAATGTTTATATAATCAAATAATTGTATTATGTAATGTAATCAAATAAAATTGTTAAACAGTATGGAACACACTTAATTATGCAAATTAAATAGATGTAATTGAAATATGAATAGATTTTTCGAAGGACCGTTTAATTGATATTAAGATATTAATGAAGTAAAACAAAGGATGAAATAACTATATTAATTAATTAAAAAATGAAAATCCTGGCTCGATAGTAACCAAAATGAAGCGTCTAATGTCTTCTGATTGATGAGTAATGGTCGCTGGGTTTAATTAGTTAGGTAGTAGAGACAATGGACTGTTTAGATTTGTAGAGATAAGATATATATGGGCATTTAGTATAGCAAAAATGAATAAATGTGTGTGTTTGTACGCAAATGTGAAAAAGTTGACCTGGCTATATGTTCATAAATTGTATCAATGTTAGAGAAAATATCGCACCTACCTTTAAAATGGGTGTAATTGGCCGGTATCTCCAGGATTGGGCAGCATCTCCATGACGGAACGGCCACCCGGGTGGTAAACTAGGCAAATGTGTCTCGTTCGACGTAGAATTTCGTACTGACTTGAGTTTTGTCTTCCTTGTTCCTTGGCAAGGTTCAGGTACCGCCCTTTCGGGGTAAAGAAAACACATGTGGTTCCTTGAAACACTTTCTAGCCTGATACATGTGCCAAGCAAACTTTGATCCCCTTTTGTCAAAGTGAGTGCGTTCTCTCTTTCAACAAGAAAATATTTATGAACAGCCAGTGGTGTAACAAAGAAGGATTTAACTATGAAATCTATTATATAAAATGGAGTTAAACTATGTATATATTTATTATAAGAAAACTAAGAGGGTATTTGCTATTACATAATTAAGTAGTCATATGCCTAACTATAAAAAACTAATAAACTAAAATACTAAAATACGTTGCATACTTTCCCAAACACCCCCATTTTATTAATTTTTTTTTGGCTACAGGGGTTGCACTAGGAAATCGCTTTTGGTGTCCATGCATGGGTAATAATAACGTGCACAAAAAGATATATGAAACATATTAATAAAGGGTATTGTGTGTGAAAGATTCCAAGAAAATCACTTTATTTATTAATTCTTCTTTTTTTTTGGGGTGGTTCCGGGGAAAAATGGGGGTGCATTATACAAATTTGTAAATAGCACCAGTACATGGGTAATCGCTGAAAGACTTTTTACTCTAGCATAAACGGTTTAGATGGTATAAAAAGGGGTTTTTTAAAATGTAACACCCTGTAATTAAAAAAATGGCAATTCCCCTTAAGTAAAACCTATACCAAAAAATCAATCAATTATTTGTGAATAAATGCCGCAGGATTTCTTCTTAATTTCAGTTACAGTTAGGGAAAAATATATTTTTTTTAAAACATCTGTTTTAAAAACTTGTCAACTTTGGGGCGCCACCCTCGCTAAACGGTGGATGATAGACAGATGCTGTCGGGAAATAAATCGTAGAAAATATAGTCCTCTTCATATTTCTATAAAATAAATTTTTTGTAAAATGTACAGGAAGGGGTGAAAAGGGGGGTTCTGGGGCGAAATTTTTTCAGAAAAAGTTAGTCTTATAATAAGCACCCCTTGATATACCAGAAAAAAAATAAAACCGGACTTGTGTCCATTTTGCTAGGTTCAACCTTTGTTTCCTACACTATTAGATATTTAATTAGACTACAAGTAAAAATTAGACAAAATACATAATTGCTTAAAAAATGTGTCTGTCATTAATAATTAATATTATTTAGGATAGCAACCCGATATATCCATTTATCGTTGGCTGTAATCACCGCTTCACATTCTAAATGAATCCACACGTTGATGAACGGGATTGGACACTAATGAAATCCTAAACACTGCCAGATTCCTCTAACAAGATAAATACTGTCCTGTTGTTTCGCTTTTCTCTTTCAATTTCGCTTCTCCTCATGAGTTGAAATTTACATTATTTATTATTACACATCTTGCAAATAATCTTGCAGAAGTCTAAACGAAAAAATATAACTTATTTTTTAATTGGAAAATCAACTTTTAAGTAAACAAATAGGATAACTTGTTAACTAATTATTAATATTTTTTTCACCAAATTTTGTGTGTCTCAAAAGCAAAATTGTATTTATGTTTATTCTGATTCCGATTCAAATTTCAATGTTCTTTTTTTTTCAAATATTATACATAAAATTTTATTTAGAAAGTCTAAAAAGAAGACTTTTAAAAATTTTAAACTTCTATGGTGACGACTTCTTTGAGGGATCTAAAAAACTCATTTTTTGTTATAAATATTTAAACAATGATCCCGTAAAATTAAACCGATAATTAATAAGAAAATCATTTATTTCTTTTTAGTAAACTTTTTTTTGGAAAGACCTCAATTTGAAACCTATTCCTATACAATTTTTGTCATTTTGACTGAGTTATTAGGAGCAAGTTTGATAAAAAATTAATGACATTTATTTTGCTCATGGCTACACTAATATGAATGCATAGTTTCCACTTACTTTATATCATCATCAGTGGGATTTGTGATCCCTCGTTCTCTAAATTGATCCTTGATACATTCTTTAACATGCGCTTCTTGCATAGGTAAAAATGGTATGTAATGGTCGATTAGATTACTTTTTACGACATCTGAAAATTGAAAGCCGCCTACAAAGGAAATATATATAATAGTCAAAGTATAGCCTCATTCTTTCAAAATTAGGTTACATTAGTGTGGACTCCTCGCTTACATACTCCTATACTAAGTATATTTCACAAAGCAACTGTTCTAGACACTCGACAGTCAATGGTCCACTCTACTGTACGGCATATGAAGTAAGAAAGTAAATTGTTCTACAGTCCGTCCCACCTTGACTTTTGAGTATAGGGAACATAGGCAATACAGTCCTTATGAGAGTCATTAGCGCGGTGATGCCGATTTTATCAAAAAAATTTGTAATCGAACATTAGAGAGAAGTTAATTTGATATACTATAGATATTACGCATATGAATCCTAAAACAGTTTTAATTTAATCTTTCTAATTTTCGATAACAAATTCTCACCGGCTAAAAACTCTCATAGCGACTGCATTGCCTATGTTCCCTATACTGTAAAGTCAAGTAGTGCGGCAGATTCGTGCAAATATTATAAGTAGTGTTGCCCAAAATCGGTCTTGGTCTTGCAGTCTTGGTCTTGTTCTTGCGTTTTCGCAACACCAAGACCAAGACCGTCTAATTTTAGCAAGACCAAGACCAAGACTTACCGTGCAAGACTTGAGCAAGAACAAGACTAAGTCTGCGAGACTCTTGCGTCTTGCAGTTAGAACTGAGGGTCGTTTTAGGTCGTTAGTATAAGTTCGGCTATATTCTTAGATACTCTATGAGAAACAAAAAAAATTGTAACAACAATTTTGAAAATTGGACTTTACGAACAATACCATAAACATACATAGCGAATCAAAATATCTATTAAAAGAACACTCGACACATTTGCCATGTACTCAGAGGTCATTATTATAATGTAAAAATAAATTTTTTTAGTAAATTCTTTCTCAGTAGCCGACTTCTTTGCTCTGAAATTAATTGTCCTGGTTTTGAGAATAGTCGTCTTCTAATCATATTCATATAACACAACATTCCTGCGTTGCGACGCCTACAGTAATATCGAATATCGTATCCAAACTTTTTAAAAATATGTCACCTTAGCACTTATATAAATTTACATAAATATTTTTTTTCATTATTAGTTTTCTAGGAATCTAACCAGAAATCTTATCAGTATACATTATTATAGTAAGACTATTGTGTATACTGATGTGTCCTGTGTTATGAGGTCACTCGGCTAAACAAAATTTGCCGAAACAGCGCGGCTATTATTTGTAAGTATCGTAACCAGACAAAAGTATAGAGATAATGCCGGATATCGTGTAAACATAATACCGAAATATTAACGGGTCATTTTTAATGTCTCAAATTTCCTAAACCTGTTGTCCACTGTAAGTGATTTTTTTTTAATATTGTGTCTTATTCTTTATAAATATCGCAGTAATAATAGATATTGTTGCTAGACAGGTCAATTATTGTCAGTGTATACCGGGTGTACCAATCAAACTGTGTTTTTCTCACTCTGTGGAATATTATAGCATTATGCTAACTTATTATTCTAGCACGCAATAGCATACTGAAATTAAAGCCCAACTATAGCCTCATATTTTCTTAACATTATGTTTTTTTATTCATTCACTTATATTGGATAATACAAAAGTTAGGTACTTTTTTAACTAGCCATGTTTTTCATCAATACAGAATGTTAATGGGTAATTCGGCACGAAAAAGTAATTACAGTTTGCTTCATAAACGTTTACTTTATAAATGCTTTGTTTACCAAATAGGGGGGTTGAAATTATTCTTACGAATTGACGATTTATTTATTGCTCTAAAACCGGTTGAGATGTGCAAATGAAATTTTGTGGGTTTTAAGAGGTAGTTTTAACTTTAGTTAGTTAGAACATAGGCAGGGATCACTTAGATCGTGGGTTCAAACCCCACCCGGTGTCAGTTGTTTCCATATTTATTAATTTGGCTAGTCTTTACTATGGCTATGATATTCAAGATTAAAATGTACCTCTTTGTTACGTTGTTCTAAGATATGCAATAGGCTAATGGGCAACTGCGAGACTCTTGCTGCAAGGCCAAGACCAAGACCGGGAGCGCAATACCAAGACCAAGACCAAGACCAGGTGTACTGGCGCAAGATCAAGACTGTCTAAGTCTCGTCTTGGTCTTGCATTTGGGCAACACTAATTATAAGAATTGTGCATTTAATGATAGAAGCCTATAATTTGGACCACACATACTACTCATATAAAGGTTCAAAATTAGATATGAGGCCATCTCAGATTTTACCTTTTACAAAAATGGCGGGCATTCAAAATGGCGACGATACATATGTGACTAATAGCACGATAACTTTTGAACGAAAAGTCCGACTTTTACCAAATTTGGTATATGAGTTCTTTTTTTAGTGTACCAGGTTGACCTCTTGAACCCGAAGAATTGGTGTACCAGAAGTTGTGTTTTTCCTGGTTTTTTATGTAAAAATATGTTGTTTTTTTTTCAATTCTTTCACCCTGTATATATTAATTTTTCAAAATGGTAACACCGGCATTAAAAAGAGCGTAAAAATATTTTTATGAAATATTTTGAACTCTTTAGTTCTGTTAAGGCTATGGGTACATAATTCGCAAATATTTTACGTGTATCCCTACTTTTTCTGTCTTTAGACGGCAAATTACGTGTAGTAAAATTCACACTGGTATGGATATGTAAACATTACTAGAATGTCATTCTACTTGAAAATGTCATCATTAATTTAAAGAGATGGCTTTTGAATGTTCTTGGATAACTGTTATTTTTATAATTGCAAATTATTAATTCAGTTAATAAATGTGATAATTTTTTCAGTAACTATGTATTCAGTAATTGTAATAATTTATTAGTACAACAAAAACTAATACTCAATCGAGAAAAGAGGAAAAGTGTTAAAGTGATTTTTTAATAATATATTCTTATGGAACGCTTACAATTTTGAACATCTTTAACAACAAAATACTTGGATCACAGAATATATTATCCTGATGTATTCTCTGCTTGGATCTTCCACAAATAATACACAATAAATAACTTTTTATTAAGTTCACGTCTTAAATCAATTATTTATCAAATACACATCAATTATTTATCATATACCAATTTAATCAATAACTCAAAATATTCCCGATGCAATGTCAAATATTTAAAATTGTCACTGATTGTCAGTGTCTGACTGACAATATATGCTGACAATATTATATTCGGCTGAGTGCGTTGTAAGACAAAGATAGATTTGGAAAATATTATCACGGCATTATGTTCATTTTTTTCGAATCCTGAAAAAACCAATAAATATTTTTGAAAAATTTAAACGCAGAATGAAAGAGTAAATTATTACCGAGGGCCGAAAGTCCCTTAGAATAAATAAAAAGTTTATTTTGAATGAGATATTTGAAATTAAAAATCATACTAAATTTTCTCTTAGTTTTTCACCCTGTAACTTATTAAAATAAACATTATAGAAGTTCTCAGGGACTTTCGGCCCTCGCTAATAACGTAATCTTTCACTCTGCGTTTAAATTTTTCAAAAATACTTATTAGTTTTCTCAGGATTTGAAAAAAATGAATCTCCATTTGAATAGCATTGCAGCCGAAAATACGTACCGATCCTCTTAATTACCATTTAATAAATGCAGAACGTATCTTCACATGTACCTATGTGCAGCAAATTCGTGCAAATATTATAAGAATTATTGTGCATTTAATGGTAGGGTAGAAGCATATAATTTGGACCACATATACTACACATACAAAGGTTCAAATTTAGATATGAGGGCATCTCAGATTTTGTCTCTTACAAAAATGGCGGGCATTCAAAATGGCGACTAATAGCTCCATAACTTTTAAACGAAACGTCCGATTTCAACTAAATTTGGTATATATGTTTCTTTTTTGACGTGAAAGATGACGTCTTGAACCGGAAGAATCGGTTTACCAGAAGTTGTGTTTTTCTTGATTTTTTATGTAAAAATTTGTTGTTTATTTTTTCAATTCTTTCACCCTGTATATTAATTTTTCAAAAAGGTAATACCGGCTTTGAAAAGAGCGTAAAAATATTTTTAGGAAATATTTTGAATTCTTTAGTTATCTTAATTACCAATTAATAAATGCATAACGTATCTTCACATGTACCTATGAACCTGTGTGCGGCAGATGCGTGCAAATAATATAAGAATTATTGAGCATTTAATGGTAGAAGCATATAATTTGGACCACACACACTACACATACAAAGATTCAAATTTAGATATGAGGCCATCTCAGATTTTGTCTTTTACAAAAATGGCGGGCATTCAAAATAAATCAGCCGCACATAGGTACATGTGAAGATATGCATTTATTAAATGGTAATTAACATAACTAAAAAGTTCAAAATATTTCCTAAAAAATATTTGTACTCTCTTTTCAAATGGCGGTATTAGCTTTTTGAAAAATTAATATATACAGGGTGAAAGAATTGAAAAAAAACAACATATTTTTACATAAAAAACAGTAAAAACACAACTTCTGGTTTGTAAACCGATTTTTCCGGTTCAAGACCTCGATCTTACTCATCAAAAAAAGAAGCTTGATGCCAAAGGCTATAGCGGGATAAGATGGTCAAAAATGCCCCCGCACCGATCAGCCTCGCTACTTATGTTTTTGATAAAGGATATAAAAAGATACCCTCATGCAAATTTTTAGCTTCCCAGAGGTCCTAAAACTTTTTAAATCGAGAAAAGAAGAATTTTTAGGTTTTATTTTTTTGTGAGCGCAGTTTTACTTTAAAAAATCTGAAAAAATTCAAGAGATTGTATCTTTTGAATACAAAACAACCTGATTTTTTTCAGATTTTTGTAATAAAAAATAAACCCAGGAAAAATTGTTGAAATTTTCAAAAAATTTTTAGGTTATGATAATATGATTTGGCCAACTTTTAAATAGTATTTTTTTGTGTACTTTTTGCCGTTCTTTTGAATGGCAGAGCCAGAATTTTTAATATCTGAGCGGAAAGAACGAAAAAATCGAAAAAACCGTTTTTGGCTGTCACGAGATGCATCTCGGGACAGCCAATTTTAGGATTTAGGATCCTGACTACAACTACTGAACAAAAACTAAAAGTGTGAATTTTGTCATAAAATTTGTTATGTGGGGTTATAATAATATTTGGAACAACTTTTCCAAATACCTTTTTTCGATATCTCTAACGCTAAGCAAATCGAATCGCATATCGAAAATTCACCCTATTTGTGGATTCGCAGTAGGCCGCGTTTAAAATTTAAAGTTCAGTTGACTATTTTAAAAATTGTGAACCATCAACCTCTATGACTGCAAAATTTCAAATTTGTATATATTTTGATAGCCGAAACATAGGGGTGTCTTCATCTTAAATGCGACACACTGTATCTTATCCATTCGATAATTTATTGCAACTAATATAGTCGTATTTTTTACAGATTCAAAATATACAAGGAAAATACTGACTAATTCCCTAATTTTATCATAAAAAAGTTCAAATTGATTGCATTGAAATTTTGAACCAATTAATGCGTTTTAATATAATAATATTATTATAATTATTATAATATAATAGAGTGAGTTTTATGTATAGAAACCCTGAGTATCTCGGAAACGACTTGCACGTTTTTCATAGGTTTTGGTGGGTAGGGGTTTTTTAATGCAGCCGATATTAGAGTGATAATTACATTGTTGTCAGATTTTCAGTTTTTCTGGAAATCTAATGAACTTTCTTATTTCAAATCGAACACCCTGTATATTTTTTGCGTTTCGAAGTCCTTAAGATATACTGATTATTTTGTATATTATAGTCCCTATACCTAAATGCCATAGTTTCGGAGTTATTGCTACATTGATTTAAAACAATTTAAAGAAATTATAAAAATCAATTTTTTAGGTCCGTGTAGGCATTATTTTACGTTCTTTGGATCATTGGGAACAAAAAAGGTCTTTTATAATTTTTCTCTGAAGTTAATCGTTTTCGAGTTATAAACAATCTAAAACTGAAAAAAATCGAATAATGACCTATTTTCAAGGTTCAAAAACAAAAATAAAAAATATTATTTTTGAAACTGCGGTGTACCCAAATTCAAGCTAAACCCTTCTTCCAGGAGCTCGCTATAAAATTTTTTGGCACGTTTGATTCTAAAACATTGCTTTTTAATGAATGTTACTGAAGCGCATATGAGAGGACGGGCGATCGGGCTGCATTAACAACTAAAAAACAATATTTTAGAATGAAACAAGCTCAAATTACTTATTGTTTACTGATAAAATAAGGCTTCAGCTTGAATTTCTGTACTTCGCAGTTTCAAAAATAATATTTTTGATTTGTGTTTTTTAACCTTGAAAATCGTCATTATTCGATGTCTTTTCAGTTTTAAATTATTTATAACTCGAAAACGATTAACTTCAGAGAAAAATTACAAAAGAACTTTTTTGTTCCCAATGGTCCGAAAAACCTAAAATAATGTCTGCCCAGGCAAAAAAAATGATTTTTATAATTTGTTTAAAAAGTTTTTTTAAATAAATGTAGCAATAACTCCGAAATTATGGCCTTTAGGTATAGGGAATATAACATGGAAAATAATCAGTATTTCTTAAGGACTTCAAAACGCAAAAAATATACAGGGTGTTCTATTCGAAATAAGAAAGTTAGTTAGATATTCAGAAAAACGGAAGATCTGACAACAATGTAAGTATTACTATAATATCGGCCACATTAGAAAACCCCTACCCACCACAATCTATAAAAATCGTGCAAGTCATTTCCGAGATAATTGAGGGTTTCCATACATAAAACTCACTCTGTATATTAGATGTGATCGTTCATGGGTATTCTTTCATTTTTCCGACTGTATTAAGTATTACACCTTAATTGGTTCAATACTTCAATGCAATCAATTTGAACTTTTTATGATAAAATTAGTGAATTAGTCAGTATTTTGATTTTATATTTTTAATCTATAAAAAATACGACTATACTAGTTGCAATAAATTATCAAATTGATAAGATACAGTGTGTCGCATTTAAGATGAAGACACCCCTATGTTTCGGCTATCAAAATATATACAGATTTGAAATTTTGCACAGTCATACAGGGTGATGGTTCACAATTTTTAAAATAGTCAACTAAACTTTAAATTTTAAACGCGGCCTATTACAAACAGGGTGAATTTTCGATATGCGATTCGATTTACTTCGCGTTAGAGATATCGAAAAAAGTTATCTGGAAAAGTTGTTCCAAATATTATTAAAACCCCACATACCAAATTGTATGACAAAATTCACACTTTTAGTTTTTTTTTTTTCAGTTGTTGTAGTCAGGATCCCAAATCCTAAAATTGGCTGTCCCGAGATGCATCTCGTGACAGCCAAAAACGGTTTTTTCGATTTTTTCGTTCTTTCCGCTCAGATATAAAAAATTCTGCCTCTGCCATTCAAAAAAACGGCAAAAAGTACACAAAAAAATACTACTTAAAAGTTGGCCAAATCATATCATAACCTAAAATTTTTTTGAAAATTTCAAAAATTTTTCCTGGGCTCATTTTTTATTACAAAAATCTGAAAAAAATCAGGTTGTTTTGTATTCAAAAGATACAACCTCTTGAATTTTTTCAGATTTTTTAAAGTAAAACTGCGCTCACAAAAAAATAAAACCTAAAAATTCTTCCTTTCTCGATTTAAAAAGTTTTAGGACCTCTGGGAAGCTAAAAATTTGCATGAGGGTATCTTTTTATATCCTTTATCAAAAACATAAGTAGCGAGGCTGATCGGTGCGGGGGCATTTTTGACCATCTTATCCCGCTATAGCCTTTGGCTGAAATCGGACTTTTCGTTCAAAAGATATCGTGCCATTAGTCACATATGTATAATTGCCATTTAGAATGCCCGCCATTTTTGTAAGAGGCAAAATCTGAGATGACCTTATATCTAGTCGGACAAACTTTGATGTATGGGAACACTGGAACAGGGGATGTTTTAATTGTGGAACAGGTTAAAAATTTGGAACGTCAGACTACGAACACGTTCCATGTATTTTGTCGGACAGACCTTCTAATTGATTTGTTACTGTAACGAAAGAGAAATCTTGTCCAACCACCGTATAACAGTAAACACCTCGAGAATGACTTAATCGAATGATCTAGGCCTCGGCGGAGAGGAGGAGATACTTCTCGAACGTACGTCCCGTAGGCGGAACAAGCTTATAGCTAGAGATGGGCGTCGATTGTTCCAGAATAACAACTGGGTATAAATACGGGCATATTTGTAAATAGAGTTTAGTCTTAAGCTAAAGTTTGTAAAGTAAACTTGTATAAATAAATAATAAAGTCGTAAATAAATACCCGAACGCTCGTTTTTGTTACAGTGGTGTCAGGTGTGGGGTAAACTTAGTGCGATATAAGTAAGTGAATTACAGAGAGACTTTAAAAGACTTTTGAACTTTATTCGTCGGGAATAACCGGAGTGCGTTAATTGTTCGGTATTCGGAAAGACTTTTAAAAGACTTTTGGACTTTATTCGTCGGGAATAGTTAAAGTGCGTTGATTGTTCGGTATTCGGAAAGACTTTTAAAAGACATTTTGGAAAGTACGTGTGTGCCGACCAAAGATGTTGCTACAAGAACTTACAGTAAAACAGCTCCGTGAACAGCTAGAGGAACGGGATGTGGACAGCAGTGGGCTCAAGATAGTCCTACAAGCACGACTCGAGGAAGTCCTAACGAAGAACGGAGATGATCCAGAGACGTTCCACTTCCAGTCAGCAGAACAAGCAATCTTATTGAAATTAAAAACTGTTTCTGAAACGATCGATGATACTTCTAAGATAAATAATGAGAAATTCGAAACCATCTCTCAAAAGATCGATGAAACTTCTAGAAAGAACAACGAGAAACTTGAGGAAGTTAGTAGACAGAACAACGAGAAATTCGAAAGTGTTTCTCAAAAGATCGATGAAACTTCTAGAAAATTCTAAAGTGTTTCTCAAGTAATTAAAGACGTTTGTAGACAGAACGACGAGAAATTTGAAGAAGTTTCTAGAACATTCGATAAGATACAGAAAAGCGTAGACGACAGTAAAGAAATGTTAGAAGAAAAGATCAAACAACTAGAGACTATGGTAACCAATACGAAAGTCCTACCTTCAGTTAATGCAGTAGTTTTGGCCGTAGAAGAGAAGATCAAAGAATTAAAGAGCATGATAACCGATACAAAAGTGCAACCGTCAGTTCATGCAGTAGCTTTAGATCCTGTAGTGAAAGATGAACTACCGAGAGAAGAAATGTCGCATAATATGAGATTCAAATTACCACCATTTGATGGAAAGTCCTCTTGGTCCATATACCTTAGACAATTCGAAGCTATTGCGACCGCCAATCATTGGACCGAACAAGAAAAGGCTGTTTCCTTGACTGCTGCTTTACGAGGTGATGCTGCAGATATCTTAAGGTCAATTCCTAAGGGTCAAGAAAAATGTTACCAGACCTTGTTCACTCGTCTAGAAAAACGCTATGGAGATGCTCATCTACAACAAGTATACAAAGCACAACTGCGAAGTAGAAGTCAACGAGCAAGTGAGAATTTGCAAGAATTTGAAGCAGATGTTGCTCGTGTGGTGCGGTTGGCTTATCCGGAGGCGCCAGACAGTATTTTAGAAGAAATTGCCGCAGATACCTTCATCAATGGGTTGAAAGAGAGTGAACTACAGAAAGCCTTACGACTAGCAAGACCGAAAGTTTTAGATGAAGCACTTGTTATTGCATTGGAGCACGAAACGGCTAGTCAAACTTCACGAAGCCATAGAGTAAGAACCATTGAAGAAAGTGACGAACACAACAATGAACCTCTGGAGGAAATGATACGGAGAGTAGTTCGTACCGAGATGCCAAAGAGACGTGATCCTAGATGTTGGAATTGTGGCGACGTAGGCCACATTCGTCGTAATTGTAAGAAGATCGTACAGCCGTCGGAAAACTAGAGAGGGTCGACACCAAGGGGCAACTGCCGACCTCGAGAACTAAAGCCTCCATAGTAACTGTCAACCTTACGTCCTCCGGTGGAATCCACAACTTATACATCGAAGGTCGTATCAATAATAGATGTAGATCGTTTTTGGCGGATACAGGTGCAACGAGAACTATCGCACGTCCAGATGTAGTACGAAACCATAATAGGTTATCACCTGCAACAGTAAAGCTTAGAACAGCGACTGGTGAGCTAATTAATACATACGGCGAGGCTAATATGTCAGTATCTATTGGCCAGACCACAGTTGAACATCAAGTATTAATTGCCGAGATCTCCGACGAGTTCATATTGGGAATGGACATACTAAGAAAAGTTGGGGCTGTATTGGATGTTCAAAATGGAGTCCTCAAGATCAATGATGAAGAGTTTCCCTTTCACGACGACAAAGAAGATGCCATCCGCTTACTAACTACATGCGACGTAACCATACCCGGTAATAGTGAGAAAGTTCTGATGACCATGCTTGATGGACACTGCCAAGAGGGAAGTTTAAGGATGGTCGAAGATGTGGATGATGTCGAGTTCCTAACGGCGAAAACTTTGGTAAAACTTCGAGATGTCATTTCTGTAAGAGTTATGAATGTAAGGGAAACTGCTATTAAGTTAAGTAGCGGAGCTTTGATCGGGCAGTGTGTTCCCGTGGCTTCCATTTGCTCTATGAATACCAATGAGAAATCATCAAAGTCAAAGTATCCAAAAGACCTTGTCGAGATGATCATTGAAAGATGCCAAGATCTTGACCATGAACGAACGGAAAAAGTGAGGTCTATGCTGATAAGAGTACCAAGATGTTTTTGCTATTGATAAGAAGGATAAGGGCAAAACAAGCATAGTAACGCATAAAATAAATACCGGAGACGCTCAGCCAATCAGACAACGGCCTAGACGGCTTCCATTTGCGAAAAGAGATGAAGCCGAAGAGATTATCAAGGATATGGACAAACAAGGGGTAATTGAACCATCGAACAGTCCATGGACATCACCAGTAGTTCTGGTAAAGAAGAAAGATGGTTCGACGCGTTTTTGTATCGACTACCGCCAGCTCAATGCGGTAACAAAAAAAGATAGTTATCCTTTGCCCCGAATAGACGATACATTGGATACTCTCTCTGGTTCTCGATGGTTTTCCACACTCGATTTAAAAAGTGGATATTGGCAAGTAGACATGGAGCCAGTCGATCGGGAGAAAACCGCATTTTCGATAGGATCAGGGCTTTGGCAGTTTACGGCTATGCCGTTTGGTTTATGTAATGCCCCTGCCACATTTGAAAGATTAATGGAGGCAGTTTTAAGAGGTCTAACATGGAAAACATGCCTGGTTTACTTGGATGATGTAATTGTGGTTGGAAAGTCATTTGATGAACACGCCAAGAATTTAATAGAAGTCTTTCAACGATTGAGGGCAGCGAACTTGAAGTTAAGTCCGAAGAAATGTCACATGTTTCGACGAGAAGTTAAGTACTTGGGACATATTGTATCGAGTAACGGTGTAACAGCTGATCCTGAAAAGATTGAAGCAATTAAAGATTGGCCAGTACCAAAAGATAAACATGAAATTAGAAGTTTCCTTGGCCTATGTACATATTACCGACGATTTGTCAAAGGATTTCCCTAACAAAGTTGACGGAGGAGGGCAAAGAATATATATGAAGTGAAGAGTGCCAAAAAGCTTTCGAACAACTAAAAATAGCACTGATCAGTGCACCGATATTAAGCTACCCGGTACAGGCAGGAAAATTTGTTTTGGATACCGATGCTAGCAACAGTGCCATAGGCGCTGTTCTCTCCCAAATCCAGGTTGGACAGGAAAAAGTCATCGCTTATTTCAGCAAAGTAATGTCGAAACCAGAAAGAAACTATTGCGTTACCAGAAGAGAACTGCTGGGTATAGTGAAGGCTTGCGAACATTTCCATAAATACTTGTATGGCAGAAAGTTCCTTCTTCGAACAGATCACGCTGCTCTAAAATGGCTCATACAATTCCGTAATCCAGAGGGCCAGATGGCAAGATGGTTAGAACGATTACAAGAATATGACTACGAGATAGAACATAGGGCCGGAAGAGTTCATTCAAATGCTGATGCCCTTTCGAGACGACCATGCAGTGCAAATTGTAATCACTGTGCCAAATTAGAGGAACGATTTTGCCCCGTGAGACGAACCACCGTAGTTAATGAACAATGGCAGCCCCAACAGTTACAACACGCCCAAGAAGATGATCCATGTATAAAAAGAGTATTGGATTGGATGCGTCGAGGTGAGAGACCCAGTTGGCAAAACATTAGTGCATGTAGTCCGGAAGTCAAGGCCTACTGGAGCCAATGGAATTGCCTGATACTAAAAGATGATCTTTTGTACAGAACCTTTGAGAACGATGATGGTACAGAACCTAAGCTTCAGTTGATTGTACCTAAAAGTAAAGTGTCAGAAGTATTGCGTCAGTTGCATGACGGTACATCAGGTGGACACTTTGGTATTACGAAGATTCTGCAAAAGGTTCGAGAACGGTTCTATTGGGTGAACTGTAAAGATGATGTAAGAAGATGGTGCCAGAAATGTGAACTGTGTGCATCCGGTAATGGTCCAGTTGGTAAAAAGAGAGCACCCATGAGACAGTATAATGTTGGCAGTCCTATGGAAAGAGTAGCAATCGAAATTGCAGGTCCATTTCCAGAAACTGATGCTAAAAATAAATACATCCTGGTAGCCATGGATTATTTTACGAAATGGACCGAGGCCTATGCATTACCAAATCAAGAAGCTGCTACCGTTGCAGAGGTACTTGTTAAAGAATTCTTCAGCCGATTTGGTGTTCCCTTGGAGATCCACTCCGACCAAGGGCGAAACTTTGAGTTAGCTCTTTTCCAAAACGTTTGTAAATTGATTGGTGTCAATAAGACCAGAACAACACCCCTGCATCCTACATCAGATGGGATGGTCGAGAGGATGAACCGAACGATGGGTAAACACTTATCCAAAGTTGTACCTGAAAATCAGCGAGATTGGGACCAACACATTCATTTATTCCTGATGGTCTACCGCTCGACCGTAAATGAAACTACAGGTCAAACACCAACCTGCCTGATGTTGGGTCGTGAAGTTCGTTTGCCCTGCGACCTAGAGTTTGGCTGCAGACCTTCCGAGGAACATGTTGCAGGCGAAGAATACGTCGACCGCCTGAAGTTACGAATGAACAACATTCATGAATTTGCCCGACAACACATCCAGATAGCCAGTGACAGAATGAAAGATCAATATGATTCTCGATGCAAGAATGAAAGCTTCGAAGTAGGTGATCTTGTCTGGCTTTATAATCCACAACGTCGTCGCGGCTTGTGTCCTAAACTGCAAAGACAATGGGAAGGTCCGTAAGAAGTTAAGAAGAAAATAAATGACGTAATATACAGAATTAAGAAGTTGCCAAACGGTAAACCAAAAGTTATTCACATAAATCGTCTTGCACCATATGCTGGCTCAAATGAAACAGAAGAAGCCCGAGTCCTCCAACAGGAGATGAAAGACGCCGCACAACCAAGTTTTAATCAATTTATGTCAAATTACGCAGCGAGAAAGAGTGCTAGATTCGGCGTGACCACAGAAGTTCAGCAAGATCTGTTTGGTGTTCCAGAAAACGTCTCTCTAGCCCACTGTGTTGCCCAAGACCTCGAGATGACTAAAGGAATCTCGTCCGTATTTAATAGAAAGTTCGGCCGCCTGGACGAGTTAAGACATCAGCACCCTAAAATTGGAAGAGTACTGCGATTGGAAGATGGTCCTCGATCTTTGCTGTATATGGTGACCAGTAAGTCTTATACGGACACGCCAAGCTACGAGAACATATGGCGTGCTCTAACTAATTTGAAGAAAATCGTGTGTAATTATGACATCAAAGATTTGGCTTTACCAAAAATAGGCCATGCAGTAGAAAATCTGGATTGGAAGATTGTGAGAAGCATGCTTGAAGTGATCTTCAGAGAAACTGGCGTACGAATTACTGTGTGTTGCATGAACCCGAAGATGTCATACCCTTCAAAGACAGTAGACTGCTACTTCTTTTCTAGGGGTGTATGCAGAGCTGGAGAATCCTGTAGATTCCGCCATCCTGGGCCTTCATCTAGAGTTGCTGATCGGGACGCTCAGATCTTAAGAGGGGAGCAGTGTAACGAAAGAGAAATCTTGGCCAACCACCGTATAACAGTAAACACCTCGAGAATGACGTAATCGAATGATCTAGGCCTCGGCGGAGAGACTTCTCGAACGTACGTCTCGTAGGCGGAACAAGCTGATAGCTAGAGATGGGCGTCGATTGTTCCAGAATAACAACTGGGTATAAATACGGGCATATTTGTAAATAGAGTTTAGTCTTAAGCTAAAGTTTGTAAAGTAAACTTGTATAAATAAATAATAAAGTCATAAATAAATACCCGAACGCTCGTTTTTGTTACATTACCATTTCATTAAACTCTCATGCAAAAATCAGACTGGTGTTTATCACCAACTGGGCATTTTAATGAGTAGAACACGAAGAGCATGTCAAATGACAGGAATTATATTGGTGATAAATAGCAGTCTGATTTTTGCATGAGTTTAATGAAATGGTAACAAATTAATTGTAAGTTCTGTCCGACAAAATACATGGGGCGTTTTCGTAATCTGACGTTCCAAATTTTTAAACTGTTCCATAATTAAAACTTCCTTTGTTCCAGTGTTCCCGTACATTAAAGTTTGTCCGACTAGACACCGTTAAGCTATTAACAAATTTTCAGCTTGCTATTAATCAACTTTTTTTAGTACGCGGGATCCAGGCCTATATGGCCTCTTTAACTAGACATTGCATTCCATTTTTTGTTTTTTTTTTCTTTTTTGTACCTATATCTTTCTTGCTGCGCTAATTACTTTTTTATTTCTTCCCAATATTCTTCGGTGCCCAGACTGCCTGTATTTGTCAGTGTTTATGTTATTTCTGTCTCATGGTTCTGTTTGATATCAATTTTTGTATGTCTAGTTGTCCGGTTTTTTGTTCCTGTTTGTCCATCCTGTTTCTCTGAATTTTGTACCAACATTTTATCTGTACTAGGAAACGGTTAGATCCAGAACATGCTCCTCTTTGACTCTTTACAGCTTATAAATATGCTTATTGAGACCCTTTTGCCTATCAAGACATGACCAATTTAGTTGGCAGTTATTCCACCAGACATAATCTATGTCGCTTTGTATATAGCGCGGTGTGGGAAAAAAGTCGAGGTTATGATCATGCTTTTTCTACTGGCAAAGTTGATTAGAAATTTTCCATTTTCATTGATGTTTTGATGGAGTCAATCTTTACCAACGGATCCTAAAAAAAGTTCTTCTTTGTCTATTTGCCCATTCATATCTCCTAGTACGATCTTTATATCATTTCTCAGTGAGCTGTCATATACTTCTTCTAGCTGTTCGTAGAATGCTTCTTTTATTTCTATTTAATGTTTTTCTGTTAGCCAGTGTTTCCAAAGGTTGCAATTATGGACGATAGACGAAATACATGCTTAAAAACCCCTGTATTATAAAAATTATACTTTTTTGTGATTTGACATGAAGTTAATAATACCTTTTACAATACAAGATTACAGCCTCAACTTACCTTTTTCAGTAAATGCTCCTTTCATAACTAAACTCTCAAAGTCTGATAGTTTCATGTTTTCTCGTTGTCTACCTGAGTTCCACAAGTCTAAATAGTGTTGATTTATTATATTGGAACCTGTATTTGATAAGAATATGAATATTGCTCGAGTGTAATCTACTCCTTCAACAAGTCCTTTATGATCTAGTATTGGCTTGATAGCATTTAGAAGATCTGTGGGCATCTTATCGACCTCATCAAAAATAAATAGCTGTCTACTACAAGAAGACACATTTCCTTTAATCCAATTGTATAAATCCCTCTAAAACAGTGGTAATATTTCTCTCATTGTATTATCATACAGTAAGCGCCACGCTACTAGATACATGGGTAGGTACTTGATTGTTATGCTTATGGGCTAATCCGGTCCGTTCTCAGATGTGACTTTCATCCCTGTCATGTTACTGTCAAGAAACTATTCAAAATAATTGTTTTTCCATGCAAAAAATACATTTATTAATAGTATTGTACTCTGCCTTAAAATAGCTTTATTCAAACACCAAGAATATTACAATACTTTAAAACTTTTGCAACTTTAACAAAATGACTAGGTACTATAAATGTCCAAATTAGATCCAGCTGTATTTAATACAGCTGATCTATTATGTGTCAATTTTCTATGTTAATATTCAGTTTCTATACATTTTCTAACGTTCTAAATGTCACTACACTAGGTTCGCTTTCAAGATGCAGTAGAAATAAACAAACCAAGACACGTTAAATGATACTAGGAGCACTCCCGAATCATAATTTACAATGTATAAACTTTGGAAATCGTAATTTGGGATTTACAATGTATTTACATTGTAAATTATGATTCGGTTGTGCTCCTAGTGGCATTTAACGTGTCTTGGTTTGTTTATTTCTACTGCATCTTGAAAGCGAACCTAGTGTAGACATAAAAATAAGCATTGCAACAAGTGAAGGGTCCAGGACTGTAATACCTCAATGTTCCTATGTATCTAGTAGGATGGCGCATACTGTATATTTTGTCATAAAACTGTAATTATTTTAGTTCCAAAGTGTAACAATTCGAGCTGGTACCCTGCTTTCTCGTAAATAATAATTTTTGACTCATTACACTTTGGAACTGGTGTTTGGAACATCGAAAATTTTGGAAAGCTGAATTTGTTCTAAAAAGGGGATAGTTATCTGGGTTGGCTGTATACCATACCATATGTACTTAAATAAACTTTAACATCGAAGTAAAACAACTTCTACGTAATAGGCATAATTCAATAAAATCCTAACAAATCCCAAATGGATTGAATAAGACATTCACTTTGCAGACATTGTTGGCACAAGATGGTTGGTTAAAGTTCTCGATTAGGGTTTCATCATGTTCCCAGAGGTTATCTACTAACATCGGCGTTAAGCCTTTTCAATTTTACTACCTAAGAATGTATATTGAATTATAATTACAACCATTGTTTGGTTCTGGGGCTAGTTAGCAAGTATATGAGTTCACTGATGATGGACTGATAGGTCCGGAAACGTTCGTTCTGAACATATTTTATACAATCCATTGGGATTTTTTAGAATATTATTAAATTATACCTATTACATAGAAGTTGCTTTACTTCGATGTTAGAGTTTATTTAACTATATGGTATACCTACAGCCAACCAAGGGAACTATCCTTTTTTAGTTTATTATTTATTATTTGTTTCTACGTTAAATACTTTTCTCTTACATATTCTTGGGCTGTGAATTCTATATATTTTTTCTTCTATTTGGTTATCCGTAGCACTTCCCAGTTTGCTTCTAACTACCATTGCTATATCATCAGGGAATTCCAGGCATTGATGCTTTTTATGATATATATATAATTTCTTTTCTATTTATATTTCTAATATCTATATCTGAGAGTTCCTTTAATCCTTGATTTTGAATTGCTGCGATTTCTACCTCTGGAACATAAGCATCTCGACTACATAATGTTCTATCGTACTCCTCAGTGATTTTCAGGATTTCTTGTTGTTCATATATTGCATGTCCTTGTTTATTTTTTAACTTATATTCCTCACTTCTGTCTTCAACTTTCGTTTTATAACTTTTAGGCTTTTGTTTTGATTTATGGTAGGTATTAGTTGTTTCTTTAGTGTTGAAAGTTCCTTATGTCTTTCCTAACAGTTTTTGACATGGTTTTGTGGGCTTATGGGCTATTCCACGAATATACGACTGTCTTGAATGATCGCGACAATGAATATTTTAGTGTGCAACATAAGAGGTGCGTACCTATCATTTCCCTTATTTTTTGCTTAGGTTTCTTGTGTCTTCTATGAGTGTTTTTCATTTTTCCCAGTTTGCTTGACTTACACTACTTCTGTGCCTCTTTGGGGCATCCGCTAACATTTCGTTAAGCTGTTCAATATTGGTTTCATCTTGCACATCTTCTGTGGGTTACTCTCGTATTTCTTCCTGGTATGCCCTAGTGTGTAAACAAAATTTATGAGAATATCGAAAACTCAAAGAAATAACGAGAATCTCTTCATAAACAGATCCAATGTCGAACGAGTAGACCAATATGCATATCTTGGAACAATGATCAACTCCACAGGTGATTACTTCCAGGAAATCAAAATCAAAATAGAAAAGGCTAGAGCAAATTTTAACAAAATGAGAAAAGTGCTCTGCACAAGAGATTTGAAGTTGTAGCTAAGAGTTAGGTTGGCTGGGTGCTACATTTTCTCGACTTTGTTTTATGGAATGGAAGTTGGACCTTGAATGCGGCATCAATGAAAAAACCAGAATCATTTGAGCTGTGGGTGTACAGACGAATTCTGAAAATATTGTGGACAGAACATGTCACAAATAAAGAGATTTTGAGAAAGATTATTAACCTTCATCGGGCGGCATAGGTACAATTGTAACTTTTGAGTTTTCAAATTGTGATAACTTTTTTTGTCAACGAGATAGAGACTTGAACTTTTGTGACATCTCTACATTTATCCATTAGATTATGTGAGCCAAATATAACAAAGAAATCTTTATTCAGTTCGCAGCAGGGGGCTTAAATTTTTCCTACCCCCATAAACGACGGCATAGGTACATTTGTACCTTATTTTTTTTTTTAATAAATGTTATAAAAAATCAATACATGTTCTATTTAAGTGATAGTTTTTTTGAATAAAAATACAAAAATCAATGGTAGTGTGGATTTTCGCAATACATAGATGTCGGAAAAAGAATTTTCATCACACAAAGGTATAAAACATACTACACAACTCTTTTTCGTTTTAGGTTGTTTTTTCCTTTCGTTTTGACAAACATGGCAACTTCCGGTTACTGGAGTAGATCCACGAATGCTGTGAGATACTTGAGGAGGAGTACTACAGCAAGACAAAGATCTTTAGAAAGATCCTTCAAAATCTTCTTGCATTGGTCTTTTTTTTTTGTAATGGATTGTGCTCTCGATATAATGTAGGATGCTAAACCAGTGACGTCAATCATATTATAAAAAAGGCCAACAGCTAAAGCAATGTTAGACGTGTGATTTTATACTCACCCAGCATTTTATCCATGGTATCAACCCCCCTTTAATTTTACTCTAATACTCAATCATTTCCGGCTACTTGTCCTGTTATATGCATGGACGAGAGTAACACTACTGCTTTGTTTTTCTTTAGCAAATAAGATCATACAATAGCATCATGATTGTATGCAAGATTTGTGGAAAAAATAAGTAGCTCTTTTCTAACTTACTTTCATATTGTTGAGTAGAAATCTTTTTCTAAAAGAGCAGCTAACATCATATGACATGAATTCTAGATTTTAGCAAGTTCAAAACTGGTAAAAAGTTATCTGTGGTAACATTTCGCCCAGAATCTTTATAAGATGTGACCAGATTCAAAATTGTTCGTTCGCCATCGTTAACTTGTCGGGAACCATAAATATGCTGTTTTTCAAATATAAATTTGAATTTGTATGGAATAAGGTATTTAATGCATTACAAACCCAAAATCAAAATACCATGTTTAGTGGGTTTGGAAGATATATATTGTGTAAATTTTGTGCGGCCTCTAAACAGAAACAATTAATTATTTTTCATCTATGGTTATGCATTGGGATGGCTTGTAGACTTGTTGCACAGCACAGTTTTATCCAGCATTGTCCAGATATCTCGTATGAGTGCAGCCTTATTGGCTGTTTTGCATTATAGGCAGGTATTTTCGTTGTATAATCTTATAAATTTTAATATGGTCTTGAAACGATCATGACACATTGCTGCATGTATTAGTGGCAGAGACTCCATATTCCACATCCCATATAAGTTTTCTTTGTTGATTCTATGTATACCTCTTTTGTCGGCATGTCAGCAAACTAAATGTAGAATCATTTTAACTCATGATAATTTTCAGGTATACACGTATTGGCAAGCATCAAAGAACTTAATGTGAATGAAATCTTCCAATTGAAATACAATACAATGCTACTCTTCCTAGAATTTGTTTTCGACCACTATTTCCGGATTTATTGTTACAGTAATTTCAATAATTTATGATAGATAAGAAGGGTCACTTAAAACCGGCTTCTAATCTTTGTAAATCTGTACAAGAGCAAATTACTGAATATTATTATTTATTTATTGCAATAGTAAAAATTTTTTTAACCGGTTATGCTGGTATTAAATAATATTATCTTAAAACGAACAAATATTTCCCTTTAGATTAAGGATTTTTTAAGAAAATGTATAACAGGTACAGTTGTACCTATGCCGTCTGTTACCGGTGTAAAATTATACCGCTCGACAAAGGTTAAAGAAATGGAAATCTTAAATACTGTCAAAACAAGAAAATTAGAATATCTCTGACATATTACACGTAGAGACAGGGAAAGATTCAAAAAGATGCAAAGAGACACAGAATATCGTGGCTGCGCAACTTGAGAGAATGTACATCAAATGTACTTTTCAGAACCGTTGCAGAGATGACACTAAAAGAAGATGATGCCTTGTGTTAGGAATCACAGTGAATGTGACATATTTTTAGTCCTTGTTACGATGCTTTTTCTTTCCTTCTTTACGTTCAAGATCATCTTTGCTCTAACTATTCTATGGTCACTTCTAGTTGAAATTTGATTTAATATAGCTACGTCTTGAACAGATTCTTTTTTGTTAGTAAATCCAAAGTCAATTTCGTTCTTGTTCACGCCATTTGGTGATTGCCAAGGTCACTTTCTTTGGGCCCACTTAACCATTTCTCCCTTTACATTTTTAACTTATACTATAAATAGATACAAATAGATACATTGATACATACTTACTTTATATCCATATACTTTTGAAGCTTCTGGAAAGTGTAGTCTTCCAATGAAAGTTTGAACAAATTTGCTTTTAACACCATGTTTGTATAAATTTTCTGCAATGAATGAAGACACATAATTCTTCCCACTTCCAGCCCAACCATGAAAACTTATGGTTAAAGGTTTATCTGGTTTAAAATATAAGTGACTTTGAATAGCATCTACAGCAGATTCAGCTAAATGTTGTCCATATACTTTTCTTTTCATTGTGGCCCTTAATCCTACAAATTGCAGAATAATACATAAAAAAGCATAGCGAAAAATATCTGTACTTACTCTGTATATCATCTATTATGTCATTTTTATTACAACACTCTCCAAACCAACAAAGGGGATTCCATATTATTGGATGTACTAGTTGGATACACAATGTGAATATAAGAAATAAATAAGTTACTTTGGTTACCGCCATAATAAATTAATAAAAGACTATAAAAGTATAAGTTATATGCTTAAATTAGTTATATTATGCTTAAAAAGTCAGATCAAAACCTAATAGGTTAGTTTTTCAACATGTTTTCAACCTACACAATTTACAATCAAAATCACTTCCGACATCCACTTCAAAACAAAACAACGTGTCCTTCCCGCTCAGACAGCTGGCTGCTAGTCCATTTACACACGGTTTTTGCTCCCAATTTTAAAGAACCGCTTGGAGTGAATCAGTGGCGTTTCTACACCAAAAAAACTGGGGGGCAAGTCACCATAGATTTTGAGTGACCGGTTTAGAAAAGTGATCTGGGGGGCAGCTGCCCCCCTGCCCCGGGCTAGAACCACCACTGGAGTGAATAGTGAATGGCAAATTACCACTGGTAATTCTTCATGTTTTCGAGGTCGCTGAATTCGAATATGAAGTTTATTTTTATCTAGAGTTGGTGGAACATGTTCAAAAATCAAATTTTAAGGAATAATGCGACAAATCAATTTTGATGATTTTTAATTTTAACTCTCTATATCTTTGGTCGCTGTATATATTTCCTTTTAAAAATTTTACTGTATCATCTTTGAAGTCCCTTTAAAAGAGGAGTTGTTAATTTTTAAACATTTTGTCGTCAGATTTCGTTAGTTTCATGTTTAGTTAAAAAAGTTGAGTGATAAACTTTATAGTTTATAATTTTAACCAACATAGCATTAAAACTTAAGTCATGAAGAAGTTTTCTGGAAAATTTCAAGTCAAAATGTGCAATAGGAATAAAGTTATGTGACTTTATAGACGAATGGCACTCCCCAAAAAAATGCTTATTTCTCGAGATACTGACCACGGTATAGTGAATGCCTAATTTTGGTCATACTTTATGTTTGTGATGGTGCTGAAAACGAAAATAGGTTTTTCTTTAATTTTATGTGGGTAATCCATCAATACACTACCCCCAATTGAAAAATTGATTGAGCTTATTGTGTATGATCAAATTATTGAACATGTTAAAACAAATGCTATTTTGATAAGTAATCAATCTGGTTTCAGAAAGCAACACTCTTGTGATTCGGCACTTCAATTGACAATTAGTAAATTTAAAACTGAATTGGATCAAAACAAATATGTAGTATCTGTATTCTTAGACCTTAAGAGGGCGTTTGAGACCATAGACCGTAATATTTTACTGGCAAAATTGTGGCAGTATGGCATTAGGGGTGGAGTTTTTGACTGGCTGAATAATTATCTATCAAATCGCAAGCAGAAGGTTAAATTCAATAATTGTATGTCAGATGAACTTAACATTGATCTAGGTGTACCTCAGGGCAGTGTCCTGGGGCCATTACTTTTTATTCTCTACTTGAATGATATAGATCTGTTTGTGGATTGTGAGTTTGTCAATCTTTTTGCTGACGATACGTTAATAGCTTGTAGCGATGTATGCTTGGAAAATACAGTGGCAAAAATGAATTCAATTCTAGAGGCTGTTTATAATTATTTAACATTAAACAAGTTAAAATTAAATGTATCAAAGACAAAAGCTCTAATTGTAACCAGTAGATATAAGTATAACAAAATCAATATAAATAGCATTAATTTATCCATAAATGGTGAAAAGATTGAAATAACAACAACTATTAAATACTTAGGATTTCAACTTGATAACACTCTTTCACTGGAAGATCATTTTGTTTATATACACAAAAAAATCAGCAAGAAATTATTCTTTTTTACAAGAATAGCAAAAAATTTATCTTTAGAAACTAGACTTACTGTATATAATTCAATAATCCAACCACATTTTGATTATTGTGCATCAGTCTTATATTTGTTCAACCTAAATAAAATGGGGCAACTTCAAAAATTACAAAATCGTGGCATGCGTATAATATTAAGAATGGGTCGATGGACACCAATAAATTTAATGCTGAATACATTGAACTGGTTTTCGGTATATCAAAGGTTTCAATATTTTGCATTGATTTTTGTTTATAAAATTAAAAACAATATAGCTCCCGATTATTTTCAGCAATTTATTAATTTTCCTAATACACACATACACGATACTCGAAATAAAAATAACATATACTTTTCTAAAATGAATTATAGCAGCTCAATGAATTCATTAATATTTAGAGGTTTCAGAGAATTTAATGAATTGCCTAATGAATTAAAAGACTGTAGGACAGTTAAAAGTTTTAAAGATAAATTAAAGGTTTTCCTTAAAAATTTAAAGTAGTATGTATTTGAATTGGCTGTGAACGTGCACAATATTTTTGTTTATTTTTATTGACTTTTATTGGTTGGGGAACTTGTTAATTTGATTATAATTCGTTATTAATTTTGATTATAATTTGTTATTATTTTTTAATTTATTATTACATTTATTATTTTTTTATTGAATTTTTTTTATTGCGAATCATTGTATTGTATTTTCCTTCGTTTTATGTGTAAAAAAATGTATTTAAGTTAAATTTGTATATTAGGTTACCTATTTTGAAATAAAGATATCTATAACATTGTCCAAAACGCAATTTCACCCTAAAAATGAAAAAAAAAAATGAAATTACGTTTTTGCGTTTAACTCGCAACAACTGCTCCATTATAATATTTTTTCTGAAATTTTTAATGTATATATTTCTAACCTTTCTGAAGACAATAAGACCTATTTTAATCTTTCAATCTTATTATAAGAAAAGTTATGAATTTTTTAAAGTAAAAGGTGGAGATTCCTGAATTGCAAAGTTTAATCGCAAAAGTTGAGTGACAAAATTTGAAATTTAGCTTTTTAATCAAGTTTATGTTAAAATATAGAGTACAAAGAACAACACGTTTTATAAAAAAAAATGGTGCAACTTTTAATTGTAAGAAAAACGTGATTTTATTTTTTTTAGGGCACAATTGCGATTTTGACATTGTTCCACCACTTAAAATTCAAAATAAACCTCATTTTCGTTTTCAGCACCATCAGAAACATAAAGCATGACCAAAATTATCCATTCATCATACCGTGGTCAGTATCTCGAGAAATAAGCGTTTTTTTTTTTGGAGGAGTGCCACTCGTCTATAAAGTCACCTAACTTTTTCCTATTGCATATTTTGTCTTAAAATTTTCCAGAAAACTTCTTCATGACCTATGTTTTAATGCTGTATTAGTTAAAGTTATAAACTAAAAAGTTTGTGACCCAACTTTTTTAAGTAAACATGAAACTAACGAAATCTGACGACAAAATGTTTAAAAATTAACAACTCCTGTTTTAAGTTGTTTAAATATCTCGGACAAATCACATTGTTATCTAATCTAAATACTTCAAAGATAATACAATAAAATTTTCGAAAAGAGATATTTACAGCAACCAGAGATACAGCGAGCTAAAGTTGAAAAATCATCTAAATTGATTTTTCGCATTTTTGCATAAATTTTGATTTTTGAACATGTTCCACCAATTTTAGATAAAAGTAAACTTCATATTCGTATTCAGCAATCTCGAAAACATAAGAATAACCAAAATATGAAAAATGAAAGTAATATGAAAGAGCAAACAACGAGGAAAACTAATAACAAGGAAGAAAAGAAAAATGAAAACAAATGTCAAACGAGAATAGGTACATGGAATATAACCTCAATAACAGGAAAGGAACGTGAATTAACAGAGGAAATGGAAAGATTTGAGCTGCAGTTGTTAGGAGTAAGCGAGACGAAAAAAGTAGGAAATGGATTTGTCGATATTGGAGGGCAGCACATACTATACTATTCTGGAGTTCAGATAGGACAAAGGGCAAAAGAAGGCGTGGGAATAGTTGTAACGAAAGAAATGAATAGAAGAATAACCAAATTCAAACCAGTATCATCAATAACCATATACATAAAAATAGAGTTAGAAGAAGAAGGATGTCACATAATACAGGTATATGCACCGGTAGAAGGAACAGAGCAGGAAAAATAGAACTATTCTATGATGAGATAAAGAAACTTATTGATGAGATACAAGAGGAAAGCAAAAACATCATTTTACTAGGAGACTGGAATGGAGAAGAGACGATAAATAGAAATGATAGAAGAATGATAAGTTTCTGCCAAATAAATGACTTGTTAATAGGTAATTCTTTCTTGTATCAACCGAGAAACGAAAAATATACATACGTAGCAGAAGAAAGAAATGCGAGAAGCATAATTGACTACATAGTATATCCTCGAGACGCAGAACTAACGATACAGAATATAAAAACAGAGAACGAAGACGAACTCGGTACCCAACACAGACTAGTGACAGCAAAGATAAACATGAAACTAATGGAAATAATGGAGAGTGCTCAATAGCAATATATAAGATGAAAAATATGGAAATGAGGAAGTTATACCAAAGAGAGACAGATAAAATACTGGAACAGTATGAAAACAATGAGGAAATATGGAATATGGAAGTGAGATGGAAAACATTGAGAGACACGTTATGGAACACTGCGAAACAAGTATGTGGAATAAGAAAGAATGGTAAGAATAATAAAAGAACTGGATGGTGGAATAAGGAGATAAAACAAGCTGTAAAAAGGAAGAAAGAAATGTGGAAGAGATACATAAACACAAATGAAGACAGAGACGAATACAGAAGACAGAGAAATATAGTGAAAGAACTAGTAAAAGATGCGAAGAAGAAGAGCTGGAAGGAATTCGGTGAAGAATTGAACGAAGGTTTTGGGAATAACAATAAACAGTTTTGGAATAAAATAAGAAGCATGAAAGGAACAAAAAGGAAACAAATAAGAGGAATTAGAAATGAGCGAAATGAATTGAAAACAAACATACAAGACATACTAACCATATGGAATAAGCACTATAAAGAAAAATTCGAGGCAAGTAACCAACAAGATGAGGAGAGAGGACAGCAGGCAAGAGAAGTGGATAGAGACAATCGAGTAGACGAAATTCATATCAAAGATATTGAAGAAGGATTGGCAAGAATAAAGATTGGAAAAGCGGGAGGTGCCGATGACATAGATCCGGGGAGATGATGAAGTACGTGGGAGAACGAGGCAAGCTTTGGCTGCTGGAAGTAATGAGGGAAGCATGGAGAACAGAAAAGATACCGGAAGACTGGGAAGAAAATTTATTGATACCAATACACAAGAAAGGAGATGAAGCGGAATGTGATAACTATAGGGCTATATGCTTATCATCAGTTATAAAGTCTACACCGGGCTAATAGAAAGGAAGCTCAGGAAAGAACTGGAAGGAAAACTAGAAGAAGAACAAGCGGCATTTATGAAGGAAAGAGGAACAACAGATAATATATACATACTGAGAAATATAATTGAAAGGAAAAACGAAATAGGAGAAGACTTATATATTACGTTTATAGATATTAAAGCTGCTTTTGATTCTATAAATAGAGAAGTAATATGGTCAGTAATGGAAGATCTGCAAATCCCGCAAAAGATAGTAAGCGTGGTAAAAAGTACGTATAGAAACGTACTTGCTAAAGTACAAATAAATGGAAACAGATCGCCAAAAATAAACCTAAGGAGAGGAATAAAACAGGGGGACAGTCTCAGCCCAGTTTTGTTTATATTAGTAATGGATAGAGTAATGAAGAGCGCTAAAAGAAGGTCAAGGCAATTACAGTCAATAATAGGGTACAGGAATTTAGTACCAGTGAGAATGGAGGGATTACTATATGCAGATGACTTAGTAATAATAGCAGACAATAAAGAGAAAATGCAAAATCTAATCAATATATGGGTGGAGGAAATAGAAAATTTGAAAATGGAGGTAAATGTAAAGAAAACGAAGACCATGATAGTAACCCAAAAGAAAAGGGAAGAAATAAACCAAACGATATTTAGGTGCAAAAACGAAATAATAGAAACAGTCTCGACGTTTGAATACCTTGGGGTAATAATATCAGAGGATGGAAAGATAGATCAAGAAATCTCATACAGAGCGAAAAAAGCAAATAAGATCTACTATGCACTAAATAAAACAATATTCGGAAAGGACGAAATAGATAAAGAAATAAAACTGAAGGTATACAACGCAATCTCTGTGCCAACTTTAATATATGCAAGTGAGACATGGGTAAACAATGCAAAAATAGACAGTACAATAAACGCAGCGGAGATGAAGCAGCTAAGAAAAATAGCAGGAAAAACGAAATTGGACAGAATAAGAAATGAAGATATTAGACAAAGACTGAAACAGGAATCGATAATAACCAAGATACAAAAAAGAAAATTAAAATGGTATGGACACATTAACAGAATGGACCAGGGAAGACTACCAAAGCAGGTGATGGAATCGAAAAGATATGGTAAAAGAAGGAAAGGTAGGCCAAGGAAGAGATGGATCGATCAGATTATAGAAATTGGACAGGAAAAAGGAAAAACACATCAACAAATGAAAGAGTTAGCAAATAAGGACCTCAAGAAATGGAAGAGATGGATAGAAGATGAATAAAACCTCCGACGCCCCTAAGGAGCATAAGGAGTTTCGAGAAAGAAGAAGAAGAAGAACATGTTCCACCAATTTTAGATAAAAGTAACCTTCATATTCGTATTCAGCAATCTCGAAAACATAAGAATATCAAAAATTCGTCATTCACCTGAAAGTGGATTTTCATGGTCGGTATAACATTATTTTAGCGGTTGCTGCCACTCGCCTATTTGGCATAGGTATTATACACATTATAGTCCAGTCGGGTTAAACTTGACGAATAACAGGCCTAACCTTGCATTAGGAGCTGCCCCAAATTTTATTTTTTTATTCTTTAAGGGGGTCAATAGTAGTGTAAATTTACAATCTCGACTGAATTCCGCCGTTGCGTTAGCCGCCATCTTGATTTTAAACGAGAACTGCTTTTGCTCAACATCTCCGCCATTTTCAACTTTTCGACAAAAAGTATAACAGCCAAAATTGTTGAAAATGTGATTTACTATAATTTCTGTTGTTACAAAATTTTGAATTTGTAACAGTTTTACGGCAAAAATGTTTCTATACAAAAATAGAGAGAATTAAATTCTACACAATTTTGATTTCTTTCATTTTTTTGTTAAATTTAATATTTAAGGTAGTACGTATGCGGTAATGGCGCGAGCGTAAGACCTAATTGATTTTATAGCAATTGTTTTTGTGAGTGAATATTTTCATTTTTTAACAAAAAAACGTTTTCAAACGGTTTTTTTGGAAATAACTGAAAAGGTGAATATTATATCGAAAAAAACATTCTTAGCAAAGATATAGTTTATAAAAAAGTGAAAAAATGGTGTATGTAACTATGGATGAGGTGTCTAAACCCAGTACAAGCACAGCAGTTGTAGCTAATGAAGAATAGGTTCATATTCTGCAAATTCTAAATCGAATAATTCAACGTGAAATAACCAAAAAATGAAGCACTCTTTGAGGAACACTCATTACAACTAAAGTGTTTAAACAAAGCTTTACTTTTGTTTTTTTAAGTCTCTAGCGTCAAAAGTAAGCAAGTTACGCCTTAGAATAAAGTTGGTCCCTTTATCATTGATAAATAAAATAGGGAAAATCGCATCCTAATTAGCATCTCAAATGAAATTTATCTTTACCGCTTCATAAATTATGTATTATTTATATGATCTGTAAGTTTCATCGGTCCAAAGTGCTTATTTTTGAAAAAATATAGGTTTTGTTAGACAAACATTGGTTAAGATATGGCTGTTCAAAATTTGAATACATTTTGTGATTAGTGACTCGTTCAAGACCTTTCAACTGCAGCCCTTTAATAAATAAGCACTTTAAAGCTATGAAACTTACATATCATATACAGGGCCGGATTTACATGTTGAACTCGACTAGGCATTAATATTTCTGGCCCTGATCTACACCCCAACCTCCTCATAACCAACCAATTTTGTTGTTCTGATTTGTACTCAGTCAAACCAGACTTTTCTTTTGCCAAGGTTACTAATCGCCAAAAATCTGATTCTGAATTAGTTTAAATAACATATTCTCGCGGTTGATATTTAAAAAGTGGTATGTTACATCATCATCGTTCCTATATTTTTTAAACTTTTAGGCCCGGTACTTTATGTCTCGATTAACAGCCCGTTAGTTAACGGAGGTTTAATCGGTACCTCTTTAGGGTCTCTTGCGTTGTAATAAATGCAATTACAAGTATTATTATAATTATAAATAAGTATAATAATAATTATAATTGCATTTATTACAACGCAAGAGACCCTAAAGAGGTCTCGATTAAACCTCCGTTAACTAACGGGCTGTTACTCGAGACATAAAGTACCGGGTCTTAATGTGTGGTAAACTGTGCCAGCGTGTGTACTCGGAGCTAGGTAATGCGAACAAAATCCGCCCGTTCCGCGTCCTAACAAATTTGGCGCTCTAGGCCATTGCCTTATTGTCGGCCTAGTGGTAAATCCGGCCCTGATCATATAAAAAAAATATACAGGAGAATAGCAAGAACTTGTGGTAACGATTAACTTCATTTGGGATGCTAATTAGGGGGCGATTTTCACAATTTTTTTTACTAAAAAAGGACCAACTTTATTTTGAGCATAACTTAATTACTTTTGATGCTAGAGACTAAAAAAACAAAAATAAAGCTTTTTTAAAAAACACTTTAAAAAAGTTATAATGAGTTTTCTCCAAAAAACGCTTAATTTTTTGGTTATTTCACGTTGAAATATTTGATTTAGAATTTGCATGAACCTATTTTTCATTAGCTACAATTGTGCTTGTACTGGGTTTAGAGACACCACACCTTTTTTTTCACTTTTTTATAAACTATATATTTTTGCTAAAAAGTTTTTTTTGATATAGCTAATCCTGACTTTTTGAGGTATGTATTTGCGAAAAACCGTAAAATGTAGTTATTTTGTTAAAAAATGAACATATTCACTCGCAAGTAACTCAAAAACTATTAATAGTGAAAAAACACTATAGAACAAAAGTTTTTAGAATCGGTCGGTTTATCCATTTCCGGACTTATTTTAAACGTATAGGTACACCCCAGGGCAAAAGCACGTATCGGCACAATTCCATTTTTTTCTTTGTTATTAATGTGTATGCAAAATTTCATGTAAATCTAAGCAGTTCTATAAAATTTGGATGTTTTGCAATATTTTACCGTGAGTGAATGGACTATGGTTGGAGATCTAAAAATTGGTATTTCACACAAAATCTACTAGATAGGCAACATTGAAATCACTTAAGCAACAATTGCATATAATACGAGTAGAGCTATGTAGTTTTAGACCATTATCCTGTTAAATTCGTTGCCATATTGTTTTAAAAATATGTTCTTACTTTTTAAAATCATAAAATAGCTATCCAATGATACAATTTATATTAATTTATTTTTCTGTAATTTCATTTTATTTTAGTTCCACATTCATCAAAATGATGTCACTGGAAGATACGAAGATGACAATTCTAGCGCATGCGCTTAACAAAATCATATTAAGTTGACGTTTCTTGTCAAAGGGGCGTACAAATTATCAACAAAACAGACGCCATTTTGCTAAAATTGAAATATCCAACAAAGTAGAAAGAGATTTTAAATAAATCTAAAACATCCAAACTTTTTTTTGGGAACGTATCGGAAGTAATGTGTCTGTGATAAATAGTAAAAAATATTAAAGCGATATTTTCGTCGAAACTGATATGTATTAAATTTATCTTTTGTGTTATTAAAGAGAGTTAAACGTAGCTAAAGAAGAAAAACTATTAGTGATTTAAACATGAGTACGAAAGATGATGAATACGATTATTTATTTAAAGGTAAAGTAAAAGCAATTTCGTATTTTTGTTGTTAAAGTGCCATTAGTTACAAAAAAAGAAAAAAATTGACATGTCATCAAATCAGAGGTCAAGTTGTTTCCATAAAATGACAGCAAAAGTGTACAGGCTTAAATTAAAATTCCTACAGTTCTCGAGAAATCAATAGTTCTCAAAATAGTTCAGTCATAATTTGAACATTATTTTTTGATCCCTTAATTGTAACATAACTATTGTTTTTAGTTGTCCTTATTGGTGATTCTGGTGTAGGAAAAAGTAACTTATTGTCAAGATTTACTAGAAATGAATTCAATTTGGAGTCTAAATCTACTATAGGTGTCGAATTCGCTACCAGAAGTATACAGGTATGTACTTCAAATTATTTTCCAAAACGATTCCTTTATTAGTCATACTTTTTATTTGTATTGTGTAAATCATGAGTCAAAATCAAGTAACAGGTTTGGTGATTCAAAAGATCATCTTTTTATGTATTTAAGAGAGTATTATGCATGTATAAAATTGTTGCTCTGTATGCAAAAAAGCTGTCAGCTGACCTGTTACATGTGTGATCTGTATATAAATTAATGTTTTTTAGAACAAAGTTGGTGGTTAATACGTTTTATACATTTGTAGCGATTGCTAATGAGTTCACATGTTCTAACTGTTTATTGCACTTTATAAATCGATGGCTTAGTGTGAAAACCTCATATCTCATTAAATCAAGGGTTACGAGCGAAAACCCGATAACTAAAAATAACAGTGTTTCGAAATAATCGCGATTAAAAATTTTAGGAAGTTTGAAGATTTCAAATTGTCATAGGAAGTTCAATCAAATCGTCATTAAACTTTCTATGACGATTTTAAAACTTCTTCAAACTTCCTAAAATCTTTAATCGCGATTATTTCGAAACAATGTTATTTTTAGTTATCGGGTTTTCGCTCGAACCCCTCGAAATTACAATTTTACCGGAGAGGCAAAAAACTGATTTTCTGCATAATATAATCTAAAAACAAAAACTACTGTTACATATTTTAATTTGAGCACATTGAGACAAATATCTGATCTTGACCCAGAGCTGAAAGTGTTAAATGCTGCTATTAAATTGAAAATTCAAATATTAACTATGAAAAACACGTAAATATCCTTGCAGTATATAGAGCCTTCGCCCAAATAACTATGATAACCTCATATATCTTGATATACATGTTTTTCATCTAAAATGAGGTTGTGTTTATTTATGATTATTTATGAGGTTTTCATTTTTCATAGCTTATTGCACACCTCTAAATACTAGGTTGATACAGTACAAATTTTTTGATTAAAGGTTTATAAAATGTTTCTATATGCCGCTACCTTTTGTTGTTCACAAAAGAACATTTCTCCAAGTCAAATTTCTTAAACAAACACTCCAAATTAAGTACCAAATTCTTGGTTATAAATATATGGTATTCACACTAAATCAAGATAGCAATTGATATACGAGGTTTCTTTTTTCGGCTGTAGAAAATAGTCTGGTGTATTTGGATTTTTTCTAACAGTTGTAAATCGTGAGATAGAAGGTTTTCAAACTAAAACCACCAAAATGTAATTTTCCAAAAAAAAAAAATGAGATACAAGGTTTTCACACTAAGCCATCGAAATAGTTTTGTTATGCTTTGTTTTTAAACCAGGAAGAGTAAACTAAAAAGACAGATTCACTTTCACACCCAAGAAAGTCTCTAGAAAAATCACCAAATACATCTTCTTTTTTGGTTGATCATGTTGGTTTTCGACTGTAACTCATAAAAAATGTTCTTAGACTATGATCTGATTTTAAATCAAGAGGAGTAATTCAAATTTACCACTCCGTAATGCTTGTTTGTAATTGGTCCAACCTCAGGCAAGCTTACTCCACTATTATGAAATTTTGACACTACTGGCATTTCATGGGCCAATTAAGTTTTATTGGCGATTTTTTTGTTTTCTGCGTTATTGCTTTAGTTTTTAGATCTACTTTAGTCTACTTTTATATAAAAAAGTTATTTTTAGAACTCTTTAGGGGCATATTGTATTTTGTTTTTAAAAAAGGAGTAAACTCAAAAGACAGATTCACTCCCAAGAAAGTCAGTAGAAAATTCACCATATACATCTTCTTTTCTAGTTATCATATCAGCTTTCTACAGTAATACCTCGACTTACGCTACCCTGCCTCGATAGAATTACCTGCCACACACTATTGCTCATCCAATGTATGTACATGTTTGGACTTTTCACACGGAATCAGCGATTTTATTATGTATTCATCATCATCATCATTGGCTCGACAGCTCTTTCTGGGTCTTGGCCTGTTCCAGGATTCTTCTCCACTCTGATCTGTTTCGTGCTTTTTTTCTCCAGTTTTTTATTTTTAAGGTTTTTATATCATTTTCTATTTGTTCTAAATATCTCAGCTTCGGTCTTCCTCTTGTTCTTTTTCCTACTGGCATCTGTTTGAATATTTTGTTTGGTATTTCGCCTTCTTCCATTCTTTCTACATGTCCCATCCAACGCAGCCATCCTATTTTAATGAATGTTATGATATCTGGATCCTGGTATATTTCGTATAGTTCAAAGTTGTACCTTCTTCGCCAAATTCCATTTTCTTTTGTGCCCTTATACAGTGTGTCTACTTGAGTTGGAAACATATGGGAAACTTTTTTATTATTAATTTTACGAAAAAAAGTTATTCTTTATAAAAAGTTCTGCGTGCTCCAAAACCTAAGATTCAATTATCAGATATCAAATTTTCTCAATATTATACGAGGTATGTCAAAAAATATGAATTTCGGCTAAGGGTAAAGTACCTTTATTTCTCTCAATATCGAAAATTCTTATGATAAAAAGTTGTTTGGAATTAAAAACTAAGATGAAATATGCAATTACATGCTTCTTATTGAAAAAAAAATATTTTTCTCAAATTTATGGATACCCAACATCGTTTTTAATTATTACAAATATCATAACTCGTTTATTATTCATTTTACGAAAAAAAGTTATTCTTCATAAAAAACTTTGCATGGTCTAAAATCTAAGACACAACCATGATATATCAACTTTTATTAATTTTATACGAGGTGTGTCAAAAAATATGAAATTCGCTCAATATTATAGCACCTTTATATTTCACAGTATTTCAATTAGAAGGATGTAATTGCATATTGACACATAGTTTTTAATTCTAAACAACTTTTTTAATAACCGTTTTCAATATTGTGAAAAATAAAGGTACTTTACTCTTGAGTGAAATTCATATTTTTTGACATAACTCGTATAAAATTAATAAAATGTCATATCTGTTGGTTGAATCTTCGGTCTTAGGACATACAGAGATTTTTATAAAGAATACCTTTTTTTCGTAAAAGTAATAATAAAAGAGTTATCGTATGTGTAATGAATAAAAACGAAGTTAGTATCAATAAATTTGAGAAAAATTTGGAAAATATTTTTTTCCAATTAGAAGCATGTAATTACATATTTGAGCTTGGTTTTTATTTCCAAACAACTTTTCATAATAAGAATTTTCGATATTGAGAGAAATAAAGGTACTTTACCCTTAGCCGAAATTCATATTTTTTGACATACCTTGTATAATATTGAGAAAATTTGATATCTGATAATTGAATCTTAGGGTTTTGGGGCATGCAGAACTTTTTATAAAGAATAACTTTTTTTCGTAAAATTAATAATAAAAAAGTTTCCCATATGTTTCCAACTCAAGTAGACACGCTGTATATGTGTCGCAAGATTTTTCTTTCAAAGGTGGCTAGCAATGTTTCCTCTCTTTTAGTGAGTGTCCAGGTTTCTGAGCCGTATGTGAGTACCGGTCTTATTAGGGTTTTGTATATTTGGCATTTTGTTTTCCTTGCGACGTTGTCTGATCTTAGTTGCCGAATTAAGCCATGATAACTTTTATAGGCAATAAATATTCGCCTCTTCACTTCCTCTGCTACGTTATTATCAGATGTGACTAGGGATCCCAAGTATGTAAAGTTTTTTACCCCCTCAATGTTGTATTCTCCTATTGTTATATTTTGTGGCTGCCTTATTTCTGTGTTTTTACTTACCTGCATATATTTTGTTTTGTTCTGGTTGATTTTCAGGCCACTATTTTGTGCAGCTCGTTCTATTTGATTGAATGCCTCTATCATTTCTCTTCTTGATCTTGCGATTATGTCAACATCATCTGCAAATGCTAGTATTTGCGCGTTTTTATTAATTATTGTTCCTCGAGTATTGACTGTTGTGTCCCTCATTATTTTCTCGAGTACAATGTTGAACAAGATGCATGATAGAGCGTCTCCCTGGCGTAGTCCCTTTTTCACATCTATTGTTTCCGTTAGTTCGTTTTGTATCCGGATTTTACTTTCTACTTTTAGAGATTCTTTTATCAGTTCTATTAGTTGTGTTGGTATATTAAATTCTTTCATTGCTTTTATTAAGAATTCTCGGTTTATATTGTCATATGCGCTTTCGAAGTCTATGAAGAGATGATGTGTGTCAATGTTATGTTCACTTGTTTTTTCAAGGATCTGTCGCAGAACTAATATCTGGTCTATTGTTTATTATGTATTAGGTATTTCTTATCTACAGTGAGTGTTGGAAAATTCTCGAGAATGAAAAATCAGAGAATATTCTCGAGAATATTCTCGATATGGAGAATTTTCTGAGAGAAATGAGAACAACTAGAATTTTCTAGTTGTCAATAGATGGTGCTATAATCGAAAATAAAATAATTTGTGAATTATATAATATATCTACGAATATAATCTGAACAATTTAAAAGACTATACAAATCAAAGAAAATACCATTTTATAAATGCAATAAACACAATTGATTTGTTTTTATGCCAAATTGCAAATAAAATGTGACAAATGTCAGATTTAACTAAAATGTCAAATGTGTGAAGGCGAAATACCAAACAAAAATATCCAAACAGATGCCAGTAGGAAAAAGAACAAGAGGAAGACCGAAGCTGAGATATTTAGAACAAATAGAAAATGATATAATAACCTTAAAAATAAAAAACTGGAGAAAAAAAAAACACGAAACAGATCAGAATGGAGAAGAATCCTGGAACAGGCCAAGACCCAGAAAAGGTTGTCGAGCCAGTGATGATGATGATAAATGCATTAAACACAATTGATTTGTTTTTATGCCAAATTGCAAATAAAATTTGACAACTGTCAGATTTAACTAAAATGTCATGTCACTAAAATGTATATTATCACAGACTTACCTTTTTTTCTATCATTTGTGACGCACTGAAAAATGCTCATGAAAAGAAGCATATTATGATAATTTAGAACACTGTAACATTTATATCTGAATAGGGCTTGCCCGTGAATAAATAAATAAATAATCCGATTATTTTATTAGTTTTACACCCACAATTATGGGATATATCAGATTTTTATTAATATCCTAAGTGCTCTCAATTTTGTTGCAAACGCATGCTAAACACAGTTGCTCGAAATAACATAGCGTAGTTTACCTCCGTGGTCCAGAATTACTGTTTTGGAAAATTACGGTCTTATAGAGCTTCTCCTATTTTTTTCATCATTGTTTGAAATAATAATTAACCCTGTTTCAAGCTCTATAGCAGGGGTTCTCAATCTGTGGTATTATACATGTACTACTGGTGGTACATATCATTATTTCCGGTGGTACACAAAACACAAAAACAAGCAAAAATCCAGCATATTTGTAGTTAATTACACTGCCTAGCTAGATAGGTATTCAGTTAGGTCGTTAGGTGGTACCAATAAAAATAAAAGAATTTTGTGGTACATGACTCAAAAAGGTTGAGAACCACTGCTCTATAGAGTGAAAATAATGCTTTACAGAAAGCTAGTATTCTATTAAGTAATCTTTTAAATAGTAAGAAGGATACAAGAAATCAAAATTTATTTCATGATGTGATAACGAGTCTCAAAAACCTAGTAAAAAGTGGAGGTAATAACTATTTTTAAAAATATAAGACAAGAAGTAACAAAGCAATTTTTTGATGAGTTACGAGAAGATAACAGAATATTCTCGTATTAGAAGATAACAGAATTTCAGACACAGAATTGTACTTCAAAAATTTCAAAGTGACTGTGACTTAAGGGACTATCCCACAGTGTAAAAGTACCAACTTCATATACTTTTTTTGAAAATTTCTATAATAAAAAGTACTGTACCAATTGTTTTGAAAATTTGCATGAACATTTATTATAAAAAGGAGTATATTACAACAATTTTCATAAAAAAATTTGAAAATTAAACGATTTATGCGCCGTCTACTGGCAACGTGAAAATAAAAACATAGCTCCACTGCTGCAGTGATTGGGTCTAATAAATATCCTGAAACATAAAATTTTAAAGTGATTATTGAAATATAAGTTATTTTCTATACCATCAACTAGGGGTTTTTTGATCGGATAAAAAATGTAAATTTGGCGGTTTTTGAAACTCAAAATGTTTTAGCTGATTTTAAAAGTTTTTCTCAACCCTTCGTCATTTTTCCAAATTTTAATATTTTTCAAAAATCCTAGTTGATGGATTGGGACCGTGCAAGTTCGGCAAAGCGACCTCTATTTCTACGCTCTGTACTTTTATTCGCACTTTTAATTATATTGGCCAATTATATTAGTCCTGGTTGCTGGATAATTGTCAAGGCCATAGTCCAAAAAAATAATAAGAAGAAAAAATAAGATGCAGGTTATCTTATGCAAACGTAAACAATTGTATGTAGTAAATAAAATTAGTTATTAAAATGCAGTACTGCTAGCAAAATACAATTAATTAAATTTACCTTTATATAATAATTGCATATCATATCAATATTGTGGAGCAATATATAATTTTTCTGCTTCAATGACAGAAGGTATGAAATATACGTCAATTTGACAATTTCAATTGACAATATGAATTATTTAAGATAGTTGCAATATTTCTCCGCGACTCGCGCACTGTCATTTCTCGTTTCCCTTCCAAGTACTTGCACACCGCGAATAGGAAATAACTTATATTTCAATAATCACTTTGAAATTTTATGTTTCAAGATCACTATTAGTCCCAATCACTGCTAGCAGCAGTGGACCTATGTTTTTATTTTCACAGTGCCAGTAGGTGGAGCATAAATCGTTTAATTTTCAATATTTTCTTATAAAAACTGTTTCAAATATACTTATTTTTCTAATAAATGCTCATGCAAACTTTCACAACGATTGCTACAGTACTTTTTATTTTAGAAATTCCCAAATAATGTATGTACACCTGGTTCCAAAAAAAACTGATACGACTCTTGAAGCGTATTTTGTAGAAAATTGAGCAGTGTATTTTGAAGGATAAATACTTAATATTTACATACTGTCAATGTCACTGCCAAATCTTAAAATTTGTCAGATAGCTTATTCTGTTCCACGGTTATTAGACTTTATTATTAATCTTTATTATTAATACTTTCTCCGCAACTGAGAGTATCTTATCAACTGGGTTTTTTTTTAAACAATAGATGATAAAATAAAAATATTGACAGTTCAAAAATGTGAACATTATTGCATTGTGTGTGGCCTAAGTTTGGGCTGAAAACTGAAATGTATTACATTTTTACAAAATTTTGGAATATGTTTAATTACGTAGACCAATTTTAACAGTTGTTTTCAATACAGATTTCAATCCTCTACAAATAGTTTCTAATGTCTTTTGATGTCAAATAATTAGGGAAGCTGGAATTTAACAGTTTAGAATTTTACATTGAGTTAATGCAAAATTGTGACGCATGTCAAAATTCTCAATGTATTTTAATTGTATTCATTTTCTTCGAATCCTGAGAAAACTAATAAATATTTTTGAAAAATTTAAACTCAGAATGAAAGACTACATTATTACCGAGGGCTGAAAGTCCCTGAAAACTTCTATAATATTTATTTTAATAAGTTACAGGGCTGAATTGAATATTAATTTGTTTTGTTGTATAATCCACGTTTACAATAATTATGTGATCTATTTGATGTAAAAACTATCATTTAGATAGTTAATATAAAAGTTAAGATAGATTTAAAATAATATAAACATTTAGACCTTAATAATTAGTACAATTTATGAATTAATATAATATGTAATCAGTTGTTTGTTGTTTGTTTATTTTATTATTTGTGTGTCATAATAAATATAATGTCAGATCAATCAAATACACTGCTCAACATGATCAAATCTTACTAAGAGTCGTATCAGTTTTTTTAGGAACCGGCTGTACATATATGAATTTCGCACTTTTACACTAGGATAGCCCCTTATAGCTCAATAAATAACCG
Organism: Diabrotica virgifera virgifera; assembly: GCF_917563875.1. Lineage (NCBI taxonomy): Eukaryota > Metazoa > Arthropoda > Insecta > Coleoptera > Chrysomelidae > Diabrotica > Diabrotica virgifera. Next base: position 64,076,202 of record NC_065451.1, read on the forward strand.
TTTTGGAGTGTAATTTCCAGGGGCATCTCCGAATTGCATGAAAATTTGGGTTTAGGTTCTACTTACCCTTCACTTCAAAGTTAAATTTGTGCCGTTGGTTGCTTTTACTTGGGGGGTGACATTTACCCCTTCTCGGGGGGGTGAAAAACGCGTGTTTAAAATAAGGCCGGAAATGGATAAATTGACTTATTTTAAACACCTTTTGTTCTATAAAGTTTTTTACGTAAGTCAATACTTTTCGCGTTATTCGCAATTTAAAATTTTGATTTTTCAACAAAAAAATTACGTTTTCAGACCGTTTTTCCCAAATAACTCAAAAAGTAAATATTTTATCGAAAAAAATATTTTTAGCAAAAGTGTAGCCTATAAAAAAACGAAAATAATGGGGTACCAGTAAAGTCTATAAATTGAGTAGAAGCAAAGTTGTAGCTCATGAAAAATATGTTCTTATTCGTCTAATTCCAAATCGAATAATTCAACGCGAAATCACCGAAGAAAGAAGCCTTTTTCGGGAAAACCTTATTAATATTTTTGAAGTATCGAAAAAAAGCTTATTATTTGTTTTTTACAAAAGTTTACAGCATCAAAAATAAACGAGTTACACTGAAAAAAAAAGTTGGCCCTTTTTTTTGGTAAAAGAAATCGTGAAAACCTCCCTCTATTTAGCACCCTAAATGAAATTAATCGTTTGGCTTTACCATCTATTTTAACTGTATGTGTATTGTTTATATATATGATCTGTAAGTTTGATTGGTTTGAAGTGCTTATTTTTGAAAACATTTGGTTTTATAGTAAAAAAAAATTTTTGATAAATTTCATTTTTTTAAGATAAGTATTAGTGATAAGAAAAATCGTAAAGAGTAAAAAAATGTAGGTTTTGCTATTATAAATATGCTAGTTTCATTTTGTTTCTCCGTAAGACAAAAATTGGTTAAGATATGGCTGTTCAAAATTTGCATACACTCTTGATTAGTGACCCATTCAAGCTTTCTCAATTATAACCTTTTCAAAAATATACACTTTAAACCTGTGATACTGACATATCATATAAAAAATAGGTAAGTAAATTGTTTGTAAAGCGGTAGCGATTAATTTCATTTGGGGAACTAAACACGGCGAGATTTTCATGATTTTTTACAAAAAAAAAGAGGGCCAACTTTATTTTGAGCGTAACTCGCTTATTTTTAATGCTAAAACTTTTGTTAACAATTTAAACAAAGCTTTTTATAAACACTTAAAAAAAAGTTAAATGGGGTTTTCCCGAAAAGTGCTTAATTTTTCGGTGATTTCACCTTGAAATATTCGATTTGGAATTAGACGAATAAGAATGTATTTTTCATGAGCTACAACTTTGTTTTGATAGACTTTACTGATACCACCATTTTTTTGGGTTTTTTATAAGCTACACTTTTGCTAAGGATATTTTTTTCGATAAAATATTTACTTTTTGAGTTATTTGCGAAAAACCGTCTGAAAACCTAGTTTTTTTGTCGAAAAATCAACATTTTCAATGGCAAATAACTCAAAAAGTATTGACTTACGTAAAAACTCCATAGAACAAAAGTTGCTTAAGGGGGGAGGGGTATGGTTTGAAATCAACATATCAAGCACATTTTTGTGAATTTTTTTCAAAGCTATGGTAGAATTATTTTATTTTTAAATTAAATAAACATATTAAGTACAATTCAAAGAATATTTAAGAAAAAATTCAAAAATATTGAAAAATAAGCCATTGGTGAAAAATTTTGGCAGGCAGCTCAAAAAAATGGATTTTGCGGTGGACATGAGAACTCATCACTGGATCATACGAAACAAAAAATTCAAAAAGATTTAATTAGCTTATGAGTTTTACGAGGTAACAACGTCCAGTTTTTTATTTTTAATGATTTTTAAATTTTTGGTATCACTCAGAAGTCAAAAATACGAAATTTCTCATAAAAATTTTGTGAAAACCAACAGATTTAATATTGTTGAACAAAAAATAAGCACAAAACGAAAAATATCTCGACGTGGTTACCTCACGAAATGTCTAAAGAAAATCTATGCAAAATTTCAGGTAGATCGGTCAAGTAGTTTTTCAGTTACAATGTCCACCGCATTTGAAAAAGCAGTTTTCAGAAAAATGCGTTTTAAAGTTTTGACAACTGCGTCTTCATCTTCTTATTTGTCTGCCAAATCGTGAAGTGATGAACATTGGAATATGTTTTTTGAATTGCGGAGTAATCTACAAAAGAGAAGGCGAACAGTTGTTTAACGTTTCTCACTACGCTCAAGCGTGCTGGCGCGAAGCTGCGGTAAACCGGGTCGACGGTAGGGATATTCAACACTCTTTATCTCGGGTAATTTTACTCCGATCAATCTGAAATTTTCAGAGAGTATTCTTGAAGGTATGCACTTTTATTTGAAATAATAAAAAATTAAATATTTCAAACCATACCCCCCTTAAAATCAGTCAATTTATCCATTTCCGGTCTTATCTTGAACGTATGTTTTTTCACCCCCGATAAGGGGTGACTGTCACCCCCCAAGTAAAAGCAACCAACGGCACAATTTCAACTTTAAAGTGGAGAGTAAGTAGAACCTAAATCCAAATTTTCATGCAATTCAGAGTTGCGCCTGAAAATTACACGGTATCGCCGAATTTCCCGTTCATTTACTGAGCTATTAACCCTTTGAATGCTGGTGATGTCTAAGAACGTCATGCCGTTACTACTGCCGAGTGCGCATAAATGTATTTATATATAAATAATATTTACAATAATAATAATTTTGCACTATAAACATAATATTCAAAAGGTTATCAGTTTTAAAAATGGCAACAGCACAATCTAGAAATACTTATCAACTATATATAAATTGTTTCCTTATTGTTGTTTTTATATTGTAATGTTTCTGATAACAAGGTTCTTTCTGTACCAACTATGTACATATTAAATTTATCTTGTTCGGTTTTCCAGTATTTATTAGGGGGGGGGGGGGGTAATGGAAATTTCAGATTGATCGGAGTAAAATTACCAGAGATACAGCATGTTGAGTGTCCCTACCTTCGACTCGCTTTGCCGCGGTTTCTTGAGCGTAGTGAGAAATGTTCAACAAAACTGTTCCCCTTCTCTTTTGTAGATTACTTCGCGATTCAAAAAACATATTCCGGTGTGTATCACTTTACGACAGACAAAAAGAAATTGAAAATAAAAGTTGTCAACACTTTAAACACACTTTTCTCAAAACTTACAGCGTTACCTCGAAAAACTCATAAGCTAATAAAATATTTTTTAATTATTTATTTCACATGATCGAGTGACGAGTTGTGATATCCACCGGAGAGCCAATGATGATGATGTGTGTTTATAGGTATGGATCCCGCGTATGAAAAAAAAGGTGATTAATAGCAAGCTGAAAATTTGTTAATAGCTTAAGGGTGTCTAGTCCGACAAACTTTGATATATGGGAACACTGGAACAGGGGAAGTTTTAATTGTGGAACAGGTTAAAAATTTGGAACGGTCAGACCACGAAAACAGCACATGTATTTTGTCCGACAGAACAGACTTAAACTCTCCGAACAGAGATTAAACTCTCATGCAAAAATCAGACTGCTATTTATCACCAAATGGGCGTTTGAATGAGTGGAACAAGTAGAATATGTCAAATGACAGGAATTATGACAGGTGATAAATAGCAGTCTGATTTTTGCATGAGAGTTTAATCTCTGTTCGAAGAGTTTAAGTATGTTCTGTCGGACAAAATACATGTGCCGTTTTCGTGGTCTGACCGTTCCAAATTTTTAACATGTTCCACAATTAAAACTTCCCCTGTTCCAGTGTTTCCATATATCAAAGTTTGTCCGACTAGACACCCTTAAGCTATTAACAAATTTTCAGCTTGCTATTAATCAACTTTTTTTTCATACGCGGGATCCAGACCTATTAGCTCACAACGTAAAGAATTTTATTAATGTTGCTTAAACTCTAAGCAACATTAATAAAATTTAAATGTAAGCTAAACACTACTTGGCCGTTAATCATTTTTTTTCTTCAACCTCCCAAAAAATGTCCGAAAAGCAAAGAGAAAGTTTTGCAAATAATGGCTTCAATTACTATTGAATTTTTAGCAATAGATAAGTATAAATGTTTATTATTTTTCGCTACGAAGCGAAGTACCGATTTACATATTTATAATGTATTCAGTAAATGTTTATTTTATATCCATATTTACGCTTTGTTGGACTAACAAAAACAATAATTATAACATTTTTAAACTCTTATTTGTATTTATATTTCAATGGACTACATTAAAGTTATTTTTTATTTCACATTATTTATTGAAATAGAAAATAATTAAAACAACTCACTGAGTGGTTGCCTTGTGTCTATTTATAGGGTCATAAATATTGCCACCTTCATCAATAATAAGTGTACCAATTGACTCGACAGAATAACTCAATTATGATCAAAATTCGACTTGATATAAAGTGTCCATTCATAGAATTTGTACTGTTAGATCGTAATGATTATTATATGGGTATATGCAGTCGTCTGATGTTCTCAATTAATTGATTTACAGAGGTTTTCGTACTACATGTGTATAATCACACGTGTTCAAGGATAACACTATGACGCCAGATAACTGCCAATTTATTTTAATTTCCATAACTAAGCTAATTAATCAACGTGGATTTTTTTGGTACTATTATTCTTCTGTCAATTATAAAGAACCCTTCAGGTCCTTCTTAAGACCCGTTTTCACGCTACGTTTTAATGTACGTTTATACATACATGTATACACAACTTTTTCTTTTTGTATAGACATGACTCTGTCGTTAAGTCGTCTGTAAGTTGTCGTTCCATCATAGACCTGGACCCCGAGTACCAAAAAAAGTTTATTAATAGCAAGTTGAAAATTTGTTAGTAGCTTAACGGTGTCTATTCAGACAAACTTTGATGTATGGGAACACTGGAACAGGAGAAGTTTTAATTGTGGAACGTGTCATCCTGGCAAGTTAATGATAGTGAAAACTAGCAGGTTGTTTTTAAGTTTATTCAATAGCAAACTTTACATAATAAGTATTAAGTATTAACAATATCATAGACGTAAGAAGCCTCAGAGGAATAGACGGAGACACAGATCATTACTTAGTCAGAGCAAAAGTCAAATGCAGAATATCTATTTATTTATTTATTTATTTTCAACGGGCTGCAGTCCAATAAGATTACAAGTTTATAATATATTCCAATATACATAATACGTGTGTCAATAATTAAAATACAATAAAATAGTAAATATCACGAACAGATTTACTATTTTTAAAAAGCTATTTTTCCAACATTCTGGAAATTCACCCTCATTTAAGGATAGATTAAAGATGTGAAAAAGAGGTCTGGATAATATGAAACAACAGTTCTTGAGAAAGCTGGGAGGCAATCCATCAGGATCTGGACCCTTATTCGCATCCAGTTCTGATAATTTTAGATAAATATCAGATATACAGTGGAGCCTCGATTATCCGTCTCTCCGTTAACCGTCACCTCTGTTAACCGTCAGGGTAAATACAGAAGTTGTATTGACTACATAAGCAAAAATTTTAATGTAAAAAAAATTAAAAAAAAAGTTAATTTTATTTGTGATGAGGACACAAACAGCTATCCATTGCTCACAGATAAAGAAATCGTTGAAATGGCAACAAAGGCGAACCAAACAGATTCATCACATAGACTTGGAATTTGACTGTAGCTATTAGCTATGTTGATGAACCTATTGTAACTGACAAAGATTTACGTAAATAATCTAGAGAAGCTGTAGGTATCGCATATGCAATAATTCATCCAGTGGTATTCTCAACAAGAAGAAGCCAATAAAGTAGATTGCATGATCTTATGCCGATTAAGGAATTCAGCCGTCGCAAAATGTGAAGCAATTGTACTATGAATTTTTAATTTTTTTTAATGTTCTGTTAACCGTCTTTTCGATTATCCGTCATACCCTTAGTCCGATGCCCTGACGGATAATCGAGGTTCTACTGTAGTTATGTTGAAACCAGTCAAGTTTCTTCAATGTAGGTGAGTCACTGGGTATGACACATATTTGAGTGGAATATACTGTAGAAAAATATTCTGCAAAAAGATTTACAATATCTGGTCCATGATTGGATTCAACACCACCATACCTTAACACAGCGGGCAATGAGAGCTTTCCCCTCCGTGAATTCACAAACGACCAAAATCCCTTCAAATTATTTCTTAGTGATAATTCTGTTAAGTAAATATGATTTCTGTAGCTTTCAGCTTTTAACAATTTACAATTAGCCCTCAGTTGAGAAAAAGTCTGATAATCGAGAACTGATTTAGATAAAAGATATTTTTTGTGAGCTTTCTTTTTCTCAACTATCAGGTTCTTTAACTCTAAAGAGAACCAAGGAGGGAATCTACGTTTTGAATACCTTTTTAGGGGGATAAATAATTCTATAACTATGTAAACTATATCATAAAAAATATTTACAATTTGATTCAGTGATTTTCCTAAAAATAAATTATCCCAATAGAACTGCAATCTCTTCTTCTTTCATATACTGCATCAACATCCGCAAATCCCTTTAATCCCGTCCATTCTCTAATTACCACATCCAATACCTCTTCTTCTACTAACAATGTTCAACATGTTACCATAAAACCTATACCTCAATTAATTACTCCACTACTTAAAAATATTGACCTCCGGTTGACTAGTTCATTTCCTATTCCTTCTCTTCCCCCCTGGACTAAACATCTTCCTTCAATAGACATCTCCCTCACCATCTTTAACAAACATGAATCACCCAACAGTCTTGTAAGGAAAGCATTTTTAGAAATCATACAAAAAAAATCATATGATTCAATTCTGTTTACTGATGCTTCTAAAACTACCACTGGTGTTGGCTGTGCTGTCACCACTAAACATGAACTTGTAAGATCTTCTCGGCTACCTTCAACATGTAGCGTTTACACAGATGAACTATATAGTATTCTGTTGGCATTTCAATGCATCTCCCATCAAAACAGACATGTTGCCATTTGTACGGATTCCCTTTCATCTATCCATTCAATCAATACAATTTTTACTGACCATCCATTGGTTCAAAACATTCATGACATCTTCCAAAATCTCTCTGCTCAAGATGTAACAGTCTCTCTCATATGGCTACCTTCTCATACTGGAATTACTGGTAATGAAACAGCAGATCATTTTGCCAAAGAAGCTACCAACCTCAATACCGGAATAACTACAATTCAACTAGCTAGCGATCTCAAACTCGTTTTCAAAAAGTCAGTAAATGATGCCTGGCAAAACTTATGGCAACAGAGTAAAACAACTCTACACGAACTCCAACCATATATTGGTCATTTCTCCTTGGACTTTCTAACTAGAAGAGAAGCATCGATTATTAGAAGACTCCGAATTAACCACACCAAACTTACCCATGGTTTCTTAATGTCCTCAAAAACTCGTCCAACTTGCCTCGATTGCAATTTTTTCCTGACTGTGAAACACGTCCTCACCGAATGTAACTCTTTCACCAACCTGTATACATTACTTGATATGAAACCTACTGTTAAAGAAATGCTCAACAGCCCTACAGAGATCATGAAAACTATATCGTTTTTAAAAACTACTCAGCTATACAAGAAGATTTAATACCATAGTCATTAGTTAAAGTTATATAATTGTTATATGTTTTCGTTATTTAATTATGTATTTAATGTTAGTGTTCTTGTACCAATGGCCATAGTTGTCGAGGTACTTTATGTAAAAAAAAAATAGAACTGCGACAAAAAATCAGTTATTTTCACATAGTCAGCCGACTTAAGTCCCTATAGACCGTCACTAACCAAACCACTATCATTGGGGCGCCTTTTAGTTATGTTTATCTCAAATTCCAGGGGTGGATGATGCATACCCTCCCTCAAAAGAGCTTCATCAGCTCTGGACACAGTTACATCAGCATCATCAACCAACACCAAGTCCAGAATATTACCAGTTGCATTCACAATAGTATTAGACTGAAACAAATTGTGGTATGCACACATACTTGCAGGGCTTCAACTTCAGAAGCTGTGGCATCTGGTAGAGGAATTGTTGAAGAGCACATATCATTTGAAAACCATTTGCAGTTTGGTAAATTGAAGTCAGCAGCCAGATAATAGTGTGCAGATGGATAATCTTCAGCTATTTTTTCCAAGTTTTCATAAAATATGGAATATTTGTCAAATGTAGACTTCGGCGGAAAATATGCTGTTCCTATAATAAACTGATTTGCACCTTCAGTCACCAAGACAAAAAGCTGTTCGATTGTCCGGTTGACTTCTAAAAATATACTGTTTAAGCTCTTATGAATTGCAATATGGACTCCACCACCTCTTGAGAATGAACTTGTTTCACTAGAGCGATCAGTTCTATATATGTTGAGGTCAAACAACTGCAGATCTTCATCGGCATAGTTACATGTCAACCAGGTCTCATTGAATATGATGATACTGTAGTGAGAATAGGAAACATTCATAAACAAATGGTCAATATCTAGCCACAAATACAACAAAACAACAATGAACCCACAATGGAACATGGACGAAATGCAGAACACAGAGAAACATCAAAAATATATAGAACAACTTGAACAAACCTTGAACTCTGAAACAGTTTACAATGATATAGAAGAGCTGTGGGAAACGACTGCCGAAATAATAACCAAGACAGCTGACAAGCTCTTTAGAAGGAGTAGGCAGAAGAGGGCAAAAACGTGGTATGACGATGAATGTCGGAAACAGCTGGAAAAAAGACAAACAGTAAGGAAGACATGGATACAACTACAAACAGACAAAAGTAAAAAGGAATACGACGACTGCCGAAAAGAAACAAGAAAAATGATACGCACAAAGAAAAGAAACTATGAACAACAAAAATATGAAGCTATGGAGAGAGACCGACCCAAATCAGGCTCCAGAGAATTCTATAAAGCAATCTCCACAGAGAAAAGAGGACATAGAACCAATTCTATCCATACACTGAGAGACAATCAAGGCGATATGATAATCGACGATAAAGAACTAACAGAGGAATGAAAAGGGTATTTCAGGGACCTTCTAAACATCATACAGGAAGAACAGCACAAATAAGAGATCTATATAACAGCAGACATGTCCGTCGAAAATCCCTCTTTTGAAGAAACCCGAAATGCCTTAAATAAGCTGAAAAATCACAAAGCGCCGGGTACGGACGAGATACCAGCAGAATTTCTGAAATATGGTGGAGAAACACTTCATCGCCAAGTCCACCAATTAATAACACAGATATGGTTAGAAAAAAGGATACCAGCAAGATGGAAGGAAAACATCATAGTGCCCATCCACAAAAAAAGGGACAAAACAAAATGCGCGAATTACAGAGGAATTTCACTCTTAAACACGGCATATAAAATCCTCTCAAACATCATTCTTAGTAGACTAACCCCTTATGCTGAAAATGTCCTAGGAGAATATCAAGCCGGTTTTAGGGCAAACAGATCCACAATAGATCAACTATTCACGCTGAGACAGCTTCTAGAAAAGGGATGGGAGTATAACAGACCCATACACAATCTCTTCATAGACTTTCGACAGGCATATGACAGCTTAGAAAGAAGCCAAGTATGGAATGCCATGGCGGAGTTCTCAATACCAAAGAAACTCATTCGGATGACTAAAGTCTGTATGGAGGGTGGAATATCAAAAGTACGTGTAAATAATAAACTGTCTGACAGCTTCGAAATCAACAGTGGACTCAAACAGGGTGATGCGTTATCTCCACTACTTTTTAACCTTGTATTAGAGAAAGCCATGAGGCCGGCCGAAATAAAAACAGAACTGCTATGGGTTCAAGGTCCCAAGTTATTACTAGCATACGCAGATGACATTGATCTCGTTGGAGACTCCATCCTATTCACAAAAGCAATTTTCAACAAGGTGGAAGGAGCAACAAGCGAAGTTGGGCTGAGGATTAATGAAGAGAAGACGAAATATATGTGTATAAATAGAACGACACGAAGAGACAGGATAGGACAAAATGTGACGGTCAACACCTTCAATTTCGAAAAAGTACAACGTTTTAAGTATCTGGGGGCCGTAATCACAGCTGACAACGATGTTACTGAAGAAATAAAAGAAAGAATCCAATCAGCAAATCGCTGTCTATTCGCACTGGATAAGCTTATAAAATCAAAAAATCTTACAAGAAGTTCCAAGATCAAAATCTATAAATCCATCGTCAGACCTGTACTAACATATGGTTGCGAAACGTGGACCATGACCAAATCAAACGAAGAAAAGCTCAGACGTTTTGAACGAAAAATACTTAGAAAACATTTCGGACCTCACCACGACATTAACACAAACCAGTATAGGATCAGAACCAACTTCGAATTAAAAGAACTCTACAATGACACCAATATTGTCCAAGAAATTAAATCGCAGCGACTAAGATAGGCACGCCACGTGCATAGACTTCATAACGAGAGACTTGTAAGACTGGTATAGTACCCCAGGCTGTGGGTGAAAAAACGTGATATAATTCAGGAATTTTTGACACCTATCAGGTGTTGTAAAGGACGATGCCAGGAATAACTTCTACTAAAAATGTAGCCACAAATATTGTGCGCTTTTTTTTTAATTGCGATTTTCATTTGTTAAATTTGCAATTTTTAATGATTTTTAATTTTGTAGCTTAGGATATTGATTTTAGAGAAAAATTTTTTAATAGAAAGTTATAGTAAGTTAAAAAACCTACAATTTGAGCTATGGTAAGTTTAATTTCGTTAATTGGTTATTGCAAAACAGCTTGCGAAAGGTCCACAATGTTTTTTTATTTTTTAAAGGTTTAAAATGAAGATCTTTCAATTCCAAACATAAAAAAAAATTGTAAAGCCAGATTAACGAATTTGTCGCTTAGATATTATAAATTGTTTATACCAAGAGGTCAAATGTCGAAGGCTATAACTTTTTGAAAAAAAAAATCGTAGAGAGTTGGTGAAACATTCAATCTCCTTCTAATGAGTTATATTTTCATATTCTGATGTAAATAAATGCGTAAAACATTTTTAAACCTCTAATTTTTGGGTTTGAAAATAAGGGGGCAAATTTCGTTATAAACATTTAGAGCTGAAGCGGCCCTGTATATCCTATGAGTTTCTAACTTACAGATTATTGTTGCTGAAGACGAAACGAAGATTCATAAAAAAATTAAAATTTTCTACAACCAACTGAAGCCGAGATAATTGTTTTTTTTTTGCTTAAATCGTAGTGCCTTTATTTATAACAATTAAGAAATTATTTTACAGTCATTGACTAAAGAAAGACTTGTGTTATCTTAAAATAAAAATTATTATAAAATATAATTACAGTTAATTATCAAAAATTATTTTTTAAATCGGTGCTTTTGCAAGCGGCCGAATTTTGCAAATCGCCCGGCTCGCTTCATATCCGCGCGCTCGAAAAATTTTTACGTAACTTGTATTAAATTTTGACAGAAAACAATTTAATAATATCACCATTATAATATACAGTCTATTTACCACTGTATTTGTTTTTCTTGATAAACTTTTATATGTGAAATCCAAAAAGAATAGTCACTACAAGAAGAAAAAGTTTTATATTGTATATTATAGTAAGAAGTAACATTATTATTATTATATTTATATAACAATGAAAATATTAAAAATATAGTTATATATTTCCTATATATGTATCATTTTTGTAATATTATTTCTTCAGAAATGAAATTTCACATATAAAAGTTTATCAAGAAAAACAAATACAGTGGTAAATAGACTGTATATTATAATGGTAATATTATTAAATTGTTTTCTGTCAAAATTTAATACAAGTTACGTAAAAATTTTCCGACCGCGCGGATTTGAAGCGAACCGGGCGATTTGCAAAATTCGGCCGCTCGCAAAAGCACCGATTTTAAAAATAATTTTTAATAATTAAATGTAATTATATTTTATAATAATTTTTATTCTAAGATAATATAAGTCTTTCTTTAGTCAATGACTGTAAAATAATTTCTTAATTGTTATAAATAAAGGCACTACGACTTAAAAAAAAAACAATTATCTCGGCTTCAGTTGGTTGTAGAACATTTTTATTTTTTTTTATAAATCTTCGTTTTGTCTTCAGCAACAATAATCTGTAAGTTAGAAACTCATAGGATGTACAGGGCCGCTTCAGCTCTAAATGTTTATAACGAAATTTACCCCCTTATTTTCAAACCCAAAGATTATCTCGGCTTCAGTTGGTCGTAGAAATTTTTTATTTTTTTATAAATCTTCGTTTTATCTTCAGCAACAATAATCTGTAAGTTAAAAACTCATAGGATGTACAGGGCCGCTTCAGCTCTAAATGTTTATAACGAAATTTGCCCCCTTATTTTCAAACCCAAAAATTAGAGCTTTAAAAATGTTTTACCCATTTATTTACATTAAAATATGAAAATATAACTCTTTAGAAGGAGATTAGATGTTTCACCAACTTTTTACGATTTTTTTTTCAAAAAGTTATAGCCTTCGACATTTGACCTCTTGGGATAAATAATTTATAATATCTAAGCAACAAATTCGTTAATCTGGCTTTACAATTTTTTTTTATGTTTGGAATTGAAATATCTTTATTTTAAAGCTTTAAAAAATAAAAAAAAATTATTTGTACAATAAATAATGCAATTTTAAAAAACGGCCATTTTAGACCTTTCGCAGGCTGTTTTGCAATAATTAATTAGGTACCCAAATTAAACTTACCGTACCTCAAATTGTAGGTTTTTTAATTTACTACAACTTTCTATTAAAAGATTTTCTCTAAAATCAATATCCTAAGCTGCAAAATTAAAAATCTTTAAAAATTGCAAATTTAACAAATGAAAATCGCAATAAAAAAAGCGCACAATATTTTTGGTTACATTTTAGAAGTTATTCCTGGCATCGTCCTTTACAACACCTGATAGGTTTAAAAAATTCCTGAATTATATCCTGAAATCGACCTATTTTTCACCCACAGCCTGGGGTATAGGAGGAGATTCCTATAGGCAAAAGACCACTCGGACGTCCCAGAATGCGATGGAGAGATAACATCCAAGCAGATCTCCGAAAAATGAACATCCCATTTGACCCTAGGTTGATGGAAGACCGAACAAATTGGAAGAAAGTTGTACAGTCAGCCAGGGCCCACCCAGGGTTGTAGCACTACGTGATGATGATGATGAAACTTGACATAATATACGAAAAATGTTTGTCCGACAAATATGTTAAGCATTTTAAAAAGTCCGACACGTAGAACGTGTCAAATGACTGGAATTATATTGGTGGTAAATAGCAGCCTGATTTTTGTATGAGAGTTTAATGAAAGAAAATGAAATCAATTTGAGGTTCTGTCCGACAAAATACATGGGACGTTTTCTTAGTCTGATGTTCGAAACCTGTAATCTAGTCCACTATTAAAACTTCCCCTGTTCCAGTGTTCCCGTACATCAAAGTTTGTCCGACTAGACGCCGTTAAGCTATTAACAAATTTTTGCTATTAATAAACTTTTTTTAGTACGCGGGATTCAGGCCTATCTCTATTTTCCCCCTTAACTCGGAAAATATCGACAGCACAAAAGAATTTGTAGTAAAAGAAATATAGGAAATCGTATTTTCAGCAATTTCTGTCCTTACACTTTTGTCGAAAAGTTGAAAATGGCGGAGATATTAAGTAAAAACAGTTCTCGTTTAAAATCAAGATGGCGGCTAACGCAACGGTCAAATTCAGTCGAGATTTTAAATTTATACTACTGTTATATATATAATCCGGTTCTCTTTTACCGTGAGGTGTCGAGAAATCTGCTTTTACTTCCTAATCATCTTTCTCCAAAGTTTTCTGTTGGATGTCCTTCTCTTGACTTCCTCCCATGTGAGGTTTGTGCTTTGTAATGATTTTCCCACAGCATCATTCCATTGTTGACACGGTCTTCCTCTTCTCCTTGTACCAATTCCCTTTGCTTCCCAAACTACCTTGACTTGTCTATGTGGATCTAACCTATTTAAATGACCGAACCATCTTAGTTGCGATCTTTCTATTGCTTTGTTGGCACTCTCAACATCTAAGTTGTTTCTTGTCGTTTCATTTTTTACTTTGTCCATTAGCGTAACTCCTACTCTTCTTAAATACTTCATTTCAGAAGATTGTATCTTGCTCTTCTCCCGTTCAGTTAGTGTCCATGTTTCACTTCCATATAACAAAGTAGGGAGGTATATTGTCTTATATACTGACACTTTTGTCTTCTTGCTAATTTCTCTTTTGCTAATGAAACCTGAATTCAGGGAGTGATATAGTCGTGATGTTTTAGCAATTCTGTTGTTCAGCTCTTTTTGCATTTTTCCTTTTCCATCTATTATAGTTCCTAAATATTCAAAATCCTCCACTTGTTCTACTAAATTTCCGTCTAGGTTTATATGGATTTCTCTGGGTGTCTTGGATATAAGTAGAGTTTTGGTCTTTGCTAAATTTATTTTCATTCCTTTGTCTGCAAGTTCTCTCGTCCATAAATTTAGGTTGTTTTGCAAAGATTTCTCTGAACTTGCTATTAATGCAATGCCATCTGCAAATACACATTCACTTATCGTTATACTTTTTAATCGATGGTAACCTAAATCTAATTTTCGGGACTCTCTACTGCATTTTTCTATTACTTCATTCATATATATAATGAATAGCAGTGGGCTCAAAACTCCACCTTGCCTTAATCCTTGTGTAGTAGCAAATTTGTTTGATTCACAGTTTAATGCTCGGACAATGTTCCAACTCTTCCAGTACATAGATTTTACTGCATCAATTAGTTTTACTCCAACATCGAACTGTTCAAGTGCTTTCCAAATGTGATGTCTGGGTACCTTGTCGAAGGCTTTTTCCATGTCTATGAAACATATGTATATCTTTGTCAAAATTAAGGAATTTTTCCGTTATTTGTCTTATAGTAAAGATATGTTGGACACTGTGCCTCGGTCGGAAACCACTTTGTGCATCGTGTAGTTGATGTTCCACTTTCTTTCTCAGTCTCATCTCCAGTATTCGTTCATAAACCTTAGCCGGGACACTTAGCATGGAAATACCTCGATAATTTGAACATTCCTTTTTATCTCCCTTCTTAAATAAAGTAGCCATTACTGCTATTGCCCAATCTTCTGGAATGCGTTTCTGTTTCCAAATTGCTATCAGTAATTTGTGTAAGTAGTGTAATGCAGATTCTCCCATATATTTCAACCATTCTGCCTTGATATTATCTATTCCTGTCGCTTTACCATTTTTCATTTTTGCGATGGCTTCGGTTAATTCTTCCAATGTTATTTCATTACTCTCGTTTCTCGCCGTCCTATATATGATCTCTTCTTCTTGTTCTTCTTCATCATCTGTTTCATCTGCTTCCAGTAACTCTTTGAAACATTCACTCCATCTGTTAACTATATCTTGTGGTTGGGTAAGTATTTCACCATTTTTATTTTTTATTTGCACGACAGTACTACCTGATTTACCTCTCATTTTTTTCAGACCTTTATAGAACAATTTTTGGTTTGTCCTACTGTGTTGCTCCATCTTTTCTCCAAATCTCTCCCACTCTTCCGATTTAGTTTTTTTAACTTTTTCTTTCACAACCTTTCTTGCTTCTTTGTATTTCTGATACATATGTGAACTGTTATTTTCTAGATAGGCTCTCCCTCCATGCTACTTTCTTTTCTTTCACAGCTATTTTTATCTCTTCGCTCCACCAACAACTAGTCCTTTTTTTTGACCCATCAGTAATTGTATATCCTCAAATTTCACCAGCAGCATTGGAAATAGTATCTTTGAAGAATTTCCACTGTTGTTCAATAGTTTGTCTTTGTATCCATTTTTCTTTGAAATTTTCGTCAGTGGTTTTGTTGAACTTGTTTCTCACTTCAATATTGGCTAATTTATGTGTTCTTACAGATCTTTTTTCTTGTATATTTGCATTTCTAGTATTATTTGTGTTCTGCTCTTTTCCTTTTATTTTTCCAACAACTAGAAAATGGTCGCTTCCTAATTCTGAATTTCTAGTCACTTTCACATCTTGAATGTACAGTCAGCCAGGACCCACCCAGGGTTGTAGCGCTACGTGATGATGATGAAACTTTACATAATATACGAAAAATGTTTGTCCGACAAATATGTTAAGCATTTTAATAAGTCCGACACGTAGAACGTGTCAAATGACTGGAATTATATTGGTGGTAAATAGCAGCCTGATTTTTGCATGAGAGTTTAATGAAAGAAAATGAAATCAATTGGAGATTCTGTCCGACAAAATACATGGGACGTTTTCTTAGTCTGATGTTCGAAACCTGTAACCTGTTCCACAATTAAAACTTTCCCTGTTCCATTGTTCCCTTACATCAAAGTTTGTCCGACTAGACGCCGTTAATCTATTAACAAATTTTCAGCTTGCTATTAATAAACTTTTTTTAGTACGCGGGGTCCAGGCCTATCACTATTTTCCCCCTTAACTCGGAAAATATCGACAGCACAAAAGAATTTGCAATAAAAGAAATATAGGAAATCGTATTTTCAGCAATTTCAGTCCTTACACTTTTGTCGAAAAGTTGAAAATAGCGGAGATATTGAGCAAAAAACGGTTCTCCTTTAAAATAAAGATGGCGACTAATGTAACGGCGGAATTCATTCGCCATTTTAAATTTATAGCCAGTTGCACCAACAAATAAAGGATTGATTTTTTTATTTGGATTGCCCATTTATTTCAAAATGCGTTGCACCGACCATTACTCTATTAAAACCAACAGTTTTTGATCTGTCAAAATGAACCACCCGATTTTCTGCGGTTTTAAAAAATCGACTGTTTTTTACCTGACGTTTATTGTGTTTATGTTGTTAAAGTGTTCTTATTTTATAATTATCTAATAAAGTATCATAGTATCATCATAGATTATAATTTATAAAAATGGATTTATCATCATCGTCCTCGTCGAGTTTATCTTCTGACGATTTGGAAGATATAATGCCTATGCTACCAAATATAAGATCTGTAAGAGATCGCAATGATTTGTATAGTAGTGGCTTCCTTTATTTTCCATCGAAAGTATGATAAGTATTAATACAATAAACAAAATTGCATGAAAACAATGTAGTATGTAGTTCAATTCAATTGACATAACCTTATAAAACTTTCTTAGACAATCTTATTTGACAGACGACACTCGGTTTCGAATGAAATAATCAAATGAGGTACGATGTTGCCACTTCTATATTGTCGGTTTGTAAATGGTGGTGTGTTTTTTGAATGGTGCAACCCCCTCTCCCTGGAGTGACCGCAACGAGAACGAAACTGAATCCAAAACCAAGTTAGAACCAAACACGAGTGCCAGTGGCGTATCGCGTAGGCCACAAGAAACTATATAAAACTACATAATTAAATAATATTGCTCGTAGGTTTAGTTCAATTTTCTATTTTTATTAATTACACAATATTATGCATGGCTTACATAGAAAGATTGAAACAAATAACAGTATTTTAGTATGTTGAACTTTTATACCCACTCAAAATAAAACAGGATTAGGAATTAGGGGATGTGACGAAAGCAAACTTTTTGAATTATTGATTTATGATAGATATCTTTATTTCACATAGGTCGCAAAATTTCGGCTCCAATCCTATATTTAAATAGGATTTATTTTTTCGAATTCTGAGAAAAAAGTTACAGGGGTGAAAAACTAAGAGACAATTTAGTGTGATTTTTATTTTCAAAGATCTCATTCAAAAGAAACTTTTTATTTATTCTGAGGGACTTTTAGCCCTCGGTAATAATTTAGTCTTTCATTCTGCGTTTAAATTTTTCAAAAGTATTACTTTTTTCAGTATAGGGCTTTTCATTCACAGTCATTTGTTTCGAGCTTCTGTCATGTGTCACATAATATTAATATATTTACGTCATACGTTATTGGTATATAACAATGATACCAACTAGAGACGTATGACGTAGATATATTAATATTATGTGACACATGACAGAAGCTCGAAACAAATGCCAATCGATGAAAAGCCCTATAGGGCTTTTCATTCACAGTCATTTGTTTCGAGCTTCTGTCGTGTGTTACATAATATTAATATATCTACGACATACTTTATTGGTATATAACAATAATACAAACCAAAGACGTATGACGTAGATATATTAATATTATGTGACACATGACAGCAGCTCGAAACAAATGACAATCTATGAAAAGCCCTATTGGAAAAAAATGAACACCATGTCAGTGGTAATATTTTCCAAATTGAATATTCGCTATCTTTGTCGTACAACGCACTCAGTCGAACAGAATGTGCTGACAAGACAGCGGCAATTTTAGATATTTGGCACGGCTTTAGGAATAATAATAACGTTTGATCCAAAATTATTGTCACCATAGGTGGCTCTCAACGACAGAGATAGATATACAGTGCATGTCTGTTCTTAATTCAGATATACTACTTTCCAGTTTACGTCAACTTTGCAGTGCACGTCAACTTAACAAGAAAAGGTAGGTTATGTAGAGATGTTGGTGGTGGACATATACAGCATCCTGTTTGATTTTATTTATTATTGTTACTTATAATTGTGTTAATTCTTTTTATTTTAGATTAAAGTTCTGTGTTAAAGGCTTTGACTGATTTTTTATGTTTTATAACGTCAATCAAAATTCTTCTTCTTCTTCTTTCTCGAAACTCCTTATGCCCCTCAGGGGCGTCGGAGGTTAATCAAAATTAATTGATAAAAATTCAGATTAAAGCAAGACATACGTAATTTTTTGTACGGCTAGCTTTGATCCAATAATTGTGTATCGCTCGTTATCTTGAGTTGTTTATTAAATAATATTGATAGTGTATTGGCTAAAGAATTTAAAGGCCGCGTCTCACCATCAAATAATTTGATCAAACAGTTTGAGCAAACTTGACGTACTTGAGGAAGTACGTCAAAGTGACGTCACAATTGCAGTTTTTTTGAAATTCTAAAAATCTGTGCTCTCACTATCAGTCTAGTTTGATCAAATTTTTTGTATTAAGTTGTCTAACTTGTTTGTACTTTATTTAAAATTAAAATTTTTCATTATTATCCACAATGAACACTCAGGATGTGACGTCACTAACTGTCACTTTCAGTTTGCTCAAACCAGTTTGATCAAATTATTTGATGGTGGGACGCGGCCTTAAGACGTGAAATTAATAAAAAATTTATTTATTGTTTATTATTTATGGAAGATCCCAAGCAGAGACTACACCAGGATATATATTGTGATATAAGCATTTTGTTGTTAAAGATATTCAAAATTTATCTAAGCGTTCCATAGTAACAATATATTATTAAAAAAATCACTTTTCCTCTTTTCTCGATTAAGTATTATCTTTTATGGCATAGTATATAAATTATTATAATCACTGAATACATAGTTAGTGAAAAATTATCATATTAATTAATTGAATTAATAATTTAAGCGATGATACAAGTAACAGTTATCCAAACATTCAAAAGTCATCTCAAGTTAATGGTGACAATGTCATTGTCAAGTAATGTTTATAGTATTTTTACTACAAAAGCGATATTACGTAGGTCAAAATTTTTGACGTAAGAGAACTGTCAAAACATTAGAATGTGACTTTTCATTATTGCCATGGCATGTTTATAATAAACATGGCAATAATGAAAAGTCACATTCTCATGTTTTGACAGTTCTCTTACGTCAAAAATTTTGACCTACGTAATATCGCTTTTGTAGTAAAAATACTATATGTACGTATCCATACCAGTGAAAACTTTACTACATATAATTTGCCGTGTAAAAAAAGAAAAAGTAGAGATAGCCGTAAAATATTTGCGCTTGTGCTCTTAAATAATTTTTTTACATATAAACAAAGTAAAATCAAGCAATAAAATGTTTAACAACAAAAAAGTCAATAATATGTAATAACAATATACGCTATTAATTCCATTTTCGAAGTTGCCACAATATATTTTATAATTTCATTTATTTCGTACCGTTTCGTACCTACACCACTGGTAAAATGCTGATTTGTTATGTTACTTTTAATTTTACATGTAAATTTTTCTCATTTTATAACTTAACGATGTAATTTCAATTATGTAATAAGGTACATTGAAGTGTTAATTTTCAAATTATTAACCATTTAAGAGGCAATATCTAAGAATATAGGAGTATTTATTGAATTTTCATCTACGCACACATAACAGAAATATTTATTTACCTGTAAAATGTAATTCGCACTTATTTCCTGTTGCTGTCGCTTTTACAACCGTAAGCCGAACACATCACCATTTTAAAGAGTTAAAAAAATTGCTAGTTTTCACTCAGAAATCGCACAAAAATCACTAATAAAGCTAGTGGTATCAAACATCAATGAGAACCAACCGTATTAAAATACGGCTTCACTTCCGTTCGAAAAAGAGATGGCGTGATAGTTCTCCAGAGAGAGAAAAAATTTTCCATGCTCTAAGGTGCAACCCGTTTGAAAAATAGCCATTGATCATTGATTTAAATCGTCGAATTGACGGTTAGCAAATCAGTTGATTTACAGTCTGTTGGTGCAACTGGGCATTAGACTACTATTGACACCCCTAAAGATTAGAAAAATAAAATTTTGGGCATCTCGGCATGCATTGTCAAAAATGCTATCCCGACTGAAACTATGTAGTTTTGAGTCTGATATTGCATGTAACTTTTTTTGTACCTATTGTAAAACTATAAAATCCTTTTAACCACTTACAGTCCTGTGTTTCGGCAAATTGTGGGCAAATTTTCGGCCAAATTGAAGATAATGTATTTTGGGAATGGAGGGAGATATAAAAAACCGTATTTTAACGTTTTCTACACTAAAATTTGATAAAAAACCTGTTTTGAATCAGAATAACTTTTTATAATGCATTATAACGACATTTTTGAGTCCATTCTATTAAAAAAAATTTCATTGATACTCTATGATATAACACACAAATTTGTTTAAATACCAAATAATTCAGTCAATTTGTACGCTACGAGCTCCCTAGTGGGAAAGTTTTGGGGTAGTTCTGATTTCTTTCATTATATGTATGTATATGTCTTTTGGGCTGCTGAATCCGATAATGAGGCTTGCGGACAAAATTTCTTGACGTAACATTGAAACAATCGCAAAAAAAGCGAAAAATTTCTGCTTTTTTCCGCTTTTTTGCTAAAATCTGGAAAACTATTAACCTTTAGTAAATCGTCTGTTAACAGAAATTAAAGTACTTAAAATTCTCTACAAATATCACTATTACTTTTTTTTTTCAGACGAACCGTTCGGTCTAAAGTGCAAGTTGAAAATTGCCAATTTTTAACGGTCTCGGCAAAACCCACTTTTTACATTCCAAAACTTTATTTTTTATTAGAATGCTGTAATTTGATAAATTTCTCCTAGTTTTCTGTACAAATAATAAATGTTAGTTCATAATATGAATATGGTATGTCTCTTGTGACAGCTTCCATGGATCCATTCCATACTAAGAGGCCAGGGATGTCTCTACTTTTCCCTTAGAGCCACAGAAGATCAGGCACAAATGGAGTCACAGTTTCATTTGGTGTGAAGATTCCCTTCGGATATGTTATCTTGATTTCTGATAAACCTTGAGGTTTTGTCCTTTCAAAATGTATAGTTGAACAGCTCCCTGACTTCCATAAACCTCAGTCGCGGGTTTAGTTTTTAACCGCGGAATGGACTGGTTAGGAGCTACTGCATGTTTTGGTGCAATACAAGAAATGCCACCCATGACGTGAAAAGTGTGGTATCCGTCAATTGTATGTACGTTAAAATCAGCGTTATCATACACCTGTTGTGTAAAGCACGGCTGGTCAATTTTCTGCGGATCGCCTGCGATTGCTGACACTGCTGATTGCTGACAAGCAACGCGCTTGCTCAAAGTCTTGTAGCGGCAATAAGGCCCAGATAATTCGTCTCACCATTCTTTGCAGGGTTAGCTGTTTTCTCTACAAAAAGTACGGCTCAAGAAAATAGGTTGATGTAGTTTCCTCTTTGGGGTTTTGTTCATCCTGTAAGGAAGCTGTTTGCCTGGAACTGTCAGCATTCGCAGGCGATCCGCAGAAAATTGACCTGTCGTGCTTTATACAGCAGGTGTATGATAACGCTGATTTTAACGTACATACAATCGGCGGATACCACACTTTTCAGGTCATAGGTGGCATTTCTTGTATTGCACCAAAACATGCAGTAGCTCCTAACCAGTCCATTCCTCGGTTAAAAACGAAACTCGCGCCTGAGGTTTATGGAAGTCAGGGAGCTGTTCAACTAATTCATTGTAAAAGGAGAAAACCTTAAGGTTTATCAGAAATCAAGATAACAGATCCAAAGGGAATGTTCACACCAACTGAAACTGTGACTCCATCTGTGCCTAATCTTCTGTGGCTCTTAGGGAAAAGCAGAGACATTCCCGGCCTCCTCTTAGGATGGAATGGATTCATGGAAGCTATCACAAGAGAAGCCAAATGAACTAACATTTATTATTTGTACAGAAAACTAGGAGAAATTTATCAAATGACAGCATTCTAATAAAAAATAAATGGAATGGATTTGGAATGTAAAAAGTGGGTTTTGCCGAGTCCGTTAAAAATTGGCAATTTACAACTTGCACTTAGACCAAACGGTTCGTCTGAAAAAAAAGTAAATAGTGATATTTGTACAGAGTTTTAAGTACTTTAATTTTTGTTTAACAGACCATTTACTGAAAGTTAATAGTTTTCGAGATTTAAGCAAAAAAAGCGAAAAAAAGGCAGAAATTTTACGCTTTGTTCGCCATTTTTTCAATGTTCCGTCACGAAATTCATATACAGAGAGAGTCTGTAAAGTGGAATAAATTCAATATCTCAAATACTAATTGTTTTTTTGGAAAATGCTCAAACCCGTCGATTAATATTTCAAATTGTCCTTTTTGACATTCAATAAAAATGTATACAGGGTGTCCCAATTTAGAGATATGACGTCATCGTCGATTTTCTTAAATGGCAACACTGTCATTTTGATAGCTAATTTGATAGGGTTTGTAAAGTTATACATAACTGCAAAATATCAAATTTTTAGTCTCTACCATTTACAAGATAAGAGAAAATAACAAAGTTATATCTGTAATTTGGAATATATTCAATAATTAAAATACTAACTGTTTTTTTGAAAAATGCTCAGACCCGTCGATTAGTATATCAAATTGTCATTTTTGACATATAATAATAATGTATACAGGGTGTCCCAATTTAGAGATATGACGTCATCGTTGATTTTCTTAAATGGCAACACTATCATTTTGATAGCTATTTTGATAGCGTGTGTAAAGTTATACACATCTGAAAAATTTCAAATTTTTATTCCCTACCATTTACAAGATAATAAAAAATAACAAAGTTATAAAGAACAAAAAGTAATCAAATAATAATTGAATTTATTTATTTCAATTAAGAAAATGCTCATAACGTTGCCCATTGACAATTTGACAATAATTGAGGGCAACATTATGAGTTTTTGCTTAATTTATTGAAATAATTAAATTCAATTATTAGTTGATTACTTCTTTTTCATAACTTTGTTATTTTTTATTATCATCTAAATGGTAGACAATACAAATTTGAAATTTTGCAGTTGTGTATAACTTTACACACCCTATCAAAATAGCTATCAAAATTACAGTGTTGCCATTTAAGAAAATCGACGATGACGTCATATCTCTAAATTGGGACACCCTGTATACATTATTATTGAATGTCAAAAAGGACAATTTGAAATACTAATCGACGGGTCTGAGCATTTTCCAAAATAACAATTAGTATTTGAGATATTGAATTTATTCCACTTTACAGACTCTCTCTGTATATTCGGATTCAGCAGCCCAAAATACATAATATATAATGGAAGAAATAAGAACTACCCAAAACTTTCGTAGTCAAAACACAATTTTATTGAATTTAAATCACAGTAAAAACACTAAAAATGATATTTTGAGAAAGAAAAAAAGAATACTGTTCGGGCTTAAATGCTTCAGCTTATTTTTAAGTTCCGCAGGAGCTATTCACAAGTTTCAGGCAAATCAAGAGATCGAAAAGTTTTTGTCTGAGTGACTTGACATGGAATATATCCTAAATATATTTTGTTTTCGTGTTTGCTTCATGTTTACCACGTCACTAAAATTTCCATATCGTTCGTTTAACGTAACACATAATTAAGTAAATTCAAATGTTAAAATTAGATAGTGGTAATATAGGTATTTGCTGATAACTTTTATCTTTTGTGGTAATACATAACATTTCCTGCAAGGTAAAAGTCTCGTTCCATGCTTAATATTATTAAAGGAAACCGCAAATCCTATTATATAAATAACTATTGCTCCCTAAACGATTGGGAAACATTAAAAATAATCTTCACAGTACAGAGTGGACCAAAAGTCTAATTATCTCTTACATGGATGGTCCGAATTTTTTCTCCTATTTTGCAATATGAAGATTTGAAATTTGATGTTTGTAACGTTGCCACATTTACCATTACCACTCTGATATTACTAGTTACTTTGGTTTTTTAAATACATCACCGTGTATATTGTAACTTTATTGAAATCTTCAATATCAATTCAACCGTATACAATACTTTCGATTTTATGTAGCCAGGAACATCTTAAAAAAAGCCTAAAACGCCTAATTGTCCCAATAATTATTTTTATTTAAACTAGGTAAAACAAAAATTGAACATAACAAGTTTATTACATTGCTAAATTAAGCCTACCTAATCAGGTGTTCAAAATGTTCTCCATTGTTAATTAGACAAAATGTTCTCCTAGCCTAGATGATGGTAGAATGCGTCTATTACATTTCTCCATGTTTCTGTAGAAACTAATATGGATTCATCGGTAATTCTTTGCCTTAGCGATGCAAAACTTCTATTTAGTTTTATAAATTACTGTTCAAGTATCCCCAATACAAATAATCTTTAGTATTCAAATCGGGTGAACGAGGAGGGCATTCAATTCTATCTAATCTACCAATCCGTCGTCCTTGGAAATGTGATCTAAATAACGTTGAACATTTACACCAAACCATATCTCATTAAAATTGGCTCCGAACTTGTTTTTTTTTTTAATTAAAAAATCCTAAAATTGTAGATCGCCTTTGTAACACAGTTTTAATTTAATCTCTGATGTTCGATTACAAATTCTTTTTGATAAAATCGGCATCACCGCGCTAGAAACTCTCATAAGGACTGCATTGCCTATGTTCCTTATTAGGCTGGGCCGAAAAAGGACAAAAAAAAATTTTTGGGAAATTTTAAACGGGCTAGTAAAACAAAGTTGTGTCTGGTAGTCCTAATACTGTGTACCAAATATAGACCGAATTAAAATATTTTTGACCGGGCCCCCGGGGGCCTAAAAAAATTTATTTTTTTTTGCTTTATTTTTGGGGCGGGCTAGTGTCCAAAATATTAATATCGATGCTACTATCTCATTATGAAATTTTCATCATGATTTAAAAAAATTTAACCAGCCCCCAGGACTAAAAATATAAAAGAGGGGTAAACAATTCATATTTATTTACTATTTTTGCGCTGTGAACTGTGCTGTTCTTTGCTTGAATCATTCGGCACGAAAGGTTGTTACATTGAACTGTTATGGACATGAGACGACAGACTAAGTTTTCACTCTAATGGCATATAACATATCCCACCAGAATGAAAACAATGGGAACCTTCTCTGGTTACACCTCCGAGGCTTCTACAATTTGCAAGCCATACGGATGCTGAGACTAAGGAAGATGAGGGAATTCTACAATTTACAATTCACGTCACATCTGCTCAGCGCGGTAAAGTTCCAACGAGACTGGTTCCCTTCATACTCCACACAGAGTAAATGTAAATCAAAAATGAATAACCATTTTCAATTTCGTTGCAAAACGAAAATACAGCCGAACCATATTCCAGTCCAATCAGAGAGTGCCGCAAGCACCTCTACCGGTTTCGAAACTTATTAGTCTCTCATCAGGAGGCACATATGCTGCTCTCCCTGATCCAACCAAAACAAACCCCAGCGTGCAGTCCCGAATTGCAACGAACGAAATGGCATAGATGCCCTAGCGGCAACTGCTAGCAAAAGACTAAGTTTTCACTCTAATGGCATATAACATATCCCACCAGAATAAAAACAATGGGAACCTTCTCTGCTTACACCTCCGAGGCTTCTACAATTTGCAAGCCATACGGATGCTGAGACTAAGGAAGATGAGGGAATTCTACAATTTACAATTCACGTCACATCTGCTCAGCGCGGTAAAGTTCCAACGAGACTGGTTCCCTTCATACTCCACACAGAGTAAATGTAAATCAAAAATGAATAACCATTTTCAATTTCGTTGCAAAACGAAAATACAGCCGAACCATATTCCAGTCCAATCAGAGAGTGCCGCAAGCACCTCTACCGGTTTCGAAACTTATTAGTCTCTCATCAGGAGGCACATATGCTGCTCTCCCTGATCCAACCAAAACAAACCCCAGCGTGCAGTCCCGAATTGCAACGAACGAAATGGCATAGATGCCCTAGCGGCAACTGCTAGCAAAAGACTAAGTTTTCACTCTAATGGCATATAACATATCCCACCAGAATGAAAACAATGGGAACCTTCTCTGGTTACACCTCCGAGGCTTCTACAATTTGCAAGCCATACGGATGCTGAGACTAAGGAAGATGAGGGAATTCTACAATTTACAATTCACGTCACATCTGCTCAGCGCGGTAAAGTTCCAACGAGACTGGTTCCCTTCATACTCCACACAGAGTAAATGTAAATCAAAAATGAATAACCATTTTCAATTTCGTTGCAAAACGAAAATACAGCCGAACCATATTCCAGTCCAATCAGAGAGTGCCGCAAGCACCTCTACCGGTTTCGAAACTTATTAGTCTCTCATCAGGAGGCACATATGCTGCTCTCCCTGATCCAACCAAAACAAACCCCAGCGTGCAGTCCCGAATTGCAACGAACGAAATGGCATAGATGCCCTAGCGGCAACTGCTAGCAAAAGACTAAGTTTTCACTCTAATGGCATATAACATATCCCACCAGAATGAAAACAATGGGAACCTTCTCTGGTTACACCTCCGAGGCTTCTACAATTTGCAAGCCATACGGATGCTGAGACTAAGGAAGATGAGGGAATTCTACAATTTACAATTCACGTCACATCTGCTCAGCGCGGTAAAGTTCCAACGAGACTGGTTCCCTTCATACTCCACACAGAGTAAATGTAAATCAAAAATGAATAACCATTTTCAATTTCGTTGCAAAACGAAAATACAGCCGAACCATATTCCAGTCCAATCAGAGAGTGCCGCAAGCACCTCTACCGGTTTCGAAACTTATTAGTCTCTCATCAGGAGGCACATATGCTGCTCTCCCTGATCCAACCAAAACAAACCCCAGCGTGGAGTCCCGAATTGCAACGAACGAAATGGCATAGATGCCCTAGCGGCAACTGCTAGCAAAAGACTAAGTTTTCACTCTAATGGCATATAACATATCCCACCAGAATGAAAACAATGGGAACCTTCTCTGGTTACACCTCCGAGGCTTCTACAATTTGCAAGCCATACGGATGCTGAGACTAAGGAAGATGAGGGAATTCTACAATTTACAATTCACGTCACATCTGCTCAGCGCGGTAAAGTTCCAACGAGACTGGTTCCCTTCGTTTTGCAACAAAATTGAAAATGGTTATTCATTTTTGATTTACATTTACTCTGTGTGGAGTATGAAGGGAACCAGTCTCGTTGGAACTTTACCGCGCTGAGCAGATGTGACGTGAATTGTAAATTGTAGAATCGGTGGTGTAACCAGAGAAGGTTCCCATTGTTTTCATTCTGGTGGGATATGTTATATGCCATTAGAGTGAAAACTTAGTCTTTTGCTAGCAGTTGCCGCTAGGGCATCTATGCCATTTCGTTCGTTGCAATTCGGGACTGCACGCTGGGGTTTGTTTTGGTTGGATCAGGGAGAGCAGCATATGTGCCTCCTGATGAGAGACTAATAAGTTTCGAAACCGGTAGAGGTGCTTGCAGCACTCTCTGATTGGACTGGAATATGGTTCGGCTGTATTTTCGTTTTGCAACGAAATTGAAAATGGTTATTCATTTTTTTTTTTATTATGGACATATTTAACATTATTTTGTATATTATTATTTATTTAACCCAGAACTCATCACAATGAGGTAGCTGCATGGCGAGTTCCACCCGCCCACTATGAGATGTATGTGATCTTCTGCATCGAAATTGATTTAGGGATTTGGGATACTACGATAACGCAATTTTTATACCAGCCTTCCTATATTTTAAAATTTTTCTGACAGCAACCTCTCTAATACGTTAACGTGAATCTGTTAACATACAAATTTGAATGACTTCCGGGTGTGCAAATTAAGCATTGTCTTAAATAACTTTATTGATAATTGATGAGACATTACTCGGAAAATCTCTCGAGGCCTCTATTAATTTCCATAGATGCCTTTTACCATATTTTAATCTTGGCTAAGATTTATCTCAAATCTCATACGAGAATATACTTGTCTTGTAATACAAACACAGCTAAAATCTTTAAGCTTTCACAAAGGATCAGTTGTAGCTACATAAACTCTAATGCGGTTCGCTGTCATGAACCAACGTGTTTGTGCTATCCTGGACTTCTCTCTGCCAAACTTTGAGAATATATTCCATCTCAAATCATTATTATTATAATAATTGGAGAAAACTATAATTATATAGTTTGAATAAATACTGTTGATCTGGACTTAGATCATTTTCGTTTACAAGAGGCAGGATAGCTTCTATGGGTTTAAATTTAATAACAGGCATTTTTTCGCAATTGGGAAGAGGGGATCCAATCAGCTCAGAATATGAATAGGGTCCTTTTGTGTGCGCATCTAGTTTTTGCAGAAAATATCGCAAGGCAAGTTCAGTAGCGTGCAACGGGCA
This sequence comes from Diabrotica virgifera virgifera, assembly GCF_917563875.1. Classification (NCBI taxonomy): domain Eukaryota; kingdom Metazoa; phylum Arthropoda; class Insecta; order Coleoptera; family Chrysomelidae; genus Diabrotica; species Diabrotica virgifera. Next base: position 64,105,285 of record NC_065451.1, read on the forward strand.
TACATTCCGCTGTAATGGTTTATGCACTCGCCTTTCTATAATTCCAATGATTCCACCTTCCAGCCGTATTGACATTTGTACCATCACATCCCATAACACTTAAACTGCTTAGATCTATATTATGGCTTTGTAAATAATAATAGATATTCCTTCGACAATATCTATAACACGAGAATGGCTAAGAGCTAAGTACCCAAAATATAAATTACCGGGTCCTTCGATTAAAACTATATGGTCTTCAGTTTTCATAATTCGCCTCGCGTTTCCGAAGACCATGGCTTGACATTTTCTTTCATCACAGTATAGCCCTTTAATTGACTTGTTTAAATTTTTATTCTCGTGCTGGAGTTGCCGTCTGTTTTCCTTAACTCCTCTCCGAATTTTATTTTTGTCGATGACCAGCGTTGTATTATCTTTGAAAATTTAGTTTAGATCTTGTAAAACGGCATTTAAAAGCTTAAGTATTTTTTCCTGTCGACTGCATTATCTTTCTTTTGCTTAACAATATAATATGACAACAGAAGCTTTTTTAATAGCCCCTAGCATTTTTGTTAACAAAATAAAAATTCTTTAAGGACCGGGGGCCCGGTTAATTACTTTTTAAACCGGCCCAAATTTGAAATAGGATTATATAAATAGTAGTTCCAACTTTTAGCCATTAGCTTTGTACAAGAACTTGAAAAAAAAAATTGACCCAAAACAAAATTTTAAGGGCCAGGGGGCCCGGTTAATTATTTTTAAAACCGGCCCAAATTTGGTATAGGATTATATAAATACTAGTCACAACTTTTAGCAACTAGCCGTATAGAAAAAGTGGAAAAAAATTTTTTCGGCCCGGCCTATTCCTTATACTGTAAAGCCAAGGTGAGACGGACTATAGAGCGCACTATTTACAAGTATAATGCATTAATTTTAAGAACACATAGCCTAACTCAGGTCAGGCACTTGGTAAACATTTATTTATTAATACAAAAATAGATTATGAACATTATAATTTTTGAACTGTTTGACATTGTAAACTGCCTTAAAACTCACCATTTTAACCTTCATTTTTCAAAATTTTTCTAATTTTTTTCAAAATATTTTTCCACATACCCGTCGGTAGGCACCGAAAATGTCTAGAACCGCCCAAGGTGGGTCCTTTGTGTGGTTTGCAGGGGGTCCAAAATTTGTAGATCCGGGCCTGTTTACAAACATATTTTTTGTCACTACCCTACTTCCGATTTCACCGAAAGTTCCCTTAACTTATTTAATATAAATGGGACACCCTGTATATTTTTGCAGCTTCTAAAAGAACTTGTTATTTCTAATTCATAAGTAGGTACCAAGTTTTGTGGAGAAAACTTGGTATGCTTCTTTTAATGAGCATTTTTCAATGATAGAAAAAAGGTAAGTCCGTGATAATATTATACATTTTAGTGACATGACATTTTAGTTAAATCTGACAGTTGTCACATTTTATTTGCAATTTGGAATAAAATCAAATCAATTGTGTTTATTGCATTTATAAAATGGTATGTTCTTTGATTTGTAGTCTTATAAATTGTTCAGATTATATTCGTAGATATATTATATAATTCGCAAATTATTTTATTTTCGATTATGGCGCCATCTATTGACAACTAGAATAAATGTTATAAATGTCACCGACGAAATGTAATCACCGACGTGCGTTTTTTTCTGTCACATACAATTTAATGCGTTAGAAAGAAATCGAAAATCTGTGACGCACTGAAAAATCCTCACGAGAAAAAGCATACGAGAAATAAATCACTTTACAGTTAGAACAGGTAAATTTAGTTACTAAGATCAATATTAATTTTAAAAAAATCATTTCATATGTTTAAAATGCTTGCAGTTCATATCCAGACAATGTGTAAAGGTACGTTTTCGTAAAAATCTGCTAGTAAAATATACACCACAAAAAACAAAATAACGTACAACACAGCTTATCTATAATAATAATACTTTATTTCCTTTTTGACAAACAGAATTTGTATAGGATTAGTCAGTACAGAAAAGAAAATTAATAAACATATGTAAAGTTACGCTAAACCTAAGATTACATAAGTAGAAGACAAACACAAATACAAAATTTAAAATTATAAGCATGTACAGCTCCCGGAGCGAACTATGGCCGATGAGAAACGCTGTCGTCGGTCGTACACCCACCTAAACTTTACGCAGAGAGAATTTCTCTCATCGGCATTGGTTCGCTCCGGGAGCTGTGCAATGTACTTAAGGCCATCGGTACATAATTCGCAAATATTTTACGGCTATCCCTACTTTTTCTGTCTTTACACGGCAAATTACGTGTAGTAAAATTCACACTGGTATGGATATGTAAACATTACTAGAATGTCATTCTACTTGAAAATGTCATCATTAACTTAAAGAGATGGCTTTTGAATTTTTTCACTAACTATGTATTCAGTGATTGTAATAATTTATACGCACAACAAAAACTAATACTCAATCGAGAAAAGAGGAAAAGTGTTAAAGTGATTTTTTAATAATATATTGTTACTATGGAACGCTTACAATTTTGAACATCTTTAACAACAAAATACTTGGACACAGAATATATTATCCTGATGTCGCTGGTACCTATGATTAATGTGATTCCTAATACATTTCCAGTGAAAATAATAACTCTTTGATAAGTGTTGGCGATAGAATTTTTTTATATTCGTGTCCGCGAAGATTATAACTCCCAAAATATTTTTAATGAAAAGATTTAGTTCATAATAGATGCCGACGAAAACAATTATTTCCCATTCTGTTTTTTTTTCTGTCGACGAAAACAATTATTTCTGAGATCTTTTTAGTAATTATAATTTTCGTGGCCCACAAACAGAAATTATGGTTTTTGCTGATACTCCTCAAAAAATAAATTTTTTCGCAAACACTTTATTAGGGATTATAATGTTCACAATCATATAATCGAAAATAGTATTTTTCGCGGCGTTTATTGAAGTTCTACTCTTAACGGCATTTTTCGGAGTTATACTTTTCGTAGGCGGCGGCGATGTATTCTCTGCTTAGATCTTTCACAAATAATACACAATAAATAACTTTTTATTAAGAGGATCGGTACGTATTTTCGGCTGCAATGCTATTCAAATGGGGATTCATTTTTTCGAATCCTGAGAAAACTAATAAGTATTTTTGAAAAATTTAAACGCAGAATGAAATATTACGTTATTAGCGAGGGCCGAAATTCCCTGAGAACTTCTATAACGTTTATTTTAATAAGTTACAGGGGTGAAAAACTAAGAGAAAATTTAGTGTCATTTTTAATTTCAAATATATCATTCAAAATAAACTTTTTATTTATTCTAAGGGACTTTCGGCCCTCGGTAATAATTTAGTCTTTCATTCTGCGTTTAAATTTTTCAAAAATATTTATTGGTTTTTTCAGGATTCGAAAAAAATGAACACAATGCCGTGATAATATTTTCCAAATCTATCTTTGTCTTACAAAGCACTCAGCCGAATATAATATTGTCAGCATATATTGTCAGTCAGACACTGACAATCAGTGACAATTTTAAATATTTGACATTGCATCTGGAATATGTTGAGTTATTGATTAAAATTATTGATATATAGGGCCGGTTGTTCGAAAGCTAATCAACAATGATCATTATCAAATATTTAATTACTGTCACCAACTGTCAATCTCAACTTTGTTTGGGTTGCTGAAAACATAATATGAAATTTGTTAATCAATTATGTTAATAATTGTTATATTAATTGATTAACTAATCTCATAATTTTAATGAATTATGTTTTCAGCAACCCAATAATGGTTGACATTGACAGTTTTGGTGACAGTAATTAAATATTTGATAGTTATCATTGTTGATTAGCGTTCGAACAACCGGCCCATAGTGTATTTGATAAATAATTGATTTAAGACGTGAACTTAATAAAAAAGTTATTTATTGTGTATTATTTGTGGAAGATCTAAGCAGAGAGGATCATCAGGATAATATATTCTGTGATCAAAGTATTTTGTTGTAAAAGATTATTAGATTTTATATATTTTAATTTAAGAAAGAACTAGAGATTTGACTTTTCATAAAAACTGCTTTTTATTTATTCAACAACTTCAACTTTCTTTTTTATCAACAACAACCTACTTATTTTTTTTATATACATTTTAAATAACAACCTAAAGGGTGGTTTATATGAACATTACAAAAACATATTCCAATACTCCCACCTTTTTGTTAAGTTGTTCAACCCATAAACAAACCATTTAAATAAAAAAAATATAACAAATGTCCACCAAATAAATTCAAAACTAGCTAACAAAACAAATTACTATTTCTGTTCTGTCGTCCCAATTCCAATTTTCATTCTAAGCATTTCAAATTGATTTTTAGGCAATGCTTTGGTGAAGATGTCTGCTTCTTGTTCTTTTGTATTAACATACTCTGGAAACATATATCCAAGCTCATACTTTTCACGAACAAACTTGAACTTCACATCTATGTGTTTTGTTCTTTGGTGGAACTCTGGATTTTTAATCAGTTTTATTGCACTCTGATTGTCTATATATAGAGTGGTAGGCAAACTTGCATGTTCTTCAAGATCTGATAAAAAGTTTTGAAGCCACACCAACTCTTTTGTTGCTTGTGATGCAGCTACAAACTCAGATTCGGTTGTTGATAAAGATACCGAGGTCTGTCTCTTGCTTGTCCAGGTAATAGGACCATTTGCCATCTTAAACACGTAGCCAGTGGTGGAACGACGAGTTTCTTTATCACCTGCATAATCTGCGTCACTGTATCCATGCATGTTAACTTGATTGAATTTGTCATAACAAATGCCATAATTTATTGTGCCTTTTAAGTACCTGATGATTCTTTTGACGGCATTCCATTGTGCTGCATTGTAATTGTTTGTAGAACGGCTGACTACTCCCACCGCATGTGCAATGTCAGGTCTTGACACTACGGCTGTTAAGTCAGCACTTACATCTTCTGGTATACTTACAGGATTTGCATTGTGTTGACCAAATCTATCTATTATTTGTTTTATATACCTTGCTTGACTTAACATTGTACCAGCCTCTAAGTTTCTTGTAATTTCTAGTCCGACATAATAGTTCCCAACCGTCACGGTCACTTCAAAACATTCTTTTATCGCGCACAAAACTGTCTCTATTGCTAAATTTTTCTCAGAAAGTAACAAACCATCATCAACGTAAATGATTAAGATCACTTTAATATTGTCTACATGTCCAGTATAAACACACTGATCAGCTGATGATTTTTGAAAACCGTAGTTAGCCAAGAACGAGTGGAATTTTCGATTCCAACACCGTGGTGATTGTTTTAAACCGTACAACGACTTATCTAACTTGCACACTAGTCCGGGTTCACACTTTAGTCCCTGAGGTGGTGACATAAAAATGTCTTCGTCAAGATGTCCATATAAAAATGCAGTTTTTATATCGAACTGCATGATTTCATAGTCATTTATTGTGGCTAGAGCTAACAAGATTCTTATGGAGTCATACCTTGTTGTGGGTGCAAAAATTTCATTGTAATCTATACCTTCTTTCTGGGCATATCCTTTAGCACACAATCTAGCCTTATATCTTTCTATTGAGCCATCTGGGTGTCTCTTGACTTTGAACACCCATTTTGAGTCTATAATGTTTTTATTGTCTGGCTTCTTAACCATAGTCCATGTTTCATTTTTAAATAGTGCATCAAACTCTTCATTTATGGCAATTTTCCATTTTTCTTTGTCACTTCTTGACACTGCTTCTTCATATGTCTGTGGTATATCAACTTCAGTAAAATTTACCTCAAAATCATTTAATCTGGCTGGTAAACGTCTATTTCGTTGTGGTCTCAAGTTGGGTATATTGTCAACATCTTGTAAAACTTCTGTTTCATTATTAACGTTTATTTGTTCTTCTTCTTGTCTCTCTTCAAGTTAATTTTCTTGTATTTCAAAACCTCTACCTCGATTATGACTTCTATATGACCTGCTACTACTGTTTTCTTGTTCATTCTTTTTCTCTCTGCAAAATTTGACAATGTGTCCCCGCTTTCTACATCCAAAACATATTACACCCCTTTCTTGACCTTTCTGATCATATTTTCCTTTGAATGACATTGTTGCCAGTGCTTGTTCTGTCTCTTCATATGCAGTTAAGTTCATTTCTTCATCTAACAGTCTTGCGATGAGGTTACCTATAGTTTGTTTAGCACTGTCTACGGACAACCATGCCTGTCTAACATTTCTGTACTTTTGGGGCAATGTACTCAGTATTTTTGTCATAATAGCAATATCACTCACATCATCACCTGCTTCTTTAATTTGCTTAGCAAGATTCTGCACTTTTGCTATGTGTTGAGCGGTAGTATCTAGGATACTCATCTTATATTGATGAAACCGTTCATGCAACATCATTTTATTTGATTCTGATTTCTGCTCATAAATAGACTCAAGGGTCTCCATAATTTCTTTAGCAGTATTACAACTTTCAATTAAAGTAATCTGATTTAAACTCACTGCAGATGTTAAAGTGAACATAGCCTGGGCATCCTTTTTAAACCATGTCTGTAATTCGTCTCCTGCTACTTCTGGTTTGATTAACGAGCCATCAATAACTCCATATATACCTTTGGCTCTTAAGGCACATTTCAGTTGGAACTTCCACTGTTGAAAGTTAACGCCATCAAATTTACCTACTGTGGATATATCTATTTTGTCACCCATTATTTCAGTTTCAAATTGCACGGCGACACACGCCACTCTAGTTCTTTCTTTTTACTGGGACAAACCCTTATCCTCGGACACACCGGAAAAGTCTTTAAATATACTTTCTTGCTTTTTGGACACACCGATACATTTAAACTGAATATACGCAGTAGTTAAGTATGATCTGGGCCCATAACCTATTAGATTTTATATATTTTAATTTAAGAAAGAACTAGAGATTTGACTTTTCATAAAAACTGCTTTTTATTTATTCAACAACTTCAACTTTCTTTTTTATCAACAACAACCTACTTATTTTTTTTTATATACATTTTAAATAACAACCTAAAAGGTGGTTTATATGAACATTACAAAAACATATTCCAATAAAGATGTTCAAAATTGTAAGCGTTCCATAACAATATATTATTAAAAAATCACTTTAACACATTTGTTGTACAAATAAATTATTACAATTACTGAATACATAGTTGATGAAAAAATTATCACATTTATTAACTGAATTAATAATTTGCAATTATAAAAATACCAGTTATCCAAGAACATTCAAAACCCATCTCTTTAAATTAATGATGACATTTTCAAGTAGAATGACATTCTAGTAATGTTTACATGTCCATACCAGTGTGAATTTTACTACACGTAATTTGCCGTGTAAAGACAGAAAAAGTAGGGATACACGTAAAATATTTGCGAATTATGTACCCATAGCCTTAAGTTCAGGTCTTAAATTAATTATTTATCAAATACACTATCAATATTGATTCAATCAACAACTCAAAATATTCCCGATGCCATGTCAAATATTTAAATTGTCACTGTCTGACTGACAATATGCTGACAATATTCTATTCGACTGAGTGCGTTGTAAGACAAAGATAGATTTGGAAAATATTACCACGGACATTGTGTTCTTTTTTTTTCGAATCCAGAAAAAAATAGTAAATATTTTTGAAACGTAAAACGAAGTTGAAAGTAAACGCAGAATGAAAGACTAAATTATTACCGAGGGCCTAAAGTCCATTAGAATAAATAAAAAGTTTATTTTAAATGAGATATTTGATATTAAAACTCACACTAAATTTTCTCTTAGTTGTTCACCCCTGTAACTTATTAAAATAAACATAATATAAGTTCTCAGGGACTTTCGGCCCTCGCAAATAACGTAATCTTTCATTCTGCGTTTAAATTTTTCAAAAATACTTAATTAGTTTTCTCAGGATTCGAAAAAAATGAATCCCCATTTGAATAGTATTGCAGCCGAAAATACGTACCCACCCCCTTAAAGAATATCAGTTACTAAAATATTCGTCCACAGAATAAAACGTATTTTGCAATAAAAAATATTTTAAAATGAATTGAAATATTTTCACATTCTTACTCTACCATACCAATTCCACCCACTACGCATGTGTGGAATTTGTGTGTCATTTAAACGTTCATGCATTTGCGCCAACCACATGCAAATTATCTAACGATCCAGATTTTGCTCAAGCCAAACTTTGTGGCTTGCGCAAGTGAACAATTTTCGTTTTCACGCACCAATTTTCTTACACAAATTGGCATGCACATGTCAATTTGCGCAAATTGCATAAGCGTGAAAACGTACCTTAAGCTCCTGTTGATTTATTTACTAATCCACTTATTACAATTTTATGTTTACTAAATTTATATCTCTAGTCAGAAAGATTCCATTTCAATTTCCTCTTTCGATTTCGTTCTGAGAACGCGACAATAAGGCACGGAATGCAACATGTCGAAGGTTCAAACCTCAAATATGCTTAAAGAGGTTACGTCAGCGGTTCATTAAGACGGAAAACGCGTACCAATATTGCAGCTTTAATTTTTAATATGTTGTCGAGTTATTTAGCACACATATACGTAATATAGGAAAGAATGGCAGTACAGAGCCCAGTTTGAGAAATATGTTAGTATGTGCAAATTACTTAAGGCCATCGGTACATAATTCGCAAATATTTTACGGCTATCCCTACTTTTTCTGTATTTACACGGCAAATTGCGTGTAGTAAAATTCTCACTGGTATGGATATGTATGTAAACATTACTACTTGACAATGTCACTATTAACTTTAAAGAGATGGCTTTTGAATTTTCTTGGATAACTGTTATTTGTATAATTGCAAATGATTAATTCAGTTAATAAATGTGATAATTTTTTCACTAACTATGTATTCAGTGATTGTAATAATTTATCTACTGTACAACAAAAACTAATAATCAATCGGGAAAAGTGGATTATAAATATGATAATTAATAGAGAATATATGAGAATTAATATAATATGAGAATATATGTGAATTAATATGATTATTTCATTCATAGGAGATTCTGACCAATAGAAAGCTACAGAAATCTGAATTAAATCGATAATTTTTGATAATCTCCCGTCGTTAAGTATATTACGTCAGATGCCCTTCGTTGCTACGAAAAAATACATTCAGTGACATTAATGACAATTAATGTTTTAAAAATTATAAAAGTGATGACTTTCAATTGTCAAATATTTATAAAAACTGTGTGTTTAATGGTACCTACATAAATAAATTACAATACAATTTTGGTTTTGAACAGTTTTATTCATGAAATAATCGCAACAAATTGCACTCGACCTCTGAAATTAATATAGAATTTTTGCTCTCGTGACACTTTGACACAATTTGACATAATAAAACTGTCAAAGTGCCACTCGGGAAAAATTCAATAATTTCAGAGCTCTTGTGCAATTACTACTGATTATTTCATTCATAGGAGATTCCGACCAATAGAAAGCCACAGAAATCTGAATTAAATCGATAATTTTTGATAATCTCCCGTCGTTAAGTATATTATGTCAGATGCCCTTCGTTGCTACGAAAAAATACATTCAGTGACATTAATGACAATTAATGTTTTAAAAATTATAAAAGTGATGACTTTCAATCGTCAAATATTTATAAAAACTGTGTGTTTAATGGTACTTACATAAATAAATTACAATAAAATTTTGGTTTTGAACAGTTTTATTCATGAAATAATCGCAACAAATTGCACTCGACCTCTGAAATTAATATAGAATTTTTGCTCTCGTGACACTTTGACATAATTTCACTCGCCTTCGGCTCGTGAAATTAAAACTGTCAAAGTGTCACTCGGGAAAAATTCAATAATTTCAGAGCTCTTGTGCAATTACTACTGATAATTTTTTCACTAACTATGTATTCAGTGATTGTAATAATTTATCTACTGTACAACAAAAACTAATAATCCATCGAGAAAAGAGGAAAAGTGATAAAGTGATTTTTTAATAATATATTGTTACTATGAAACGCTTACAATTTTGAACATCTTTAACAACAAAATACTTGGATCACTAAATATATCCTGGTGTATTATCTGCTTGGATCTTCCATAAATAATAAACAATAAATACCTTTTTATTAAGTTCACGTCTTAAATCAATTATTTATCAAATATATTATCAATATTATTTAATCAACAACTCAAAATATTCCCGATGCCATGTCAAATATTTAAAATTGTCACTGACTGAGTGCGTTGTAAGACAAAGGTAGATTTGGAAAATATTACCACGGACATTCATTTTTTTCGAATCCTGAAAAAACCAATAAATATTTTTAAAAAATTTAAACGCATAATGAAAGACTAAATTATTACCGAGAGCCGAAAGTCCCTTAGAATAAATAAAAAGTTTATTTTGAATGAGATATTTGAAATTAAAAATCACACTAAATTTTCTCTTAGTTTTTCACCCCTGTAACTTATTAAAATAAACATTATAGAAGTTCTCGGGGACTTTCGGTCCTCGCTAATAACGTAATCTTTCATTCTGCGTGTAAATTTTTCAAAAATTCTTATTAGTTTCTCAGGATTCGAAAAAAATTAATCCCATTTGAATAGCATTGGAGCAGCAACTACGTACCCATCCCCTTAATAATTAAATCAAAATATTACAAAACCTAGTCTGTACGCAATTAAGAAGAACAAAAAAAAATACACTGTCTTCAAATAAACTTTTTTATTTCATGCCTAGATTTTGTGTCTCATTGAAACTACTAAAAGTAATTGTCTATAACAGCGGTTCTCAATCTTTGGTACATGTACCACTGATGGTACATACCATTATTTGAGGTGCTACATAAAACGCAACAAAAGCCAAACTCAGCACCACTGTTAAGTTAATTAGATTACTTAGCTAGATAGGAATTTCAGTTAGGTGATACCAAAAATAATAAAAAGTATTTTGTGGTACATGACTCAAAAAGAATAAGAACCACTGGTCTATAACAAGGAGTCGAACTTAACAGACTGATTTTGGAAGATTTAGCGCGCCTATGACTATATTATTATCACAACATTGTGCATTCGTTCTTTGAAAGTGTCACGTACTGCTGGCACACTGTTGCCAAAGGTACACACAACTTTTGAAATACAGTGAGACTACTATCTCTCGAATTAATATGGATGACACGCTGATGATACTCTTAATACTTCGACCGACTAGATTAGTGAATTTACTGAGATCACTACTTAACGTAAGCTGCCGCAACTGATGCAATTGATGGAGGACCGTCAGATTTACTTTTTTTTTGTAGTTTTGGTTTTAATCTAGCAAGGTTTTTTTAATCTTCTTCTTTTTGTATAGACATGACTCTGTCTGTTTTTTCCATGTGCCTCTAGTAAGTTGTCTTTCCATTGTTTTCGTGGTCTTCCCACTGATCATCTTCCTATTGAGGAACCGTCTCTCGCTGTCCTGACTACCCTATTTGTTGTCATTCGGCTTATGTGGTCATTCCATTCTATTCTTCTGTTTCTTACCCAGTTATTAATGTTATACACCTTGCATCTCCGTCGTATATCTGTACTTCTAGCTCTATCCCATAGAGTCTTACCATCGATTTTTCGAAGGGTTTTCATCTCCGCTGTTTTGAGCAATCTTTTTGTCCTCTCTGTCGGATCGTGTTTCTGCCGTGCATGTCATTATTGGTCTGGTGACTGTTTTATAAATTCTGCCTTTCATATCTTTTCCGATATTTTTATTTCTCCATATTGTGTCATTCAGGCAACCTGCGGCTCTGTTTGCTCTATTTACTTGATCTTCCACTTCTGTTTCGAGCCTTCCGTAGCTAGATAGTGTGATGCCTAGGTATTTAAACTCCATCACTTGTTCTATTATCTGACCTTCCAGCTCCAATTTACATCTTATTGGATCTGCTGTTATAACCGTGCATTTTGTATTTTTTGAGGAAATTAACATGTTAAATTTTCTGGAGGTCATGTTAAATTGGTGCAGCATACATTGTAAATCATCTTCACTTTGAGAGATTAATATTGCATCGTCCGCATAGCAGATTATTTTAAGTTGTTTTTCTCCCATTTGGTATCCTTTTTAGTTCTTACTTTTTTATTATTTCGTCCATATCAGGTTGAACAATAAAGGACTCAAGGAATCCCCCTGTCTTATCCCATTGCCGGCTTCAATTGGGTCAGTTAGTTCATCTTCCACTTTTACTTTTATTGTGTTGTCCTGGTAGTAGTTTTTGATCGTTTAAATTATAAATATCGTTTAAATTATATTTAAATAGGCCGTTTTTTTGTATTCCAACGATTTCTCTTGAACTTGCCTCATTATAAATATAGCGTCAGTGCATGACCTTCCCGACCTAAAACCTTGTTGTTCTTCTGCTAATGGTATAATTTCATTCAATTTGTTTGTTATCACTTTGTTTGTGTTTAAATAAGTTCATTCCTCTGTAATGTTCCTGGTCCGATTTGTCTCCTTTTTTGAAGAGAGGCATTAGGATGCCTGATCTCTATTCTTGTGGTATTCTGTTTTGTTCTGTTATTTTTTGTATTAGTTTTAATAATTGTTTAGTTAGATCTTGTCCTCCGTACTTTAGGAGTTCGTTCGATATTCTGTCCTCTCCTGGAGATTTTCTATTTCTAGGTTTTTTGAATGAAATGAATAATTGAACTAACAGTATTTTTTTTTTGTTTAAGGTGGATGGTAAAACTATTAAAGCACAAATATGGGACACGGCAGGTCAAGAGAGATACCGAGCAATCACGGCGGCCTATTATCGTGGTGCAGTCGGTGCTCTACTCGTCTACGATATCGCCAAACATCTGACATACGAAAACGTTGAACGTTGGTTGCGCGAATTGCGCGACCACGCAGATCAGAACATTGTGATCATGTTGGTCGGAAACAAATCCGATCTGAGGCATTTGCGCGCCGTGCTGACAGAAGAAGCTAAGGCTTTCGCCGAAAGAAACGGCCTCAGCTTCATCGAGACTTCAGCCCTAGATTCGACCAATGTCGATAATGCTTTCCAAAATATACTCACAGGTAAGTTGTACCAAACATTTCAAAAAAAGTTAGTGTTCAAATCTGCGTTGCTAAAATATCGTATTGTGAATTTATTAATTATTTATAAACACCATTTAAAAGTTAAAAAAAATAACAGATGGAATCCAATAGTAAAGAAAACCAGAAACTTTTCTATCGAACAATAAAAAATATAAGAATAGACAAACCAACAAGAGATACAAGAATAAAAACACAGATGGAACAATAATAACAGATGACCAAGAAATAATGGAACGATGGAAGCAACACTTTCAAGAACTACTAACTAGTAATGAAGTAACCAGAGAAGCAAACAACGAAGAAAATGAAGAAAGAACAGAACAGGAAGAAAACACAGAAGAAATAACAAACGACGATATAGAAACAGCAATAAAGAAACTTAAAAATGGGAAATCTCCTGGACATGATAGAATAACACCAGAAATGCTGAAGTATGTGGGACTGGAAGGTAGGAAACTGCTCAGAGAAATATGCAACGAGGCATGGAAGAAAGAAGAAATACCGTCGAACTGGGAGATGGGAGTAATACTGCCCATACATAAGAAAGGAGATACCAAAGAATGTAACAATTATGGAGGAATTACACTACTATGTATGGCACTGAAAGTATACGAAACAGTATTAGAACAAAAGAAGAATATAATAGAAACGACACTGGAAGAAGCCCAGAGTGGGTTCCGGAAAGGACGAGGGGTGCAAAATCACATATTCACAGTGAAGCAAATAACAGAAAAAACATTAGTGACTAAAACCAAAGCGTACGTGGCCTTCATAGACCTAGAAAAAGCATTCGACAGAGCGAAAAAAAACAATATGGAACAGTCTAATTAGAAGAGGAGTAGATAGAAAACTAATAGAAGTCATCAAAAGTTTATATAGAAGGAACACGAATTATATAATGCATAAAAATATGAAATCGCAACAATTCAAAACATCTAAAGGCTTAAGACAAGGAGGAGTCATGAGCCCTAAACACTCTTTAACATCTTCATGGGCGAAATAATGAAAGAAAGTATACCACAATTTAAAAAACTACATGTAGGTTACCGAAACCTAGAAAGAGTCGGAATATCAGAATGTGCATTTGCTGATGATGTAATTGTTATGGCAGATAAAGAGGAGGATCTAAGAAATAATTTACAAACATTGAATGAGGTATTAAATAGGCATGGGATGAAAATAAACACACGCAAAACAAAGATTATGGTAATAGCACAAGAACAACCCGTATTAAACATACAAATCAATGGAGAAACAATAGAACAGGTAAACCTCTTCCAATACCTGGGAGTAACAGTGGAAAACAACACAAAGATATAGAAGAAAAGATTAACAAAACGTCGTAAGATATTCCACGCAATTACCAACAAATTTTTAAATAAAATAAAAATATTCAGAAAAACCAAAATAACTTCAACACTATACAGACCAGTACATACTTACATATGGGTGCGAGTCTTGGGTATTAACAAGAAGAATGAAGAGTAAGATTCAGGCACTGGAAATGAAATACCTAAGACGAGTAAAAGGAGTAACAAAAAGAGACAGAATAAGAAATATCGATATACGAGCGGAGCTCGAAACTAAACCACTCCTAGAATACATCGAAGAAAAACAACTGAGTTGGTGGGGCCACATGAAAAGAATGAGAACATACCAGTAAGAAAAGTATGGGAAGCAAGAATACAGAAAAAAAGAAACAGAGGAAGACCAACAGAAAACTGGGATACAACTATTGCAAAAATTATCCAAAAGAAAGGGAAAACCGTAGCAGAAACAAGCAGACTGGCGCTGGATAGAAAACAATGGTCAAAGTTTGTGCACACGTGAATAGACATTAGTCCCGACACTGAAAAGTAAAAGGGACTTAAAAGACTACAAAAAATAACAAAGTCGGTCTGATTAATTCATTGATATTAACCAATTTTTATTGTTTATTAGAATTGTTTTAAGATTGTTAAGTTATTACCAAGAGCCGGATAGCTCAGGCGGTAGGAAGTCTGAGTGCCACTTATGTAAGCCAGGGATCGAATTCCAGCGCCATCGAGAACATCTAGACATCTTTAAAAAAAAATGTCTATAGGTTTTACTTGGTAAAACCAGTAATAATAGGCGGTTGAAGCGTAGCATTGGCCCTATTACCTTCCTTGTATACCGTAGGCCCTAGAGATAACAGACTACCCTGCTATCCGCTGGGTGCGTTAACTATGATTGTAGGTAACGTGATTATGTGTGAACAGCCGTAGGGCAGCGGCATGATACTGGCCTCATAAGCTAGAGCGCCCGGATTTAAGCCCCGGAACAGACAATCCATTTTTCATTTCTAAAAATGATACGAGCTATTCGCCGTGCCTCGGAGAGTACGTTAAGCTGTCGCACAGTGGTTCTAAATGCCGAAAACGTGGTCATGAGGCGAAAAAAGTCCCTATCGGGGGATTTTCATGTTTACAGTTGTTTTCTCATACTATCGTAGAGTCGTAATACGTAGGTATAAGGATCAGACTGGATATATTCTGGTTCATAGCTCAGGAACAAGTGAGCCATGTCCGAGGTTATTTTGGCTGGCAGAGAAAGTGAAAAAGAACGCGTATATTGAAAACGCTGTAAAACGTTTTGTAGTTTATCAATTTCATTGCTGTAAAGCAGATTCTTCTTTTTTAAGTACGTAGTAATGTAAGATGTAAGTTAACTTAAGATTTAGTAATAATAAATGCCCAAAATTTGTTAATACATAATAGTGAAAATATACTTGAAATAATCAAAATTTTGTAAAGATACACTCAAATAGTACAAAATTCTGCATAATTCTGCGACCAATGTTTATTAATCTTAAAATATATAGTAAGAAGATACCGAATCACTTCGGTTCAGCTGCCTATAACTGCCTATGCATTGCTGGCAGTTGTTTGAAGACAAAAGTGGGAAATGACGCATATTACATGATTCTGATGATTGTTGAGTATGTATGGGTGGTTGTACATAAGTAATAGGTTTTGAATATTGTACATACTTCATAAAAAAAATTTATTGGTAATCAGCAATTTCAAAAGTCCCTTATAATATAAAATGTTAAACAAATATGCGTTTAAAATAAAATTTTCGAATTTCTATCGGCAATATTGCACCCGCCATTTTGTTTAAAAAAAAATACTGTTAGGTTTGTAATCAGCGACCTTAAACTACCAAATTTGACAAACAAAAATTGCGTTTTGATTGATATTTTCAATTTCTTTCCGCCATGTTGGATCCGCTATTTTATTTTTCAGAAAAAATAAACTATGAAACTATTGGTACGCCTTGAGAAGGGTTCAAGGAATGAGTAGGATGTTAATTGCACCATTTTTAAATTACTTCTCATACAATTTATGATTAATTTTTCTAATATTTCTTGTAATAAATTTATTTACTCTGCTGTAAAATATTTTGTCCACTCCTATTCATTATTGTTGTTTTTGTTTTTCAGAGATCTATAGAATTGTTTCCCAAAAACAGATCAGAGACCCTCCGGAAGGTGACGTAATCCGACCACAAAACGTAGAACCAATAGATGTAAAACCAACTATGAACTCTGATGGCGTGCGCAAACAGTGTTGTCAGTAATAATAAATAATTAGCAATAATATGCATGTTACACTAAATATGGGTAAGTTCAGATGGTCGTTAATAAAATATTTTTATGGCAATTAGGTATCAATTGAATGTCACTGAGTATATGGATTTCATGAGAATAAAATATTTTGACATAGGAATATTTTTCAATGTCATAAACAATTCAGTCAAATTGCTAGTAAACTGTATTTTTAAAGATATTTTTTTGTGATGATTTTCGATGTGAGTTAACATTTAACATTACAGGACTATGTCAATATCCGACTTTAGAAACCACAGAGGATCAAATGCAAACAGTGACCCTGTGATAACAGTAGTCAAAATTAAAGAAGACATACCAAGAACAAACAAGGGCAGCAAACAGAAGAAGAATACATTAAATAGGACATTTTCAACATAAAGTCGTATCAGAAAAATTAGAGGGATAAATAGGTCAGAGATTGGAAAAAACAGATACCGAAATCTAGAAGATGTGAGCAAATTCAAATTGTCATGATAGGAGCGATAGACCTAAGCATTGGGAAACAGAAATGAATAAGAAAGAAGAAAATTAATACAAAAGAAGATAGAAGAATAAAACAAAATATATAAAAAAATCAGAAATATACACAAAAATAAGTATAATAGCTTCTGTTCTGGTTGACTCTTCTCTATGCAGTTGAGACATGGACACTTAACCCATCAAGGACGGAGTTTTATTTTTTTTTTAATTAGAATAATTTTAAACAAATTATTAAGTAAATTATTAGTAATGCTTAAAACAACAAGAAATAATTATGTTTGTTATCTACTTTTCTCAAAATAGTATGTTGCCATATGGCAACGCTAGTCTCCTGTATGATCAAAAAATAAGCACATGCTAGAAAACATGAATTGTTTTTAATTAGTTACAAAAGTGAATATTAAATTAAAATCGTGTGTGAAAATTAACGTTGCTATTTATACATACTCCAACTTTCCATTTATTACACATTGTGCACATTATGGATTTGCAGTTTTCAGCTGCACATCTCTTCATTTTTCTATCAGGGGTGTTTGTTAAGAAATGTCCTATATTGTCAAAACTCACGTCACCGGAAACTCTGCTAAAGGATCTACTAGAAATACTTAAACTTTGACGGCCCCCTTGGTTCGTCGGATTCTGTACCCTTGACAAATGTTTTCATAATATCTGGCTTGAACTGAAGCTGCGTCATAGTACCCCTTTTTTTCTTTTTAAATTCCAACTATTTTGCGCTGAACAGTCAATTAGCCAAGAAAAAAAAGCACCACCACCGTTTTTTTTTCACGGATACACCTATATCACCTATACGATATCTGGATATGTTTTGGTTCATAAGATCAGTGCCTCCCATTGCAGAATTATATTTCGCAATAACTTGAGGTCTGCCTATGTGTACGTTCTTTTTATCGACCTGGGAATAGCGTTTTACTTCATTCACAGGTGAAACCCCATATGAGGTTGATGCGACGGTCACTATGCTGTTATCTGCCCACCTTTGGGTTACACCTTCCACAACCCAAGTAGGTTGTGGAAAAGATTTGCTTGTTGCTTCAATATCGCCACGAACTCAAATGACTTTTGTCAAATCAACTTTTAAATATTCTTCATCCCCAACACTTTCAGAATCTATCTCCTCAAATGGACCATATTTGCTCCCCAGTCGCTCTTCTTCTGTGTTATTCTTGTTAGAAAAAACAACTCGGCCTGTGAGCGAAGTTGATCTTTTGACAAATTATCAACCACCGTCCACCACCACCTTCTTCGCCTGAGTCTTCAGCTGTCAGCTCACCCTCTGGAGGCTCAATGTAGATTTCGACCACTTCTATGTCATCATCGTACGTAATTTGTAATGCCTCTTCAAGTGTTAAGCCGTTTCTAAAAAAAAAAAACAGTATATTATAAAAGTCGGTAATAGCGCGTCCTAGCGTTGCCGTATGGCAACACTCATATTTGGGATATAATATGACAAATAAAAACTAAAAAATTGGTCTCACAATATTGAGTATTTGAAACACGTTATTTTTACTTTATATTTTATTAATATCAAACACGTATACATATTTTTAGTATTATTATTTTACTTACGCAAATCTGACGTCCATCTTGAAGTAACAATTTCACAAACGCTCTCACAAGCAACTGATTTGACAGATTAATTTTCGTGACACCCTAAATTAGACAAACAGTCTAACAACGTTAACATAATAACTAGTAGGACCATCTCTGTTTTTCGGTCTCAAGTTTTCGTGTAAGAATTAATATTTTAAACAGTGTTTTGCGTTGCCATATGGCAACGCCAGTCTTTGATGGGTTAAAACATGATCCGTAAATAAATTGGAGGCCTTTGAAATTTGGATCTACCAGAGAATCCTCAAAATTTTCATGAACATCGCATACCTCAAACGAAGAAGTGCTGCTTAGAATAGGCAAGGATAGAGAACTTTTAACACAGTGAAAGTTAGAAATACATCATACCTAAGCTACATACTGAGAAATAATAAGTACCAATATGCTCCACTCATAGTGAAAGGAATTAGATGTAAAAAGCAGACGTGGCGCAAGCTGTGACTCAGACCATCTACTAGTAGACACGGTTTAGATGCAAAATCAGTCGACAGGTAAAGGAAAAATATCCAAAACAAGAAAAACTAAACTTAGATAACCTAAAAGTCCCTGAGGTACAAGAAAGATTTGAGAGAACAGTGGATGAAAAATTACTAGAAGAAAACAGAGTTTACAATAGAAAATCAATGGAACACCATAAGCAGTATCATACTAAACACAGCGAAAGAAGTCCTAGGAACAAAGACACAACGAAGAGAAGTAACTATACAGGAAAGAAATTAAGCACATAAGAATTACATACTCAGACGTACTAGAGAGAGAAAAACAGAATTTGAGAACAAAAGACGAAGAGCAGATAAACTGTGCAAGCAGAAAAAGAGAAAGTACGAAAACCAACGGATACTAAACATAGAGAGGGAGTTTAAGGAAAACGAAACACGTAGTGCATACCAACTTATCAAACATTTAAGACAGGGATACAAACCGAAGACTAGCCTCTGCAAAAATAAGAAGAGTGAAATCATTAGCGATATGGACAAAATTAAGACAACCTGGATGACATATTTTAAGGAAGTATTAAACAGAGGGCCACAACCACCATTACAACAGCAGAGGCACAGCAGGAGGTACAACAACAAGAGCTGGGCGAAGATGGAGAAGAAAATGAATTAACTAGACCCCCAACGCTAGAGAGGTCCAAACGGCAATCCACATACAAAAAAGCCATAAAGCACCGGGAATAGATAAAATACCGGCAGAACTATTATTATTATTATTATTATTAAAGAAGGAAAAGGAGCCGAGGTCTAGGACCTATATAGCTCCATTTTACTAAAAAGAACTATGCAAAAAGAAACCTAAACTTAAGACTACATACGACTTATAAATTAATTTAATTTAAGAAAAGAAAAATTATTGTTCCCGTGGTACAGAACTAAAAGAGTCATATTTATTTTTGAAGCAATTTACAGATACAGCCCCGACGACGTCGTGTGGAAGTGAGTTCCAGGTATAAAATATTCTATTGGATATAGAGTTCTCACGACATTTACTGTGAAACTGTTGTCTGGCTAATTTGTATGGATGACCCCGCAATCTAAGGTCGTTACTCAAAGGGAAGAGATGTGATAGATCTATCCCAAACCTTCCCTGTAACGCTCTATAAGCAATTATTAAATCCCCACGAAGTCGTCGGTCCATAAATGTAGGATAATTTAAGTAGGTTAACCGTTCTTCGTAGGAAGGACGACGACGGCCATAAGGAATTCTTGTTGCCCATCTTTGCACAGATTCAAGTCGATCAGAATCCCTTTGCCAGTCGACATTCCACACGGGTCCGGCAAACTCTAAAATAGGTCTTACATATACACTAAAGAGAGCAACAAAATTTTTTGGCGATATCTTAGAGAAAGTCTTAGATAATAAGTAAACTGATGTTCTAGCTTTATTGCATACCGACTGGATATGTTCAGACCAAGATAATGTTTCCGTCACAAGTACACCCAAGTCTTTTTGCTGCGAAACAGTTTTTAGAGAAACATTTGAAAGTACATACCGATTCCTTGGATTGTTTTTACCTAAATGTAGAACTGCACACTTGGATGTGTTTAATTGCAAGCACCAATCGTCTACCCACTTAGCAACCTCTTGAAGGTCGGTCTGTAATTGATTGTAACCAGAAAAGGGATTTGCATATAACTTTGTGTCATCAGCGAAAAGCGACATGTTACTTTTAAGGTGAATTGGCAGATCAGCAACGTACACTAGGAACAAAATCGGCCCCAACACTGAACCCTGCGGAACGCCACTGTATACACTAAACATTGAGGAATAACAGTCACCAACGCGTACACAAAATTTACGGTTTATTAAAAATCCTTTAATCCACTCAAGTAAGTTTCCTCTAATACCGTTATGTTCAAGCTTAAATAGTAGTCTCTTATGAGGAACTCGATCAAAAGCCTTAGCAAAGTCTAAATATATAATATCGACAGGTTGATTACTGTCCAAACAAAGAGACCAGTCATTAACACATGTTAACATATTAGTAACAACCGATCTTCCAGGTACAAAACCGTGCTGGGAAATAGGAATTCTATTATTGTTTAAGAGAAAGTTCATAACCGATTCGCGAATAACTGATTCCATCAATTTAGCCGCAATGGATGTTAGACTAATTGGTCTATAATTGTCAGGATCTAACCTGTCACCTTTTTTATAAATTGGAGTAACACTAGAGATTTTCCAGCCATCAGGTAAAGTGTGTGACAAAAATGAGGTTTTCATTATAAAACTTAACGGATGGATAATCGAGTTTGCACACTTCTTAAATAAAATTGCGGCGAAACCGTCTAATCCGGGAGCGGAAAAGGATTTTAAACACAAAATTTTTTGTTTAAGAATCTCTGGATCAAAGTCTATGTCACTAATATCGTAGTTACTTCTTGTAGAAACAACACGTAAAGTATTCGGAAGAGCCTCCTCGATTGTAAACACTTCTTGAAATTTTTTGGCAAAAATAGTAGCAACTTCCATTTTCACTGAGGTTGGTTCGCCTGTTTCGGTTTTTAAAATAGGTAACGAAACTTTAGATAAAATAGAATTTCTGACATATTTATAAAGAGGTTTTTTGTTCTTATTTGAGGACAGTTGGTTTTCAAAATTTTGTTTAGATTTAAAAATAGTTGATGTTAAGTTATTAGAAAAAGTTCGATGATTGAGGTAGTCAGCATTCGTTTTACTTCGTAAATACTTTTTCCATAATGACTTTTTAAATTTTATCATTTCAAATATTTCTGCACTTATCCATGGCTTATTAGGATTACATCTACGTTGCACATAATGAGAGTTCGTGCGCATGGATTCATTCAGAAAATTTTCAAAAATTTCCCACTGTTTGTTAACATCCTTACCATTCAACATATCTGCCCAATCTGCAGTAGATACATCTAAGTTTACATGATGATAGTTTATTCTTTTATATGTCATTAGCATATTATTTTGTAATATTTCCGACTTGAGGATCTGTATGGAAGTTGAAATAACTGCGTGGTCCGACTTTCCAATTGGAGATGTAACCGAAATATTAGTTAAAAGATTAACATCAGAGGTTAAAGTAAGATCTGGCTGAGAAGGTTGTTGATTCAGACGAAAACGAGTCGGTTCATTGATTATTTGTTCTAATCCAGAATTTTCTAAGAAATTAATAAAAAGCTGAGATTGAGTATCATGAGGGTGATTGATCAGCGGCCAAGAAATGTTGCTTAGATTGAAATCACCAAAAACAATTAAGGTTTTATGTTTGGCTATGAGCGTTTCCAATTGACTGTATAATTCTTGATCACTTTGAACTGAACTGTAACCAGGTCTATATATACAAGCTATAGCAAAATTTATTTTTAACTTTTTAGAAGAAAAATTAAGCGTCAACCCTTCATAATGGTGATCAGAGAAGTTTTCACAAACAATGTTAAATTGGCAGAAGTCAGATTCCTTTGCATATATGCAACATCCGCCTCCTATTCTCCCTATGCGGTCTGCTCTAAAAATTTTGTACCCAGGTATATTTACCATAGAGTCCAAAATATTTTTGTGCAACCAAGATTCGGATACTAAGAACAGTGAAGGTTTTTCGCATTGCATAAAAGTAATGGTATCTAAAAATTTCGCTTGCAGAGAACAAAGATTAGTATACATAATACGCCATTGATGAAAGCTCGAACTCAGTTTTTTGGTGAAAGATCAATTATACAGGGAATACCTTTCTGATACTTGATTGTGACGTTTTTTTCTCCATTCTCGATGCGTTGATTTAATTTAAGACGCAGGTCTTTTAAGTATTGTTCTTGCATTGGAGTTTTATCGTCATCAATCTTTATGTTTTTGTATTGCGTGTTCAGTAGTTTCCTTTTGTTTTTTAAAATAATTTTAGCGACGTGTGCATTCGGAAAAATAACTTTTAATGGACGTGGAAATTTACGATTACTGTCTGGTTTACCTAATCTAAAGACAGATGTTGGTGCATTTGCGGAAAGATCTGTATTAATAGAATTCAAAATAGCGTTAACGGCATTAATATCGTTGTCAGAATCTGGAACATTTCTTATAATGATGTTACTACTCAAGCAAGGAGGAAGGAATTTGACACAACAGATGTACCAGCTAATACGAGAGATATGGATAGAAGAAGAAATCCCTCAACAATGGAAGAAAAGTATAATCTCCCTATTCATAAAAAAGGAGACAAACTGTTGTGTCAGAATTATAGAGGCATCTCTTTACTTTGTTCCGAATACAAAATATTTACAAACACCCTTAATCGAAGACTTCAACCTCTCACCCTCACGGAAAAAATCATCGGGGAATATCAAGCAGGGTTTAGGCAAAATTGATCTACCATTGACCAACTATTTACAGTTAAACAAATACTAGCCAAAGCATGGGAATAGACATGGACGTTTACAATCTCTTTGTAGATTTTAAACAAGCCTATGATTCAATAGATAGAACAATTCTACCTAATATATTGGAAGAATTTGGCATACCATCAAAATTAATACAACTAGTGCAAATGACAATGACAGAAACAGAAGCACAGGTATGTATTCAAGGACAGATCACTGATGCATTTACGATAACGCAAGGACTGAAACAAGGCGACGGACTGGCTCCAACGCTTTTTAATCTTGTTCTTGAATATGTAATTAGACGGTTGACGGTGAGCGGAAATAACATACTTACAAACAAATCTACCCAATTAGCAGCGTACGC
Source organism: Diabrotica virgifera virgifera (assembly GCF_917563875.1). Classification (NCBI taxonomy): domain Eukaryota; kingdom Metazoa; phylum Arthropoda; class Insecta; order Coleoptera; family Chrysomelidae; genus Diabrotica; species Diabrotica virgifera. Next base: position 64,129,368 of record NC_065451.1, read on the forward strand.
AGATGATATAAACATAATGAGCAGAACAATGAATGCAGCGGAAGAAATCTACGTTGAGTTGAAACAGAGTGCAGAAAGAGTAGGGCTAGCAATAAATACAAATAAAACAAAACTACTCATACAAACCAGATCAAATAGACCGGCGCAACAACACTTGACGATATAGAACATGTGAATAGATTCATGTGACTAATGGATCTGGTCGCAAGCGATGAAGAAGAACCGGAAATAAATAGAAGGCTTGTGCTGGCAAATAAAGCCTATTTCGCGATGGGCCACATATTCAAATCGCGAGACTGCGGGTCTATAAAACAATAATCAGGCCCATAGTAAGTTATGGCTGTGAAACATGGGTGCTGACACAGAAATCTGCCAATGCATTAGATGCGTTTGAAAGAAAAATATTACGTAGGATACTGGGCCCAATAAGTGAAAATAACAACTGTCAAATTAGGTATAATAGAAAAATATACGAGCAATATGGCGAACCAACTCTAGCACAATACACTAAACTGCAGAGATTACGGTGGGCAGGGCACGTGGTCCGCATGCATGAGAATAGAATCCCCAGAAAATTGCTAAATGCAAGAATGCAGGGAAAAAGACCTGTTGGAAGACCTAAAAAGAGATGGGAAGACGAAGTCGATGAGGATGCCAGGAACTTCCTGGGAACGCATTCATGGAAAAGAACAGCGGTAAATCGAAATGATTGAGAGAAGCTTGTTGAAGGAGGCCAAGGCTCGATTTGGGCTGTAGTGCCACTGGATGGATTATAGTGAAAGGAAAGATACGACAATGGACAGGACTAAATTTTGAACAGCTAATAAGAACAAGGACAGAGAAGAGTTTGCAATTGTAATAGCCAACCTCCATTGAGGAGAGAGCACTTTATAAGAAGAAGAAGAAATATACTATGGCGCTAAAAAGAAAGAAGGAAAACGAATATGTAGAAAAAAACAAAACACCAAGTGTTTTTTCGGATGAAACTGTATTTGTGTTGGTCTTTGTGTGCGAAGTATGTCTTGTTGGTCCTCCTTTGTATGAAATCGGCGAGCTCTATAATACTTCCGACGTTGAGAGTTACAATCCTCAGGACTAGCTTCTTTTGCCCTTTTCGTCCTCGTAAGGCAAGGGGTAGCCTTAGCTCACCTGTCGCAGGTGTCACTGCGTGTCGCTTACAGGGAACGCGTTTTCTATTTTCCTTCTTGCCATGGTTTTAGCAAGGTTTTTATTGTCGGATGCCCTTCCTGACGCAAAATCTCCTCCTTTATCCGGGCTGCATATTTACAGATGCTAGCGTGTGTAGACACCAGGGTGTTGAAATCAGTTAGGGTTTGGAAACACAGTACATTTACAAATATTAACAGATTTGGACACCAGAGTGTTGAAACCAGCTAGCTTTTTTAGTGGTTATACATGCATAGATGCTAACAGCTATTGACATTGATTTTATACAGTACAGTGCAAATATCTGGAATAAATTCATAATTTGGGAAGCCACCGACTTCAAAGAAAAATCCTGAAATAGGTCCATTTTTAATTTTAAATTATGACTTTTTGATATATCATACAACTGACGTCATCCATCTGGGAGTGATGACGCAATCGATGATTTTTTTAAATGAGAATAGGGATCGTGTGCTAGCTAATTTGAAAGGATATTCAATTCTTCATTCAGTAATATAAACATTGACATAATTATTTATACAGGGTGCCCTAGAAAAAATATTTTGAATTAAATTAATTTACACAAAAAGAAGAATAATATATATGTAATTTATTTAATTCAAAATACATTCTATTGCTGTCAGAAAACAGAAAAAAATGTTTATTTCATAAATAAACATTGCTTTTCGATAAATTCAATGTTTAAACTGCCAAGAGACAGATGGGTGGCAGCTTAAACATTAAAATTAAAGCCATCGGTACATAATTTTTTACGGCTATCCCTACTTTTTCTGTGTTTACCCTGCAAATTACGTGTAGTAAAATTCACACTGGTATGGATATGTAAACATTACTAGAATGTCATTCTACTTGAAAATGTCATCATTAACTTAACCCTCCGTTACTCGCACACGCTGTGGGAGACCGGGCCTGTAAATAAATTCCTGTAACTCTGCTTGTAGTGGGGATTTTGAATGGCTACTTCGTATACCTCTTCAGTGGTCAATCAACTGTGGGTAAAGTCAGTTCGCAGTGTAAAAAATAGTACTGTCCTTTTGTTATTACGCAACACGGTCCCGTACACCGTGTGCGAGTATTTGTGCACCAATTTTTGTGTTTGGATCACACATCGATATTTTTAATTAGTAAGGTAATTTACGATCCTTTCCTTATTTTCAATGTTTATAGATTAGTTTATTTATATTTATATATATATAAATATAAATATAGAACTTACCCAGAACCATCAGAATGAGGTTTAGGGAGATATGTGGTTTACCAACAGAACAAGTACCAGTCGTAACACCAGGAACTTCAGATCGCTGTGCTGTTTGTGATTGGAAGAAAAATAGAAAAACAAAGTTTTACTGCCAAATATGCTCAAAATATCTGTGTTTGGAACACCATTGTTCCAATGAATGTGACACCATTGTGTATTTCATGTTTTAAAAACGTTAATTAATTTTTATAACTTTTTTTGTTACTACAATTACTCTTTATTTTTAATTTTTTTGTGTATTGAATTAAGATCTAAAGTTCTTAGTAAACAAATTTAACCATATTCAATTTTTTTTCACTTCCAAAGTTTTTGTATATACATATAAATGGATAACAATGAAAATTATTAAATTTTTGATTAAAGTAATATAATGTGAACACAAACGCATATCTACAAAATTATATGATCATATATTCATTAAATAATTTAATCGTACACAATTTTGCAAAAAAAAATAATTTTAAAACACTGCTGACCCATATTTTTGGACCCGGTCTCCTGCACCGTGCGCGAGTATCCGATCACAAAAAGTTGGCGCGAGTAACGAAAGGTTAAAGAGATGGCTTTTGAATGTTCTTGGATAACTGTTATTTGTATAATAATTGCAAATTATTAATTCAATTGATAAATATGTGATAATTTTTTCACTAACTATGTATTCAGTGATTGTAATAATTTATATGTACAACAAAAACTAATACTCAATCGAGAAAAGAGGAAAAGTGTTAAAGTAATTTTTTAATAATATATTGTTACTATGGAACGCTTACAATCTTGAACATCTTTAACAACAAAATACTTGGATCACAGAATATATTATCCTGATGTATTCTCTGCTTGGATCTTCCACAACACAATAAATAACTTTTTATTAAGTTCACGTCTTAAATCAATTATTTATCAAATACACTATATATCAATATTATTTAATCAACAACTCAAAATATAGTTGTGACTGGCTAAATGACACCCAAGTCTATGCCATAAAAAAAAAATATTCCCGATGCCGTATCAAATATTTAAAATTGTCACTGTCTGACTGACAATATGCTGACAGTATTCTTTTTGACTGAGTGCGTTGTAAGACAAAGATGGATTTGGAAAATAGTACCACGGACATTGTGTTAATTTTTTTCGAATCCTGAAAAAACCAATAAATATTTTTGAAAAATTTAAACGCAGAATCAAAGACTAAATTATTACCGAGGGCCGAAAGTCCCTTAGAATAAATAAAAAAAAATATTTTGAATGAGATATTTGAAATTAAAAATCACACTAAATTTTCTCTTAGTTTTTACCCCTGTAACTTATTAAAATAAACATTATAGAAGTTCTTAGGGACTTTCGGCCCTCGATCCTCGATAATAACGTAATCTTTCATTCTGCGTTTAAATTTTTCAAAAATACTTAATAGTTTTCTCAGGATTCGAAAAATACCCATCCCCTTAAGCGAAAAGCAATGTTTATTTATCAAAAACTTTTTTTTCTGTTTTCTGACAGCAGTAGAGTGTATTTTGAATTAAATAAATTACATACATTCTTCTTTTGTGTCACTTAATTTAATTTAAAAAAAATTTTCTTGGACACCCTGTATAAATAATTATGTTATTATTTATATTACTGAATAGAGAACTGAATAAACCCTTCAAATGGGCTGGCACGCGACCCCTATTCTTATCTAAAAAAATCATCGATTACGTCATCACTCCCAGATGGATGACGTCACTAGTTTGACATGTATGTCAAAAAGTCATAATTTAAAATTAAAAATTGACCTGTTTCAGGATTTTTCCTTAAAGTCGCTGGCTTCCGAAATAATGAATTTATTCCAGACATTTGCACCATACTGTATAAAATCAATGTCAATAGTCGTTAGTATCTATACATGACGTATAACGTATAACCACTAAAAAAGCTAGCTGGTTTCAACACTCTGGTATCCAAATCTGTTAGTATTGGTAAATGTACTGTTTTTCCAAACCCTAACTGATTTCAACGCCCTGGTGTCTACACACGCTAGCATCTGTAAATATGCATCCGGGCTTGCGACCGGCACTGATAGTTACTGAACTACTCAATGCACCCAGCTACTAGCAGAGGCGCAGTTTTATTTTTCTGTATCTACAAATACCACGAATGTTGTGATATAAGTAATTATAGATTTTGTTTTATTTTCAGATTTCAGCCGGTAGTGCCGCCTTGTCCAACTCACTGTGGCTATTTATCATTTATTTTAAGTATTACCAGAAGCTCTACACTTCTCGTTTAGCTAAACAATTGGCAATGCGGATTACCACCAAAACTTTATTTATATGCTAAGCACTTAGTATGCTATCCATTATAAGTTTGTACATTATAATTATATCTCTCATTTGATACTACTTTGAATATATATGGAAAATATTATATATAATTAAAAATAATAAAAGAGGTTTACATTATTTATGTTTATAAAAGTGTATGTCTTAGAATCGAAGACGTATATACTCTATTTGTATTTATAACCTTCAACAGGTGCATATTTATTGTTAAATTATGTTGAAATCATGTGTATTTTACTGTATTAAAATATGCTGGAATATCTATTTCTTTTTTCCTTAGACAAAAATGTAGCTTCCCTGGTTTCATTGATATGAGAGCAAAAAGATTTTTAAAACATAGATCTTAACAAAACAGTTATTTTCCCTTGGTCAAAAGATATTTTCTATATACTGATGATCCCAAAAATCAGATGCCTCGTTGGACATAAAACTTTAAATAAACAAATTGGGTTCTCATAGCTTCTATGCAATAATTCTGTTTTAAATAGTCGCTCGATTTGTTTACGATGTACAGTTTTGTTGCAGTAATTTCGTAACTTTTGTAGCTCACTTGTCATCTAGATAGCAGTCCCAAATATACTAGAGCCATTCGTATACTCCCATAAATTTTAAAAAAGACAGTTTTATTTTTGCTCTTTTTGTTATACATATTTTTAAAACTTTTAAAACGCTATTTTTCCAGATAGTCGCCATTTCTGTCCAAACACTTTTGCAGACGATACTTGAACCGTTATAGAATTCTACCTCCAATTTTTTGAGGAATCCAGTAACTTCTTCCTTGACTTCATCATCGATAGTGAAGTAAGCCACCCAAGTGTTCTTTTAATTTTGGGGATAATTCAGTAATAATCATTTGGTGCTAGGCCTGGAATGTGGAGGGGGGATGGAACACAACAGTCCAGCCAAAATTCCCCCACCATCAGTTCAGTTTGATGTAAGACATGAGGTCGAGCATTGTCATGGAGAAGCCTCACACCACTGGGCAATCGTCCTCACCGTCCGTTGTGGATCATGTCTCAGTCTTTTTCATGTTTCGCAATGTCTTTAGGATTTAACTGTTGTTCCATGAGGCAAAAAGTCGATGAAAAGGCTTTTTCTGTCCCAAAAGACGGTTACTATAAGTTTCCCAGTCAACTGCATTTGTTTACATTTCTTCGGCTTCAGCGAAGTTGAGTGATGCCATTCACGTGGTTGCTGCTTGGCTTCGAGGATAAAGTGAAACACCCGTGTTTCGTCACCTGTAATAATGGAATCCAAAAATTCTTCCTTGTTGTATTCACATTGTTGCAAAAACTGCTGGTCACACTCGACATGGTGCCTGTTCACATTAGAGATGTTGAAAAAGTATCTATTCGTTACAAAGTATGTACTCGTTACTTACTAATACTGAAAGTAACGGATCCTATACAGAGAAGCAAATCGTTACTTTGATTACTCTGATTACTTCGTACCAATCGTATCAGAGCGAGTAACAACTATTGTATCTACAACCAGTACACTTGATTACTTTCTACCAATCGTATCCCAGCGAGTAATGGATGGGACCGGTATTTTACTAGTGTTGTCGAATACCGTTATCGGTATGAAGCGTCTTAAGGGTGTGAGGGTGAGGAGAAGATAGAAGATGAAACAGAGGGAGGTATAATGGTATACGTAAAATATGTAATGTAAGTTATTAACAAAGATCGAATGCGAGAACCCTATATTGTTATCTAGATCTACGCCATTTGTCGATGTAGATTAGATAGTAGATCTTGTTATATCGGAATACCTATACAAAATACTTACCTACCGAGAAATACGATTCTCGATATGATTACCGGTACTCAAATACAAAAGTAACAAAAGTAATCATAGTAACGAATACTGTAAATGATTACTTTATACAAAAGTAACGATTTGTAACGAATACTCGAAAGTAACTATAATCAACATCACTAGTTCACATGTTGTGATAGCCTAATTATTTTTCTATTAATGTCTTATGAATCGTGGTGTGATAAGTCTCAGAAATACGGAAAGCAAGGTCCATAATGGTGAACCTCTGATCTTCAAGCAATACTCTTTCAACTTTTTCGACAATTTCGTCTTTCGAAATTAAAGACTTTCCAAACTTCATCGTGAATTTCTGTTTGGCCTTCACTGAATTTTCTACCCCATTTGCGAACATGATGAACGGATATGCACTTTTCCCCATAAACTTGGATTAACTGACGATGAATATCAATAGGTGCAATCCATTTTGCGGTAACTCCATCTTCGAAGGTTGCTAGGCCGGCACTGAGCAATGCAGCGAGGTGAGAGTGGTGGGGGAAGAGAGAGGGAGAGTTGTTGCGTAATGCAGTGTTACCAGATTTCTCCCAGTATGTCACATTCTTTCTCAGCCATAGGGAACCTCTTTTTATGAATGACCTTTATACTATAATGCTCTGTGATCTTAAAATCTGCATTGTTTATATGATTTTGGTCCTAGGTCACTCTTTCTGGATGCTTGCCAATATAACAATATCACCTGCATACCTATAAGTTTCTATCGTTTTATATCGTAACCCATATTTATATTTCTTTGATATAATCATTCACCACTCGCATTGTATTTACAACACTTCCTTTTGACTTAACATCTGAAAATTTGTTAACTGCTTTTTAAAATTTGACTCGCGATAAAAATCTTTGGAGCTACCTAAATCATTTAGCTACCGAAGGAGCCCACCTCAAAAAAACATCTTTTTGTTCGCATTATCGAAGTTGAACCAGTTTCTTTTCTGAGTTCTGCCATGTTAAATATTGTAACGACATTAACAAAAATGTACACAGTTAACCTTACTTCAATTTTATAAATAATACGTGACTGTTTAGGAAATTTACAATTAAATAGGTGGGTCAATTTATGTAGTACGATTTCTGGATGTAGATTAACGAAATCAATTCTGGTGGTAAAGATCAACACCAAAGTGGATACTATATAACTTAAAAGCATTACAGCCTTTTGTGTATTATATCGAATGGATAAAGAAAATCAAAACTTGCTTTGAGATCCGGAATCCGTTTGATAAAAAAAGTGTATTTTAACTTTTCAGATATTCCCTTGATCATACATTAGTAGCTGTATTCGCGGAGCAAATCCTGGATAAACCAGAGGGAGAACGCAAGCGCATTACAGAAAACAGATTCTGAACGTGTCCGGGATACCCTCTAGCTAGACGTTCGAGGTTTTTGTTTCGGATTTTAAGTTCGCACAATCGCACAAAATACTTGGGAAGAATCTCTTAAAGAATTTCTTGACATTCTGTCTAATTTTTAACCTAAAATATTGTTACAGCTTGCAAATTCTGGTTTTTAAAGATTTAAAGTTATGTAAAGTGTTGTATCATTTAAATATCCTTCAACAAATTTTAATATTTTTTATATTAAACCCATTTTAGTTTTTTTTGTCGAATGTTTTCCATCTAGATGGGCTTGTTTATAAGTATTCTCGTATTATTATCTTTACTTTTCATTCGATAATTATATATTATAATAAATTGTATCTAGATGAGTTTTTTTTCGGCTTTGGCAGAGCCAATTAGCCAGACTTGTTTGTGATTGATTGCAGATTCATAGTCATACATTTCTTATTTCATGACGTAAGTAGTAAGTACTACAATTTTTTTTTGATACAACATATTATTATATTATATTTTTTATTATATATTTCAATTTGTGGTAATTACTTTTTTTTACTTCTATTTTTTTGTTATTTTTTTACTTGTTTTTTTTTTCTTTTTTTTTTCTTTTTTTTTGTTTCTATTTTTTTTTATTTATTTATTATTTTTTTTTGTTATTATTATTTTATTATATAGGGTGTCCCGGAAAATAGTGCGTTCCTTTAAGGTATGGATAGAACACACAATTTAGAACAAAAAAGTCCTATACCATTTTTTTCTAAACTTAACCGTTTCCAAAAAAAAGATTACATTGGTTTCCATATACCTGAATTTTAATCTTCAGAAAATTAAATAATCTGGCAACATGTTACGCACTGGTGAATAAGAACTCGTTTGTGTCTTACAGTATTTAAAATAATCCAACCTAATACTTACTATTTTTGTTTACTATAATTTTTTTTAAATGTAGTTGAAATATGGCATAATTTTAAACGAATTATACTTACATATTTTAAGATGAAATCACATGTTTTAAATGAACCACCACTTTTGCGAACACATGAATTCATAGAGTAACATGCACTCATACGACGAGAAATTCCAGCAAAACATTTTGAAAGAATTTTAGTAGGTATTATGCCTCTCCATTTATTGATCTGCCATAAATAAACATCATAATATCATAATATTACTCATGAACACACGATTCAAAAACATTTTCGGCGTTGACACTAAACAGGATTCTTCCAAATTATCTGTTTACTAAACATGGGACTATTTACGTTTAGATTTTTGTACTTCACAGAGTTGCCAGATTTGAATTTGCGTTCCAAAATGTTTTATAGTTTTTTGGTCAAACGGTTGAATTTAGAAAAAAATGTTATAAGAGGAGTTTTTTGTTCTACATGGTGCCTTCTACCTATACCTTTAAGGAATGCACTATTTTCCGGGACACCCTGTATATGTTCTTTTTTTATATATTATTTTTTTCTTGTTAATTTTGTCAAACCAAATTAACAAATTATTTCTAGTTTACAACTTGTATTTACATGATTTAACATGTTTATAAATGAGATGAAGAATTTCCATATTATCATTTGTAAATATTAAAGTATTAAGGTTTATTGGGAAACAACATTTTAAATTTTGTAATTCCTTATAAAGGTAGTTTATGTTATTTATCTCTAAATGACATTCTAATATGACATGTGTTAGATCTCCGATTTTGCCACAAGTACAATTGGGAGTATCTGCCAAGCCGATTCTATGTATGTAAGATGGAGTAAGATGAGGTTTATAAATATTCTTGTAATAATTACAGAATTTAATTCAGTTAATAAATATTCAGTTGAATTTATGAGTTAAATAACACCTTAAACTTATTCAGAGACTGTTTCTAGTATCATGTTATATTTTATTAGCTTTTGGTGTAATAAACCACAACCTATCAAATTCAATATCAAAATTATTGGAAATGATTCGTAACTAAATTATTACTTCCTTCAGCTAATTTTCAACCCCCTGGAAAAAAAGGTAATTTTTATATCTAAATACCAAGCTGCAATTTCCAGATAATTCTCAACAATATTTATACAAAAATTTAAGCGGGATTATGGCGTGTAAATACCAAATAATATTATCGAAATGAAATACGCTAATCAAATTTCTTTCTAAACTTTCTAAAAAAGGTTAATTCATTGCCTGCTATTCTCTTTGCTATTTCTATTGTTGACTTAAAAATGTGTTGCATTTGCATTTTTTGTCGACATTGACGCCTGCGCCTTGGGAAACTAATCCCGAACTTACTCATTTCGGGGTATGCTCAGCGAATACAGCTATTGTGTCACTTTGATAAAACCCGCCTTGACGCAGTTGCATCATTTCCTCCTAAATGTAAAAATTTAAATTTCTAAAATTGAATCTTGTTTACACATTTTCGCATTTATTTACCTACATATCACTTTTCACAGTATGCAATTACCATACTACGTGTGATTTTTCCAAATTGGGTACGCGGCTTATCTTGCTGTCAATTCTCGTCATTTGTTCGTCGATTTTAATTGTGGTAAATAAACTCGTTATAACTCCTCACCTCTCCTGGAAAATTTAGAATGATTATTCATGAATCTCCTGCTGCAATGTTCTCCTGCATTGCCGTTTGTATGAAAGTCTTCAACATTAAGAAAGTAGCATGAAAAAATATTTTACAGACTTTAAATATACCCACAAGACACCTATTGGAACTGGTAAATAACAAATATTATGTCAACGTGGAATGAAGTAAACGCTTCTGTTGTATGTAGGCATATGAATTTATTAAAATTCTTAAAATTTATCCACAAGGGAGTGGAAGTACAAAACGTTTTCGGTCAAATTGACCATCATCGGTGTAAACGTCCAGTGTACAAGTAATTGTAACTAGCCACTTCAATAGGTGTAAAAACCTTTAAATTACATTATTGTTACATTCTATATTAAAAAGTGGTCGACATTAAGTCGATGTTTTAAGATTTTAAAGATCACATGTGAATGTATTTCACCAACTTGGTCGTTAACTTCTCACTAGAACACAAGTAGCTTGTGCAATTTTCGAGCAAGGATGAAATATATTCACATGTGATCTTTAAAATATTAAGACATCGACTTAATGTCGACCACTTTTTAATATATGTAGAATGTAACAATAATGTAGTTTAGAGGTTTTTACACCTATTGAAGTGGCTAGTTACAATTACTTGTACACTGGACATTTACACTGATGATGGTCAGTTTGACCGAAAACGTTTTGTACTTCCACTCCCTTGTGGATAAATTTTAAGAATTTTAATAAATTCATATTCCTACATACAACAGAAGTGTTTACTTTATTCCACGTTATTATATTGAAGGTATACAGCCAACTACGGGGTTTACCCCTTTTTAAAGTAACAAATATGTAACACATAGTTCTATCTACTACATAGATTGATCCACATTTTGGCAAAATCTGCACACTGGACATTTTCTCCTAATACCTAAGCAGTGTGTAAGATTGTATGTGATTTTTGTAGGTATTGTAGACATATTCATAAAGGTGTAGATAATGTTCTGTTACATAGGCCATACCGATTACTGTTTTATTTGGACATCTTGAACAAATGGTATCATTGTTGTCAACTGTAATATAAGCTTCTTATTAAAATTATAAATTTAATTTTTAAATAAAACTTTCTGTAACACATATATTCCTTTTTCACGAACCTAGAACTGACTTTGTGGCTATAGTCTAGGCACCAGAGGGGTTACCGTGTCCTTTTCAATTCTGATGGACAAACTCGATGGTTTCTTATGGATTTTTGGCTGCTGATTACGAATTTCGAGGGTGGATTTCGATCCGAGTGGTTAAAAAATTGTTATAAACAATTTAATTGTTTATAAGGCTCTGGTTCATAAACTAAAAGAGATAAAAAAGAATGTTTCAAATAAAATTTGTTCGTTGATAAAAAACGAAGAAAAAAACGTTTACTAAACGTAAATCCAACAATTAGAACTCAAGATATTGTAAAATTAGTGCACAATGCAAATTGCAAAATAAATATTTTTCGAAGTTTTATCGATCATATCTCAGCTTCTACGCATGCAAATGAGCCTTAGAAGGTCTCATTTTTAAGCTTAATTAATAGGCTTCTAAACAGAGTTTGCTAAATTACATCTTCATTTGTTTTAAAGTTACACCCGTTTGAAGTTATAATTTTCTTAAAAAAATGTACATTAATTTGCTTATAAGGGTTTCAAGCAAATTTAAGCCATAAACATTTATACTTTAATTAACAATAATGATATAAGAACTCAAAAGGAACATTTTGAGCTTACGAAAATGTTTGTAATCCTAATAAAATTTTATCATATAATTCTTATAAATCAAATCATCATACTGTATCTCGTATTAATTTTCATTCTATTTACATTGTCTTCTATTTTTTGTAGTAAATGAGAAAAAAAACATTAAAAACTAATATGTATTTCAGAAATAGAACTAAAAAGTAAGTTGATATTATTTATTAATACTAGTTTTACAAACTTTTTGTTTCATGCATCTGAATCGAGATATACAGGGAATCTCAGCTTTTTGACATCTGCATAAGTTCTTAGAGCAATTTTTACAGTTACATGGTGGTACTAAGTCTGTTCTTGTAGGCAGTAAAACTAAAACTTTCTGGGGCTTCTAGAGTCTAATTATCTATATCAGGGGTCGGCAACATGCGGGCCGCATGCGGCCCTTTGAAACTTTTTGTGCGGCCCGTCAATGCACTAATGTAATTTTAGGAAAAATCAACAAACTTATGAAAAATAATAAATTAAAGACAACAGACGCTTGAGGACAACAGTTGCATGGACCGAAATTCACTAAAATATAAGGAACTTAATAAGGCAAGAGAAAAAGGATAAGACAAGACATCAGGGACTAAAATACCGAACAAATCGAAAATATTATAGGGAAAATCAAGAGTATGAAAGTGTTAAAAACTCTAAATAGGAAAGACCGACAACAAATACACCTGATAACAGATATACATAAATGGAATCACTATAAATTAGAAAAATAATTTAATAAATATTGAATATTACTATTTATACAGTAATATACTCGTTCAACATAAAAAAAAAACCAGAAAACCTCGGTATGGAAATATTAAATGTAAAATCTGAACTACCAAAATTACAAACGAGGACGTTATAAATGCCTTAAAATAGATGAAAGATGAATATAGATTAAGATCAACACAGAGGTCCATCGAACAAGCTATGTTAGGACTAAGCTGTAAGGACATGTGACGCAGGACGAAGGTGGAAGATGCAATTGGAAAAATTGCGCAAATAAAATGGAACTGGCCATGACAAAGCAATGACATGTGGACGCGAAACATTATACATTGGAGACCACTCGAGCCCGGTCATACTAAAGCAAAACCACAAAAACGATGGCTAGACGACGTCAAAGCAAAAATGGGTAGATACTGGCACTAAATAGCACAAAACAGAGATAAGTGAAGAATTCATGGGGAGACCTTTGTCCAGGGATGGATGCAAACATACTGAAGAAGAAGACTATTTAAGCTACATTTGAATATGCGGCTCGCATAAAATTTTTTATTTTGAACATGGCCCGCCATCCGAAAAAGGTTGCCGACCCCTGATCTATATGATATAGATATAATCTGTCCACTATATTCTATATATAATCTATCCACTATCTAGTGCAGTGGTTCCCAACCCGTGGTCCGCGGACCACTTGTGGTCCGCGCCGAGTTTACTTGTGGTCCGCGGGCTTTTTCAGAGTACGTCTTATAATTCACGGTTTTCTTCATCAATACGAGTATAACAATGTTTTTACTGGCTATACAGGGTGTTTCATTAATAATTGTCCATATAGTAACTGGAGAAACCTTAGCACAAAATACGAAGATTTAACCTAAAACACTTACATAAAATGTGGTTCCTTACTGAGTTTTATCTAAAATATTAAAAACTATTTTGGCTCAGCATTTTAAAACTATTCGACGTATCCTTTTCATACTTGGCAGAAAGTGCGACTACTAGACACCCTACGAAATTATGATAAACAAACGTTTCTAGCTACTACCAGAGGCGTACGACTGGGGATGGTGAATGGTTGACCCTTCTCAAATTCTACACCACTGGAGGAATTACTATTTTAGTGCCATTTTTAGATTCTCCAATACTTTCTACGTAAATAATATGCTCTTCATCGGTAACGATAAAATCATTAGTTTTCGAGATTTTTGAAGTTAAATATAAAACGGCACAGTTATTTTGATTGATTTATGATATGATTCATATGATTAAAATTTAAAAATTATTTGTACCCAGTACTTTAAAACTATTTGGCGTATCCTTATCATACTTGGCAGAAAGTGTAGGTACTGTACACCCTACTAAATTGAGATAAATAAACGTTTCTAGCTACTACCAGAGACGTACGACAGGGGATAGTGTCTGGTTGACACTTCCCAAATTCTACGCCACTGACGAAATTGCTATTTTAGTGTAATTTTTTGATTTTGCAATACTTTTTATGTAAATAATATACTCTTCATTCGTAACGATAAAATGATTAGTTTTCGATATATTTGAAAATAAAAAGAAGTGACACAACACATTAATCAAAATAACCGTGTCGTTTCATTTTTAACTTCAAATATCTCGAAAACTAATGACTTTATCGTTACGAATGAGGAGTATATTATTTTCATAGAAAGTATTCGAGAATTCAAAAATTGAACTAAAATAGCAATTTCGCCAGTGGCGTAGAATTTGGAAAGGGTCAACCATTCACTTTCCCCCGTCGTACGCCTCTGGTAATAGCCACAAACGTTTGTTTGACATAATTTAGTAGTTTGTACAGTATCTATACTTTCTGCCAAGTATGAAAAGGATACGTCGAATAGTTTTAAAATTCTGAGTAAAAATATTTTTTAAATTTTAAGATAAAACACCCTGTAACTCAGTAAGGAACCACATTTTATTTAAGTGTTTTAGGTTAAATCTTCATATTTTGTGCTAATGTTTCTCCAGTTACTATATGGACAATTATTAATGAAACACCCTGTATAATGAGACATTCATCCTCGGAGATACGTTTGTTATGAAAGTATGCCACATGAGTAATGCTGTTTTTATTTCTGATGTTAGGCGTGGAGTGACAGTGGCACAGCGCGAGCGCGGAGAGGGTAGGCTATTAATAGTCACTGCGGGCGGGCGGACACATGCTTCCACCACTCTCAAGCTCGGTCATTCCCCTCCGCCGCTGTGTAGCCGCACCCCCGCCCAGCATTGTCTACCTTCTCCTGAGTTCCATGGCCATTTGTCTGTCGTAGTGTCTAGTGTCACGTACCGTATGTACAGCGTGAGAGACTGCAATGAGTAAGCAAGTGAATTTGTTTAAGTTTTTAAAAAGAGCACATGATGAAAGTGAACCCGGACCTAGTGCTAGTACGAGTGTTAGTGACAGGTTTGTTTTAAGTGAACCTAAAAGTAGAAAACCAGCCAATCGTAAGTACAGCCCAGAATACTTAAAATATGGATTTACTTTTAAAGAAGATGGAGATGTTCATTTGCCTCAGTGTGTTGTATGTTCAGAGGTTTTATGCAATGAAGCTATGAAACCGGCCAAACTCATGCGTCATTTTGAGACAAAACACAAAGAACTTGTTCAAAAACCATTGGATTTTTTCAAGCGCAAGGAAACTCGGCTTAAAAATGCAAAACAAGTAATGAAACAGTATTCTTCTCAGGATAAGGCTGCTTTAAAAGCATCTTTTTTAATTTCATTGAAAATAGCAAAAGCAAAAAAACCATTTACAATAGGAGAAGATTTAATTTTACCCTGTATTTTTGAACCCACTAAAGAAGTACTTGGTGAAGAGTCAGCTAAAAAAATGAAAAACATAGCTCTATCAAATAATACAGTTACTAGAAGAGTTGAATCGATGGCAGCAGATGTTGAAAACCAACTCATAATAAAGCTTCACCAATCTAAGTGGTTTTCTTTGCAATTAGATGAGTCTACCGATGTTACAAATAAAGAAATTTTACTGGTGTATGTAAAATACATTGATCATGAAGAAAAGAAATTAAATGAAGAATACATGACATCTATTGAACTGCCAGGTCATACAAAAGGTCGGGACATTTTTAATGCTGTTGATGGGTATTTAAAGTTGCATAAAATATCTTGGAAAGACTGTGTTGGATTGTGTACTGACGGCGCGGCTGCTATGACAGGCTCCAAACAAGGCCTTAAAAGTTTTGTACTGAAAGAAGCGGAAACCGAAGTACAAATAACACACTGCATTATTCACAGAGAAATGCTAGCAACCAAACAGTTGAGTCCTGAACTCAATGAAGTCCTCCTTACAGTTGTAAAGGCTGTGAATTTAATCCGGAGCAAAGCTCTTAATTCAAGATTGTTTGCTACGCTTTGTGATGATATGGGCTCGCTTCATTCCAAACTTCTCCTCCACACTGAAGTACGATGGTTATCCCGAGGGCGTGTATTGGCCAGATTTTATGAACTTAGAGAGGAGGTTTGTATGTTCCTTGACAAAAACAATCCAGAACTAGCGGCTGTGTTTCGGGATGGACAATGGGTGGCTAAACTTGCTTTTTTGACTGATATATTTGAAATTATAAATGTGCTGAATCTTGGTCTTCAAGGGCCCTCACACACAGTATTCGATCTGTGGAAAAAAATTACTGCATTCAAACAAAAGTTAAAGTTATGGCAAACTGAAGTAGAGAAAGGATCTTTTGCTATGTTTAATCTGTTTTCTGAATTTATAATAGAAACGGAAGGTATGAATATAAATAAAGAACAGCTGTCATCTTTGGTAAAGGCTTACATAGCATCGCTTCAAGGGTATTTTGACAACTATTTCCCTGCCAGTTCTGACGTCAGTTCTAAAAACTTGTGGGTGGCAAATCCTTTTTTACCACTCAAGGATATTGATCTTACACTTAATGAACAGGAAGAACTTATTGAGATATCTTCTGATTCTCAGTTTGAAGTTGTCAAAATACAATGTGACAATATTGCAAGCTTTTGGATCAAGTTACTTGATGAGTACCAAACCCTCAGCCAAAAAGCCTTGAAAATTCTACTTCCTTTCAATTCTACATATCTTTGTGAAACAGCATTTTCAACACTAAATGTTATTAAGAATAAGCATCGTAACAGTTTATTGAAATTGGATGCTCCATTCAGGTTGAGTTTGACCTCTTTGAAGCCAAATATCGAAGATCTTGCCAGTAAAATGCAAAACCAAGGAAGTCATTGAGAGACTTAGTGTCATATTTTGTAAGCGTTTTACAATAGATTTATAATGTTTCTATAACTATATTAAGACTATAACTATGTTTTTTTTCTAATTACTTACTCTTAATACAATGTATATTAAAGGATTTAAAATATATTTCTCTAGTTCTCAATTTAATTTACCTAGTTATAAAATCATGTGGTCCGCAGACGTTTTCTTATAGATCTTGTGGTCCTCGAGGGAAAAAGGTTGGGAACCACTGATCTAGTGGATATTGGATAGTATCCATATAAAGTGGATCTAGTTCTTTTGCAGCATCATCAAGGCACGTCAATTGTGTGTATGCCTCCACAACATAAATGCTCGTTTTATGTGCAATGATGATGCTGCAAAATAACTCGATCCATTTTTATATGGATATCACATATTGGCTCATTTGCATGCGTAGAAGCCGAGTTACGATCGATAAAGCGTCGAAAAATATTTGACTGCTTGACATAGCGCGTCATTAAAATATCGATATCTTGACCAAAAATAAACTTACGAACATTTTCTTAAGCTCAAATTATCCCTTTTGAGTTCTTCTATCATTATTGTTAATTAAAGTATAACTGTTTACAGCTCAAATTTGTTTGAAACCCTTATAAACAAATTAATGTACAATTTTTTTAAGAAAATTATAACTTCAAACGCTTATAACGTTAAAACAAATGAAGATCAAGTAACTTAGCAAACTCTGTTTGGAAGCCTATTAATGAAGCTTAAAAATGAGACCTTCTAAGGCTCATTTGCATGCGTAGAAGCCGAGATAGGATCGATAAAGTTTCGAAAAATATTTATTTTACAATTTGCTTTGTGCACTAATTTTACAATATCTTGAGTTCTAATTGTTGGATTTACGTTTAGTAAACGTTTTTTTCTTCGTTTTTTATCAACGAACAAATTTTATTTGAAACATTCTTTTTTATCTCTTTTAGTTTATGGGCCAGAGCCTTATAAACAATTAAATTGTTTATAACAATTTTTTGACCACTCGGATCGAAATCCACCTTCGAAATTCGTAATCAGCAGCCAAAAATCCATAAGAAACCGTTGAGTTTGTCCATCAGAATTGAAAAGGACACGGTGACCTCTATTTGGCGCCTAGACTACTATACAAGTATTCCGTTTAGTGCAGTTACTGAAGGTTTTTACCTCCGATTTTGTTGAACCTCCATCGATTTTCATGAAAATTGGTGAGTTGTTAGAGGATACCTCAAGGAACAAAGGTGACATGATGCCAACTTGCGCTTTTACCCTGGGGTTGGATATCACCCCTTCTCGTGGGTGAAAATTATTTTATTCAAAATAATACTATAGAGGGATAGATTCTAAGCAGAATTTGTTAATTAACATAAATCAATACTTTTTGAGTTATTGTTATTAAAGATCAAAGATTTTCTTTTTTTCGCAAAAAAAAATGCATGTTTTAAGGCTGTTTTCCACGCATAACTTAAAAACTAATCATTTACAAAAAAGTTATTATTACCAAAATTGAATACACTCTTCACTTAAAGAACTAAACTATCTAACTAATCGGAACATTATCACAAAAACAAACTGATGAATTAACTATTCCTAATTTGTGCAGATGTGCCTCATAGTTTCCGTGTCGAGTTTTTAATCTGACGATAGTAGAAATATCTAGCTTTGGTATGTTATACTTAAATATGTATTCATGTGGCGAAGGAAGTTCTTGATGTAATGAAAAATATAAATCTTTTGACATGCTTGAAATATTTTTCCATTGTTTTTCCATATTTTCCTGTCGATAAGATCTGAGTTAGGACCTCACCTTTTTTTATTGCATCTTTGGCCAACCAATCCACTTTAGACAAATTATTTTTTATATTTACAATACAAAAAATTAACAATAATTACCAAAACTTAACAATGCCAAAAATTAAAAAAAAAATATGAATTGTCCGGGATATGAATCCGCGATCTCTCGATCTCTGGTCCAATGCTCTACCAACCAGGCTATCAAGGCGCCTGTTATTGACGTTTCGGATATTCGTTCACCAAAAATTATAATAAATAATACATTTACTAAAAAACACTAATATATTATTTTAATGGCTTATTTGCGCCCAGTGGCGTAGCTAGGGTGGGTGACACCCGGGGCGGTAATCGATGGTGTCACCCCAAATCCTAAAAATCCCATAACCGTATGTTTTGAATAATGAAAAAATTAAGAATTATAGTTAACGAAACTGCAGTAAATAGTATATCATCGTCGTCGTCTAACCGCTATCGTCCACTGCTGAACATAGGCCTCTTAAGTTTCTGCATGTCTCCCTATCTCGAGCTACCACTCTCTAGTTCCCGGCAGTTCTATATAATAGTTTATTTACTTTTTTGTTTTACACTATGTGAATGAATTAAAATATTTTTTAGCTTTACTAGCGAAAAGTTCTGAAATCACATTTTCTATATTTATGTTTTGTGTTGCTTCATGTTCGATAGTTAATCATCATCATCCAGCCTCAATAGTCCACTGCTGAACATAGGCCTCCTCCCCTCGTTTCCATCTCCATCTATCCTGCGCCGCTCTGATCCAGTTTTTTTAGCTTTCTTAAGTCGTCAGTCCATCTTGTAGGCGGTCGACCGACGCTTCTCTTGTCTTCTCCAGACCTCCATTCCAGTAACCTCTTCGTCCATCGCCCATCTGTCGTTCTAGCTATGTGTCCTGCCCATCTCCACTTCAACCTGGCTATCCTTTCGATGACGTTAGTCACCTTTGTTCTTCTGCTAATTTCTTCGTTTTTGATTTTGTCTCGCATTGTTATTCCTAACATTGACCGCTCCATTCTCCTAACATTAATTGCTCCGTTCGATAGTTAATAAACCGAGGTTATTAAGCCTTGTTGACGTCATTGTTTCTCGCAAGTAATTCTTGATTGATTTTAGCTTCCCAAAACTTCTCTCACATGAAGCAACCGATGCAAAAATGGTCATAAACAAGTTTAAGGCGACCAAGTTTGGGAGAGATTCCATAAAATCGCATTCCACCATGAATTTTAAAAAGTCTACAGCTAACCATTTAGATACTGTAATATTGGCCGCTTGTAAAAGTCTTCTAAGCCTTGGTATTTCTAGCAGGAGGTCTTCTTCTGATACCTCTTCATGGTAAAAGTCACAAAATGTTGAAACAGCTAATTTCAACTGTTTACTGTTCGTGGAAAAGTTAAAGTGTGTGTCTGCATAGCCTCGAACAAAAAAGCCATATGGATGGACTGATCTGGTTTCGAGTTCAACATTGAATGTCAAAACATTTCAACATAATATTATCTTTTTGAAGTTCGGCTCGAAGTGTAGAGTTTTTAGGTAGAAATGTCGTCGTCTTCATATTTTGTCGTTGCAAAATATATGTATTACTTTATTTTATAATATGATTATGTTTTTCTTCAATATAAAGACGAAGTACCCCTATTTTGGTCGCTGATTGATCAATGCCTTTAATTATACAAAGCGGGCATAAGGTTATGTGTGGCACCTCTGGTGTATAAATTTTCTTGTTGATGAGAGACTTTGTAAATTGAAGGAACAACACTATAAAAATGTTCTGCCAATACTTTAACTGCAGCCAGCATAGTGCGCAGTGACTGAGAACTCCAACGCGTTGTGGAAAGTCGCTTAACAGATGTTTTGCTGTGTTTAATAAGCACTTCCTAGCAGCTAATGGAAACACATAAAAAACTTAAAAATTGCTTCTTCAGTTCTGGAAAATGTTATACAAGATGTGTTTTGTGCAAAAGAGTGCTGGCCACATAAATTAATTAAATGATCAATAGATCCGAGGAAAATGGCCTTTTTGATTTTTGCTTTAATAATAGCTTGTATTCCTCCATGTACGCCGCTCATAACAGATGCATTATCGTATCCCTGTGAACGGTATTTCATAATATTTCTACACCATCAATTTCAAGCTTCTTGAGAATTTCGTTACTTAGATTAACTGCTTTTTTCCATTTAACGGAAAAAAATCCAAGAAATGCTTCTTACACCTCGACTTCTCTCGGTTTCGTCACAGTATAAAGAGGAACAGTATAAAGAGGAACAGTAAAATTTCTTCTATGTAGGCACTTTGATCTCAAGAAGTACTACCGGAAGTTAACCGGTACGTAGCAATGCGAGAGTGGTACTCTAGCGGTCTAGCGACTGGTAACCTTGCGCGGTCGCCATGCGCCTTTTTTACTTCTTACTTCTTTACTTCTTTTTACGATTTTACTTCCAATTTTTCTCAGAGCAGTTCTAGTGTCCCTATTTATACTGTGGTTTCGTGTGTTCACAAAATAATATCGAACTTTAGATTGATACGTGAGTAAAGTCACAAATTAATGATTTATTCTTTTGTGATCGGGTCTCTCGGGTGTCACCCCTGAAGGGGTGACACCCGGGGCGGACCGCCCCCCCCCCGCCCCACCCTAGCTACGCCACTGTTTGCGCCGATACATAATTTGAAAGATTAGCAACGAACTACATACTGTCTGTATGCGCATGCGCCAGGCAATTATAAAATTTCTCCCTCGATCGTAAAGAAGTATAACTTCAAAAAGATAATTTAAATTTTTTTAATTATCGTAATTTTCATTTTCTTTTGATAAAAACTCCAAAAATATTCAATATACGTAAAAAATTATATACAGTCGAACCCGCTTATTGGAATAGCCTTCGTGCCAAGCGAAAGTATTCCTATAACCGGGATATTCTAATAACCGGTCATTGGTGGCTATTAGAAACCTTTCGGGTTCTCAAATTTCTATTCCTTAAACCGGGATATTCCTTTAACAGGTATTCTAATAAGCGGGTTTGACTGTATAACCAAATTTTAGTTTTTTCTGTATCGAATATTTTGCCTGTTTTACTATTTCTGTAGGGTAAAAAATAACCGAGATAGAAACTTTTAAAGCTTAAATTGTGCTGCAAGAACCATGCAACCTGGGCCACTTAACCTTTTATTTTAAAAAAATAAGGGGTTTAAAAGATTAAATTCAACGTGGTTTAATAGCCTTTGGAATTAACTTTCAAATGGTTTTTAGGTGAACCTGATGTAAAAAATAACGGATATATTAAAAAAAATAACATTTTTTGGAAAAATTTTTAAGAGATAAAATTTGAAAAATTTTTGCAGCATAAATTTTAATGCTATTAACTTGTTCAGGGGCTCACTTGATAGATATTTCTAAGTACTTTGACAAAAATGTTAATAAGTTTATGTTATCAAATGCATCATTTTCCCGTTATTTAAGCTGAAATACTTAAGATTGGGGTACTCGCCGAAAAAAATATACGTTCAATTACCTATAACTCACTTTTAGTTGTTAACATTAAAAGGTTTTTCTGGTAAGAAGTTTATTTTGTTTTTTATTAGTTTCAATTTTGGTAATATTAACTTTTTTTGCAAAAACTTATAGTTTTTGAGTTATTTATGAAAAATCGTTTAAAAATATGCATTTTTCTCACGAAAAATTAAAATCTTTGATCTGTAATAACTCAAAAAGTATTGATTTATTTTAATAACTTTATATAACAAATTTTGCTTACAATTTGTCCCTCTATCGAATTATGGGGTTATTTTTAATAAAGTAATTTTCACCCCTGAGAAGGGGTGGCAACCACCCCCAGGGTAAAAGCGCAAGTCGGCACCATGTCACTTTTGTTCCTTGAGATATCCTCTAACCACTCACCAATTTTCATGCAAATCGATGGAGGTTCAATGAAATCGGAGGTAATATAGCTCATATCCACCTTCAGTTACTGCACTAGTTATCCTTTTTCCCTTTTCATATAAAATCAGTTACATGAAGAAGACAAAGATATGCAGGTCTTAAAAGAGTTCTAAAGTATTTTTTGTACTAATGATTATTACCAAGTACAATAAATAAATTAGTATAGTAAAATCAATATTTCATAATATGTTTTTAATAATAAAAACATTCAGAAATTCTCATATAATCCTATTATTCTCTATATCATGTTTAAAAAGAAACTGAAAAAATCAAATTGGAGAAAATTCGCCTCATACCATGATAATGAGATTGGTAAAATTCATCCATTGCCCAAAAACTATGATAAATCCATCCGTAAGCACTAACATCAGTACATACTAAATAGACATGTAAAAGTAGCTATCAAAATGTCGATACAAATGGTTAGTAGATGTCCGAGACCCACATTTGTCCACATCAATGGACCGTGATAGTCATGACATCAAATCAATGTTGGCTACTCTGGAAAAGTTTCCAAACAAAAAAATGTGTCACAAATTCACACGTGGTGTTTATTTTCGTTTTTATCATTGGAATATATTGCTTATAGGATGTTTAATTTTTAAAAAATGGGAATGTGTTAGATACCCGCTATTGTAATCAATCCTCTTAGTATATTTCCCACCATATTTCCATATTATAGGACTGGTTAAGAACCTGAGAAAACGCAGTAAGTACTATGTAGTGTGTAAATCCTTGATTTTGTGTAGTGACATTTATAAAATTAAAAGCAATATGATTGATATGTATGGGTATATGAAAAAGGTACGTATCCATACGTGGGTGCTCGCTGCTCAAATGGATACGGCATGCGCTCCCCTATATACATATAACCCGCAAACCGGTTGAATCAAAAAGGGTGAGCGCCAACGTATCCACTATGTGGAGCTGTTACACGGAGCACCCACGTGTACCTTAATGCCTTGGAGTCGTGGATTCCTTGTGTCACCCACTCTCTAAATTTAGTTTCAAAAGCTGCAACTGAGTGTTATCATGTATTAGCATATAGCACAGCATTCTTTAATTTCTTAGAAGAACAATATGTATTTTTCACTTCCTCTACATATACGTCTTCCTCGTCGGATGATGTCGTCTAATAACCGACGACATCATAAACGAGCTACACGAACGCCAAAAAAGATCAAATAATTTACTTATCTTCATCTCCCAGAACCATCAACTTTAACTGAGGATATTAATCAAATAAAAACACTTTTATCTGGAGCGAGTGAAGGTGCGATAAGTGTCAACAGTAAACATATTTTTCGTTTTGGGAAGAAAAATAAAAACACATAGACCAATTAAAGTCGTTCTTTCCTCGGCTCGCAAAGTGCATCAAATCTTAAGAAACAAAGTTAAATTAGGCCAGGCAAATAAAATATTTTTTAGGGCCGGCGTAGCCGAGTGGTAGTGTGCTAGGCTAGCGTGCCGGTGGTCCGGAGTTCAAATCCTACCGCCGCGCGCCGGTAAGAACAATTAGACATTTTTAAAAATGTTTATAGGCCCCAGGTCGACTCAGCCTG
Source organism: Diabrotica virgifera virgifera (assembly GCF_917563875.1). Classification (NCBI taxonomy): domain Eukaryota; kingdom Metazoa; phylum Arthropoda; class Insecta; order Coleoptera; family Chrysomelidae; genus Diabrotica; species Diabrotica virgifera. The sequence goes on from NC_065451.1 coordinate 64,153,931, forward strand.
AATAAAATGAGTACCTTGGGTAAAACCAGGGGTAATAATAGGCGGTTGAAGCGTAGCACTGGCCCTGTTACCTTCCTTGTATACTGTAGGCCCTAGATATAGCAGACTACCCTGCTATACTCCCAAAGCCACGTGAGCGGTATAAAACGGGAGACTATTATAAATAAAATATTTTTCCTATCTGATCAAACTCCCTATCATAAAAAGCGACTCGATTCAGTGAAAAACGAACTAACAGTGCGTCAACAGGCTGGTGAGCAGAATTTAACTATTAAATACTTCAACAATACACCGAAAATCTGTAAAAAAACTAAGACCGGGCAGCCCTTTACTTTATTACCAAAATGTTAGAGGACTAAGAACTAAACTGTCTGACCTCAGCTTGAATGTCAGCAACTGTTCCTATGATATCATTATCTTAACTGAAACCTGGCTCACACCTGAAATTACGGATGCTGAACTTGGGCTTCTCAACTACAATATCTACAGAACCGACCGCTCTAAGGACTCCAGTGTCTTCAGTAGAGGTGGGGTAGTATTAATTGCCATTAAGAACTCAATTCCTTCTTATCAAATTCAGTCTGATCCTTCGATTGAACAGTTGTTTGTTCTCTTTAATAACAAATTTATAATCGGTACAGTATATTTTCCACCTAAATCTATAGCTACTTTATACCAATCGTACTTTGAACAGCTTATCACTATAAGCGAGCAATACGATAGAGCAAACCTTTTTCTATTGGGTGATTTTAATCTTCCATCTGCAGTTTGGGATGTCGATGATTATTGTTCCGTTGCTTCTCCTCAGCCTACAGCTACACAATCCGAAGCTGATTCTATTGAAACTATATCCAATATCTGTGCTTTTTTCAATCTCTTCCAGATCAACGAAATAACCAACGATAGAGGAGTTACACTTGATCTCATTTTATCTCCATTGGGTATTGAAGGCTATCAACACTTTAATTCCAGTGGACACATGTCATCCTCCGCTTGAATGCAGTTTCCCAGGCAACCAAATAACGTTTACAAAACGTTGAAAAAACGTCATAATTATCACCAAACGACGTCAGTTTATCACGTTTTTTCGACGTCGAATATCACGTGAATATGTCCCACCATAAGTCACGTCATTTTTATCACGTTTTAAATACGTGATATGAAAAACGTAGTTTTTACGTCGATTTTGCGTCGTTTTTTAGATTTAATTTTCATTTTATGGTTTTAGAAATACACAATAATTGAATGGGTCCACCACATGGTTTGTTTTTGATAAGTCAAAGAAAAAGTTTTATATTGTGATAATGGTGAGTTTATACATTTTAAAGGTGAGTAATACAGTTTGTATTTTGTATTTAAAAACTGTATTACTAACCCTTAAAATGTATAAACTCACCATCATCACAATAATTAAACTTTTTCTTTGACTTCTCAAAATCAAACCATGTGGCGCTTACAACGTTATTAGGTAGGCCCATTCAATTATTCGTATGGGCATTGTTAGTATTGCAATTTTTCCATTTAAGTAAAACCAAATTGAAGGCTTGTTAAAATGCATAGAATTACAATATCCTCAATGCAACATATATAACATACATAGAATTTTCACTTTTTATATTATAAGTATTTACTGTGTCAAAAGTGAAACAACATATAAACTAATAAATCATTTATTAACAAATTAAACATTTAAGTCACAATGTAATAACAAACTTAAGTTTAAACCATTTAAGTTATATAATATATATATAATTATTATAATTATACCACACACTTTAAAGGTACGATTCCGACAACGACTGCAGATGGCAGTTACAGTTGTCACCATGACAGACGTCATTATTTTGCACTAATAATTTGCATAATTATTAGCAACTGACGTTCTGCCGGACAGCAGTTGCAGTCAGATGTCGGAATCAGTCTCATACAGATAAATAGTGCAAAGTAGTAACGTCCATAACGCCGAGAACTGCAACTGATGTTTGCAGTTGCTGTCTGCAGTCGTTATCGGAATCGTACCTTTAGTCAAAAATGAATACATACAAATAAGACCCAATATATTGAACTTCAATGAAAACTATCTGCTTTATATTTATAAATTTTAAAGAAGACGATTGAATGATAAAAAATAGGACAAAAACTATAATAGTCTGTGTTCTCACATATATTTCCATACTCTTATAATCCTCAAAATGATTTCAAATAATTATTACAAATTTTTGCATATAAAAAGATCCACAGACACCTGAAAAATATATTTTTTGATTAAGGGACTGTAATGACCAAATTAAAATGATAAAAACAATTTACATGTGATATCTGATAATACACACGTAAAAGACTAATAGCAACTAATAGGGCTTTTTATCGACTGTCATTTGTTTCGAGCATCTGTCATGTGTCACATAATATTAATATATCTACGCCATATGTCTTTGGTGTGTATCATTGGTAAACGTATGATGTAGATATATATTAATATTATGTGACACATGACAGAAGCTCGAAACAACTGACTGTGAATGAAAAGCCCTATACATAAATACTCATGATGAAGAAGTACATACATTATAATTAAAAATGACTAACCATTTTCATATCGCTGCAACATGAAGCCAAAGCCGTCTTATATTTCAGTTCGTTTAGAGAGCGCAACAAGCACTCTGACTGAACAGCTTGAAAACTCATTAGTTTTTCACCAGAGAATGTACATAGCTGTAACATCTGTACATGCATTGGATTCTTCTTCTTCTGTCTTGCTGTGGGCATACTCAGCTGCAAATAAGATTGCTGCAATATGGCTGCAAACTTCACTATTACCGGCCATACCATTGGAACTGGCTATCACCCAAGCATCTAGTGGTTAAGCATTAGATTTTTGGGATATCTTCACCTAAAAAAAATATTTTATCTTTGTGGGAATGCTTCAACTACACAAATTTATTTTCATTAGAGTATTTGCGTTCTTTACAATGACTGAGAATATTTTAAAATCAGATATTCATATAATATAATTTTAGAACAAACAATCATGACTGTTTATTATTCTCTTTTCTATCATAGCAATTACATGTCGTCGACCTAATCTGTAAACTGCGTAACTCCATTTATCCAAATTTTACAGAAGCACAAAAAATTATTTCTCTAAATATGACTAATGCGAATACTACGTATCTCCCATTTTAAAAGATAGAATGCTAAAATGGAATATTTTATAGATAGGTACTAACATTTGTAACTATATTGTTTAAATGAGTGTATTAATATTATTTACCACCAACTCTTTCTTGAAAATATCACTTTCTAAACAGTGAGGTCAATCGTGTGCTGCAAGGGAGATACGGTGTATACGAAGATGTCACTATTTACTCTTCTGGTAAAAATATGCATGTGCATCCTTTTTTAAACGAGTAGGGATTTTTTCAAATAAATGGCAGTAATAACTCATTTTCAGAGAAATATGGAGTTACACAGTTTACAAATTAGGACGACAATATGTCTGGTTTCATACAGATATATAAACGTAAATAAATCTAATATTTAAAACCCATTTATCCGAAAGACACTAATACTGTTATCCATATATTTCTTAATGGTGAATAAATAAAATAAAGACTTACCTTTCCAACAATAATATAGCAATCATCAAAACATCAAATCTTTCAAAACAAATCCAGTTGTGAAGGCTTTTATGTGCCTGAAGGCTTTTGTATGCTTTCATCTGCTGCTTAAAGTAGTAACTGTGAGACTCTACCAGTCTATGTATCTATTATAATAGCATATTATAACAGTAATTGATGGAATGCACTGTAAAATCCAATTCTGATGACTGAATTGTATATGGATCTAAATCTCCAATTATTTTCAGCTTCAATGAATATCTAAAACAATAAGAGAAATAATGTTATTGCTTGCAAAATTCATCATTATTGATTAATATCAGGGAAAAATGAATAGTAAATAAAAATTGTTTCGCCTACCTTTCTAAAACATCTGCGGAGTTTCCATTGTTTCCAATAATAATTTCCTTAAATAATCACTCGAGACGTCGATATGACGTAATGTTCAACCACGTGTATATATTCCACCAAATACTGACGTTTCCTCGACGTTGTTGACGTCACTTGGTTGCCTGGGTTGCTACTCAAAATCACAAATGATCATTCATCTAGTGAAGAGTATTATTATGACTTTGTTCATGCTGACTATGCAGCAATTCGATCTTCCCTCGAAGCAATTAATTGGGATGGCGCACTTCAAGGAAAAAAGCTCTCTGACATGGTTTCAGTATTTTACATTTTTTATTCCATCATTGATCGTTTTGTTCCGCTAAAAAAATCTGTGATAAGAAATATCCATGCTGGTACTCCTCTGAGCTGAAGAAGTTGCTTTACGAGAAGAAATCAGCGCACAAGATATACAAGAGCACAAGGTGTCCAGAAAGTTATGCAGCATTTAGTAACTTAAGAACTAAATGTAAATTTTTATCAAAACAGTGTTATGCCGATTGCATTCAACGCACCGAACATTCTTTTATTAATAACGTTAAATCCTTTTGGAAATTTGTAAGTAGTAAAAGGGAAAGTAACTATATACCTAATACAATGACTCTTGGAGATCGTACTGTCGTACTGCCTTCAATGGAACTGATATTGCTAATCTTTTTGCTAACCAATTCTCTTCCGTCTATACAAACCAATCCTTACTTCCGCATGTAACCCAGATTTCACCTTTGGTTAATGTGTCTAATTATCACATTGAAATTTCAAAAATTTTCGAAAAACTGTCTGAACTCAATACCAACAAAGGTCCTGGTCCTGATGGAATTCCCCCTACTTTCCTTAAAACATTCAGCTTCATTCTATCGCGCCCACTTTTTTATATATTTAAGAAGTCTCTATTAACAGGGGAATTTCCAGACTACTGGAAAAACTCTTGTGTCACTCCAATATATAGATCAGGTCGAAAATCGGATATAGGTAACTATCGTCCCATTTCTATTCTTAGTGCTATTCCTAAAGTTTTTGAGAGCATTATTTCCGATTATTTAAGTTATGACTTCTCGCCAATTATAGGGGCCCAACAATTTGGATTTACATCTAAAAAATCTGCAGAATTGGGTCTCGTAACATATGTTGATTTTTTTGACAGATGCTCTTGAGAGGGGTTTACAAGTTGACTCTGTGTATACTGACTTTTCCAAAGCTTTCGACAAAGTTAATCATGAGCTCTTGATTCATAAACTTTATTTATACTGAGTTGATGGCCTTGAATTGAAGTGGCTCAAGAGCTATCTTACGCAAAGATCGCAAATTGTCAGGGTTAATCATTACTATTCTCATACCATCTCTGTTACCTCAGGTGTACCACAAGGATCACACTTGGGACCTCTGTTGTTTAATATATTTATCAATTATCTAATACCCTGTTTCCAAGTGGGTGAAACTTTGTTATTCGCTGATGATTTAAAATGTTTTAAAATAATCACATGTGAGGCTGATTCACTTAGTCTACAAAGTGATATTGATCGCCTATCTAACTGGTATATGCAAAATGGTATGTGTTTGAATGCATCCAAATGCCATATTCTTCGTTTCCATCGAACTCATCATCCAATCATCTTCGAATATAGTATAAATAATCTGACCTTACATTCTGCCTCTGAAACTAGGGATCTAGGTGTGATCCTTGACTCCGCCCTTAACTATAAATCACACATTTCCAGTACAATACAGAAGTCTATGAATATGCTTGGCTTTATAAAAAGAACCACCAGAGACTTTACAAACATCTCAGCTATTAAATCCCTTTATTTCTTCCTGGTTAGATCTCATTTCGATTACTGTTCCACAATTTGGTCCCCCTATTACTTTACTCATAAACTGAAACTTGATGCTGTCCAACACAATTTTCTGAGATATACTGGCCACTAAGATGCATGTATACTACGACTATTCTGCATTAAAGCGCATACTGAACTTACCTCCTCTTGAGGTACGCAGTAAACAAAGAGACTTAATAATTTTATTTAAAATTATCAACGGGCTGTGTAATTGCCCCGAGCTTCTCTCCAAAATATCTCTATTTGTCCCCAGTCGTTCGACTAGGCAGGTGCAAACCTTTTATGTGTCTCTTTTCATAGATTCAATTATCCTTACAACACATTTATTCCTAGAACTCTTCGATTAGCTAACTCATTAAATAACCTCGAAATTTTTAATATATCAGTTTCCCGCTTTAAAAATCATATTTCTTCCCTAACTTTTTAATACTTTCGGCCAGAGCTTTTGTATTGTTAGTGTTACATGACCTGTATGTATCAGATAACTCAAAACCGTTACACCTTGGAACATTTCTGAATTGATTTAGGTGATATCTTTTGTTTGTAATTGTACTGACCTATATGTTATCTTAGACCCGTTTGCCATTATACTAATTTCAGTACTGATTTCAGTACTAAAAATATTGGTTAGTTGGTGTCGCGAAAAAAGGTCGCCAACAATTGGTCGAGCGAAAAAATGTCGCGCACATTTGAGCGCGTATCAAAAGGTCGCCGGCGAAAAAACAGCGCCGACGAAATAAGGTCGCGTGCAATTGATCGCGCGAAAAAAGATCGCGTCATGTTTTACATTATTAAAACCATTCAATTGGTTTTCAAAAAGGTTCTAAAGAAATTCTATTTGTATACTTTAACTTTATGCATTATGAGCCGATTAGTCTTGGAATTCCATCTAATTACTTTTTAATGTATTTTGGATGTATAAGAAGATGGGAAAAATAACGTATATCTAAATACTTTTTAATGTATTTTGGATGTGTAGGAAGATGGGAAATATAGGAGAATGGGAAATTATTTCATATGGTATTTTCAGGTTATTCAAGTGAATATACTTGAAAATTGAACAATTTTTAACATGAAGAAAGTATTTTTTTTGTTCTACGTGAATAATTTTAATATATGGATCTAAATTCAGAAAGGTACTTTCTAAAAGGGTACTTTTTAAAACTAAAGTCATTTAGAAGTCAATATTGGGTTGACGAAATATTTTTTACCAATAGGTTAAAATGACTAATAAGAAAATATTTAACTGTTTGGGTCATTATTTAACAGCAATCCTTTAGTTCTATTGCATCATCTAAATCTGACCTAAGCCTGGATTAAGTGTGAAGGAAAGTTAAAGTATGCAAATGAAAACATATTTTCTGACGCGATCTTTTTTCGCGCGATCAATTGCACGCGACCTTATTTCGTCGGCGCTGTTTTTTCGCCGGCGACCTTTTGATACGCGCTCAAATGTGCGCGACATTTTTTCGCTCGACCAATTGTTGGCGACCTTTTTTCGTAGATCCTGGTTAGTTGCGCGAGTCGATTTAGTATGAAAAAGTCAGTTTGTGCCAAGTTTGTGTTTGCAACTATCCGAATTGTAATCAGCATATAGGCATGCGCTCTACCTACTAAATTTACATGAGCTTTACTCAAGGTTCATAGATAGGAGCTTTACTAATTGAGATTGCAAGTTGCAAGCCATTAACTTATTAACAATAAAAGATGGGAAGAAGTATTTTTGCAAAACTGGCAAACTTGGCTTTTATTTCTGCTATTAGAGATATATCCACACCTAGTTTGGCTAATTCTGCCTTTATTTCTTCCAAAACTTTAATTCGTGCGTTCCTATTCTATAGAGAGGGTGCTTTGGCACATACAAACATTGATCATTGATTCGATTTGTAAAACTCTATTAATGTTTCAATCTGCCTTTTTCTCCACATGTTGAAAGTTGAAATCACTATTATTATGTACCTATAAAAAAAAACAAAAGTACCTAATATACAATACAACCTCACTTTTTAATATTGTGTCAATTTCAGTACAAGAAATTAGAACATGTTTTAATTTTTAGTACTAAATCGGCGCGCGCATCTAATTTGTAGATACAATATTTTTAGTACTAATTTCAGTACTAAATTTAGCATAGTGGCAAGCGGACCTTATTCTTTTTTTGTAACTGTACTACTCATAGAATTATTTTTTCTCAAACCACTTTGTTATGTTATATTATGATAATTTATGTTATATAATTGGTTAACATTAATGTTATATAATTTAGAACACTGTAACATTTATATCTGAATAGGGCTTGCCCGTGAATAAATAAATAAATAAAAATATATGTATATACAACTTGTTAACAGAATGTTTAAGCGACAGCAACGCAGACTATGGCAAAAATATTATTGTTCCTAAAAGAGCAAATACTACTTGATGGTCATGGAGGTGATACCGCAAAAGAACTAGTTAAAGGTTATAATCAGATTAAAGGAGCATTATCCAAAACTTCGCAAGACTTTGAGCAACAATTTAAAACTTGTAGCATTGCAAATGGTTTGTACCTATAATCGAATGTGTTTACTGGAAACAGAGAGGATAGTAGGGAAGACAAACAGCACAAGTCGTATTCTTCAAGATACAAATATTGACCTTAATTCAGGAGTGGCAGCACTTACATCATTTAAATAAATTATACAGTCAAGACGTGACAATTTCGAAAGATATGAGAACATCAGAGAAGTTTAAAACTCGAAAATTTTATCGCTATAATAGATCACTTCATTACCTCTTTAAGAGGGGGGTATGGTTTGAAATATTTAATTTTTTTTATTATCTCAAATAAAAGTGCATTTTTTCAAAAATACTCTTTGAAAATTTCATATTGATCGGAGTAAAATTACCCGACATACAGAGTGTTGAATATCCCTACCTTCGACCCGCTTTGCCGCGGCTTCGCGCCAGCACGCTTGAGCGTAGTGAGAAACTTTAAACAACTGTTCGCCTTCTCTTTTGTAGATTACTCCGCAATTCAAAAAACATATTCCAATGTTCATCACTTTACGATTTGGCAGACAAATAAGAAGATAAATATGCAGTTGTCAAAACTTTAAAACGCATTTTTCTCAAAACTGCTTTTTCAAATGCGGTGGACATTGTAACTGAAAAACTACTTGACGATCTACCTGAAATTTTGCATAGATTTTCTCTAGACATTTCGTGAGGTAACAACGTCGAGATATTTTTCGTTTTGTGCTTAGTTTTTGTTCAACAATGTTAAATATGTATGTTGGTTTTCACAAAATTTTTATCAAAAATTTCGTATTTTTGATTTCTGAGTGATACCAAAAATTCAAAAATCATTAAAAATAAAAAAACTCGACGTTGTTACCTCGCGAAACTCATAAGCTAATTAAATCTTTTTGAATTTTTTGTTTCGTATGATTCAGTGATGAGTTCTGATGTCCACCGCAAAATCCATTTTTTTTAGCTGCCTGCCAAAATTTGTCACCAATGGCTTATTTTTCAATATTTTGGATTGAATTTTTTCTTAAATATTCTCTGAATTGTACTTAATATGTTTATTTAATTTAAAAATAAAATAATTCTACCATAGCTTTGAAAAAAATTCACAAAAATGTGCTTGATATGTTGATTGTTGTTGATTTCAAACCATACCCCCCCCCTAGTCAGAGGCTGTCTACATATGAATCCATTCATTCCAATTTTGGATTTTTACATCATTTTGGAAAATTGGAAAATTTAACTCTCAATAAACAAGTTATACAGCTCTTGTACTTTTTATCATTTAAAAATATATTTATAAAAGTAGATCAACATTTTTTTAATGATAGGAGGTAGGGCCCCCACACCAATTCTGCCCAGGGTCCCCCACTGCCTTAAATCCGGCTCTGCTTTCATGCATCCTCCTTTTCTTTCCATGAGTGATCGCAAATAAGTGATTGATCCCAAATAAATCTCTACTTCTTCAATTTCTTTGTCTTTCATTTTTATTTTATTAATTTGCGAGTTATCATTTTTTAAGATTTTTGTCTTCTCTGTATTTATCCGGAGACCAATCATATGTCAGAGTACTGTGTTAGCTTATCGACTTTTATTTGCATGTGAGTTCTGTTAACAGGCAGACGTCAGCAAATTCAAGATCTTCAAGCTGATTAAAGAGGTTCCATCTCCCTAATAGCACACGACGTCCAATGGACGTCCAAAATAGGTCCATTTTTGGTCCTAACGTCCATGGACTATAAATGGACGTCCTTTGGACGTCCCATGTTGGACGTCCGCCTTCGGAAGGAATAAATATGGACGTCCGACGTTGGACGTCCTTCGGACGGAATAAAAATGGACGTCCTTTGGACGTCCGACGTTGGACGTCCTTCGGAAGGAATAAATATGGACGTCCGACGTTGGACGTCCTTCGGACGGAATAAAAATGGACGTCCTTTGGACGTCCGACGTTGGACGTCCTTCGGAAGGAATAAATATGGACGTCCGACGTTGGACGTCCTTCGGAAGGAATAAATATGGACGTCCGACGTTGGACATTCTTCGGACGGAATAAAAATGGACGTCCGACGTTGGACGTCCTTCGGATGGAACAAATATGGACGTATATATACTGGACGAAATACGGACAATTCCCTAATAGCACACGACGTCATTTGGACGTCCAAAATAGGTCCATTTTTGGTCCTAACGTCCATGGACTATAAACGGACGTCCTTCGGAAGGAATAAATATGGACGTCCTTCGGACGGAATAAATATGGACGTCCTTTGGACGTCCGACTTTGGACGTCCATACTGGACGAAATACGGACGTTTTATGAACGCTTATATTGGACACATTATACCAATTACGAGATCAAATAGCAAAATAATTCAATAAAATATTAACTTGCGTTAACTTTACGTTAATGAAATACAGTCAAACCTGTCACTAACGGCCACTAAAATGAAAGAACTATTGGCCGATATAGAAAAGTGGTCGTTATTGCCAGTTTTTGTAGCCTAGATATACAGTACAACCTGTGTTACTGGCCACCTGTACTAACGGCCAGTTTAAAAATTCCCCAAACCAATTATATCTAGACTACAAAAACTGGCAATACCGGTCACCTTTCTATATCGGCCAATAGCTTTTTCATTTTTAGCGGCCGTTACTGACAGGTTTTACTGTAATTAGTGTGGGGAATTTTTAAACTGGCCGTTAGTACAGGTGGCCGGTGTTGGCAGGGGGCCGGTAACACAAGTTTTACTGTAGTTTAAATCGATTAGATCGAAAGATTAAATCTTAATTCAAAATTGTATATTAAATTATTACAATTATAAAACTATATAGTTTAATATCCAAAACATGTTTTGATTTCATGTAATGTAATGAAAATCTTATTTGTAAATTATTGGTTACAATGTTTAACAACAGGAAATATTCAAGAATAAATAAAATAAAAGTTTCCCCTAACAACAAAACATTCCAGGAATTCTACTATCAAAGTTCTATTCCGTGAACATCTGATTAAATTATGGCTGGAAAGTTACCACAAGATATTCTATGAAAAGAGTACAATGTCCTCCTGGAGGGGTAAAATTTTCCATACTCTAAAGAGAGGCCATTTACTATTCAATTTGCGTTCATTTTCAAATTTGCCGCGCGAGTATCTATGTAGCGTCGCGTGGTCATTGGTCATCAAGTCATCAATTATTTCATTTTCATCATAAGATAACCTAAAAATTTAGTAAAAATTTTGATTGGAAAAAAATGCATCGATAAGGGGGTGAAAAATGGAAATTAGTGGCTTTTTTTGCTGTACTCAACTGTACTGTTTAGTATGCTAGTTTTGGCTATGGCTGGATCTCTTAAACAATTAGTAAGTATTATAAAATCCGTTTTCAATTTTCTTTATGAAACGAATCATTTATGCATGTATTACCTGTAAATATTTTGATTTTTAATTGTAAAGAATAGAAAAATTACCGTTCATTTTAATTTTTTTTAGAATCAGCTGAAAGTGGTCTACAAAAAACCAGATATAACCAAAATAAAGATATAAAAAGTGTATTGGCTAATTGGAAGAAACAACATTGTCCATGCATAATAAGTTATTACTTTATAAACAAATATTAATACCTAGGAATGGAACCTGGATATAATCATCAAGAAGATAGCAGGAATCCCGACAAACAACTTAAATAAGTACAAGAATATTGAGGAAATCCTCCTCGATACTACTGGGCAAACTAGAAGATTGAAGAGGACAAAGCCTTTTGAACTAGTTTGAGTGATAGGTGATAGTGAAAAGCAGAGCATAGTGCGTGATGTGGCTGTGTATGTTAGAATAGTGCACGATCTTGTTAGATTAGATAAGAGACGCTATCGGGTAAGCTCTTCATTTTAAGAAACATTAGTAATTTAGGTTAAATTAAAATTGCTCATTGGTCAGTTATGACCAGATTGCTTTTTTTATGTTTGGCAAAAAGGGCGTAAGTCAGAATTGCACATTGCTAATGTTTTGATGATTTCTGGACCAGCAAAAAACTGTTGTAGACGTAAACTGTATGTACCAATAAAAAGAGCCGATTTTTCTGGTCCAGAAATCATCAAAACATTATCGATGTGCATTTCTGACTTAAGCCCTTTTTCCCAAACATCAGAGAATTGTAATGTACAAATTCTCCTATCTGATTTTTCATGAATTTTGTAGGAGACGAAAAACTATTTTTAGGATCATCTCCTGCTTTCACATGTAAATTTTGACATGTCTTGTAGTAAATAGATAGTTGAATTTACTACAAAACATGTCAAAAAATATATGAAAACAGGAGGTAACCATAAAAAAGTTTTTAGTCTCTCTTACAAAACTCATGAAAAAACAAATCGGAGGTATGTCACATCAGTGACTATATCCAGGGAATGTCTAAAAAATATACTTTGATGTCCCAAGAACCAAATATAACCTTTATATATATACAGGGTGTAACAAAAATACAGGTCATAAATTTAATCACATATCCTGGGACCAAAAATAGTTTGATTGGACCTAACTTACCTTAGTACAAATGTGCACAAAAGAAAAGTTACAGCCCTTTGAAGTTATATATTAATAGCACCAAGGGCCTTAGAGGCCCATGGCTTGAAAAGTTTGTTTTTTCTTCATTTTCACGTTTCTTTATGTACTGAGATCTTCTCTGGCTTGATATGTGATTTTTCTCCATTCCTTCCTCTTATTCATTTTTCTTTTCTGACCCTGTAACACCATTATTTCCAAATCTTTTTCGACCTCTTGCTTCCATCTATTTTCCGGTCTTCCTCTTCTCTTTCTTGAAGCTATAGTGTAGTTTAGTACCCTTTTCGGAGTCCTCTTTTTGGCATCCTTTCAATGTGACCTCGTGATCTAAGTCTCTGTGCCTTTATCACTCATTTGAAGTTACAAAATGAAAAGTGATTTTTTCCAATGTATCGAAAACAATGTGCTTTTGTGCACGTTTCAATTTAATTATTATTGTAGTACCTACCATTTAAACAACGTTTTAAAAACTTTTTTGCCTCTTATTGCTTTTTCGAAAAGTCAATTTTTATCGAAATATTGTGAATATTTGTCAAATCCACCACATATTTGTATATGGTTAAGTACGATTATGGAGACTTGGTAATAATATGCAAACTTATTTATGCTTTACATTTTTAGGTATATTTTGAACCATATTAAAAAAGAAGCCAGACTCGATAAAACGTGCCTTATCGAAAAAATACAAAGAGGCAAAAAAGTTTTGAAAACACTCTGTTTAACTAATGGTACCTCAGTAATAGTTTAATTGGAACATACAACATTTGGGGGGTTTAAAGGAACAAAACCCCCATAAAATTTTTACGTGGACATATTAAAAAAGAAGTCGCAACTCGATAAAAACTGCCTTATTTGAAAAATACTAAGAAACAAAAATATTGAATTTAACTAATGGTACCACAATAATAAAATTGAATTGGAACATACACAAAAGTTTGGGAGGATTTAAGGGATCAAAACCCCCATAAAATTTTTATGGGGTGCACAAATTTCACCATAATTTTTCTTTAAGATATTCCTGCCATAATAATGTCACATGTCCATTTTCAATAAAAAATCGCTAATAGTTTTCAATATAATCGAAAAAATCCATTTTCATTTTGTAATTTCAAAGGGCTGTAACTTTTTATGTGCATATTTGTACAAGGTAAGTTAGGTTCATTTGAACTATTTTTGGTCCCAGAATAATGTGATTTAATTTATGACCTGTATTTTTGTTACACCCTGTATATACAGCCCATTACGCACCACCTTAAAAATTGGGCATTTTTGATGTCTCGAATTTCCTAAACCTGTTGTTGCATCTAGGTGATTTTTTTTATAATATTCTAGCCTAGGCCCTAGAATATGTTACCTCCTTATGCTTGTCATGCACAGGGAGCTATACTGTAATATATATTATATCACATTACTATAGAGAGCGATATGATATAATATACATATATTACAGCATGACAAGCTTAAGGAGGTAACCTATAGCCTAGGCTATAATATTATAAAAACATCACTTAGATGGGACAACAGGTTTAGGAAATACGAGACATCAAATATACCCCATATTTAAGGTGGTGCGTTAATTTCTTGGAGAAGTGTATTGTAATTTAATGTAAATACTGTAATATCCAATAATTGTAATTTGATATAAGATGAAATATAAGTTCCTTAAAAAATATATTTTTTATTTCCCACAATACATTCTCCACAGGTCTAAATATCGTCGCTAGACGTCCACCGAATGACCTTCCAGGACGTTAGATGGATGTTCAGCAGCAAGACATTGGACCAAACTGGGACATCCTATGAATGCCCAAATGACGTCCACCGAACGTCCCCTCCGACGTTAGGTGGACCTCCATTGGACGTTTAACAACTTGGCCTTTGGACCAAAATTGGACGTCCTGTTAAGGTCCAATTCACGTCCCCTAGGACGTCCGATTAAGGTCCAATTCACGTCCCCTAGGACGTCCGATTAAGGTCCAATTTACGTCCGATTAAGGTACAATTTACGTCCGCTTAAGGTCCCATTTACGTCCGATTAAAGTCCAATTTACGTCCGATTAAGGTCCAATTTACGTCCGATTAAGGTCCAATTTACGTCCGATTAAGGTCTAATTTACGTCCGATTAAGGTCAAATTTACGTCCTATTAAGGTCCAATTTATGTCCGATTAAGGTCCAATTTACGTCCGATTAAGGTCCAATTTACGTCCGATTAAGGTCCAATTTACGTCCCCTAGGACGTCCGATTAAGGTCCAATTTATGTCCGATTAAGGTCCAATTTACGTCCGATTAAGGTCCAATTTACGTCCCCTAGGACGTCCGATTAAGGTCCAATTTGCGTCCGATTAAGTTCCAATATACGTCCCCTCGGACCTTAGATGGACGTCCAATGGACGTTCGGTAGCGCGACATTTGGACCAAAATAGGACGTATAAAGGACGTTCCTCGGACGAAAACGGACGTCCAAAGGACGTCCCTAAAGTCCGTGAAGGACGTCCAATGGACGTCCATTGGACGTCCTTGTGCTATTAGGGCTAATGCCTGTCCGATCATCTGTTACTTTCCTCATAATCCAGTCTACCAAGATAAGGAACAAAGTAGGAGATAAGATAAAACCATTGATTAATAAATATAGGGGAGAAGATACGAAACTAAACGTGCGTTTATGTACGACACCAGTGGTTTTAGAAATAGATGGCGTTAGCAGCTTTCTAGGTACGAGATTGAATTTACCTGAGACGTAATCAGGTAGATTTGGTTGTCGGAATTTGCGGTCGGCCGACTGGATTATAATAGAACGTATTTATTTCTTTTCATTCATTTATATTTGAGTTATCATTCAACTGTTCAACGATAATAGTGGCATGATTATGACAATCTTTAAAATAATTATTGAAGTTAGCACCTATTTCTAAACTCGTTTTTAAATTAACAAGAATTGTAGTTGTAATTTGTCTTTTAATTTAAATTCTTGAAAGAAATCAAGTATTCCAAATAAAAAAATTATTTAACGAGATACATACTCACTGGGTGATTTTAGATATTGTACATTTATCTTTGCCTCATAATCTCGATAAAAAATTAGGTAGGTAATTTCGTTAATTACAGTCACTTGTCACTTCTGATGATTGTATATTTTGTTTGGAGATATTGCAACGGTATTTACTTAATATAAAATTGACTAAGTAACCGCTCGGCCACTTTAAACTCTTATTCTGGGCTAATTAGCAAAATTCATGGAAAAGTTATTTATAGTATTTTTACTACAAAAACGTTATTACGTAGGTCAAAATTTTTGACGTAAGAGAACTGTCAAAACATTAGAATGTGACTTTTCATTATTGCTATATTTATTATAAACACGGCAATAATGAAAAGTCACATTCTAATGTTTTGACAGTTCTCTTACGTCAAAAATTTTGACCTACGTAATAACGTTTTTGTCATGTTTTTGTAGTAAAAATAAGATCCTATATATTAATAATATAGGTATGCAAAGTCCGCAGATAGTGTGCTACTTTTTTTATAAATAAAATGGCGTCGACAAATCGTATTTTTTTCAATTATTTCTCTATAACTCCGAAGATTTTAACTTTACAACAAAAACACCCAAATAAAAATTCACCGCAATTAAATTCTGCATAGAGATATGTTCTTCACGATTTGCTCCGACGAAAATTTTCCTCGGAAAATGCGGGTTTTCCTAACAAAAACTCTAATTTTCAAATAAAGTTTTAGGTAAGTAATTATTAATCAATAATTAAATAACTTGTGACATCAAAGCTTTCTTGGTATAGATTGTAATTCCAGAAGCCGGTGAAAATTAAACGAATATTTTAGCAACAACTCAATTGTTAATTAACAATTTACGATCGCAATAATAACCAAAATAATCATGATACATTGATCAAACTTATAAAGATTATAAAGATGAGATGCTTATTTAATATTTTATCGACAAAATATAAATTTTTCTTTTTTTTGCATAATCTTTCAATTTTGAAAAAAAAATAGTTATAATACGCTGCTGGTCTAATTAGTAAAGTACAAAGAAAGGTTATTTACCAGCAATTTTATTGCTGGAAT
Organism: Diabrotica virgifera virgifera; assembly: GCF_917563875.1. Classification (NCBI taxonomy): domain Eukaryota; kingdom Metazoa; phylum Arthropoda; class Insecta; order Coleoptera; family Chrysomelidae; genus Diabrotica; species Diabrotica virgifera. The sequence goes on from NC_065451.1 coordinate 64,170,928, forward strand.
CGAATTATAAGATCCTATATATTATTAATAGTGTGTATTTGGATTCCGAGCAGTAAAGACGTACCATATCGCTCTCGAGATCCAAAAGTTTTTGTGCCGGTCTCGGCTATCGGCCGGGACTAGTTTATGGTAATTATAGTGAAATAAAAAGTAAAAAACGATTTGAGTGATTAATTCTAAATGACTATGTGATTAATTTTAAACTCAGTGGCGTACTATATTAAGGAAATGTACCACCAAAATCAAGTGCCAAATGGGGGGTTGTATAATGTGCCCCAAATATATACACAGCCTCAACAACCTCCAGTAATATCGCCCCCATTTTATGGATTCCCGAGCAGCCAACAGACAACAAACCAATATATCCCGCCTACTCCATTCCCAAACAATAATCACCAACATAACCAAAACCTCCCTGCACCTCAAATAGATCAACCAAATACATCAAATGCTTCCCAATACATCCTAAGTGGAGAGGAACTTGTCATGGAAAACTCAAGCGACGAAGACGACGAAACCATAGAAAATGTCCATGATTGGCAAACAGTCAAAAAAATTACAAAAAAAAGAAAAGCAAACCCCAAAGATGATAACACAACAACAATGCAAGTGAGTACAAACAACAGATTTGAACCATTAGAGAACCTAACTGATAATAATAACACACCAGTAACACCTAAACCTCCACCTATATTTATCTATGGGGTAAATGATATCAAAAAGATGACTGAAAACCTATCGACTGTCATTAAAGCAGAAGGCTACCAGTCAAAAGCTCTCCCAAATGACACAATAAAAATAAACACAAAAACTATTGAGTCATACAGAAAACTTATACAGCATTTAAATAGTAGCAAAATAGTTCACCACACATACCAAGCAAAACAAGATAGAGCTTATAGGGTAGTTATAAGAAATTTACACCACTCGATGCCAGTTGAAGAAATAAAAAGTGAACTAGCTAAATCAGGGCATACTATCCGTAATATCATTAACGTATTACACAGAGTCAATAAATCACCACTGTCAATGTTCTATGTGGACCTAGAACCGAAAGAAAACAACAAACACATTTATACACTGGATTCTATCGGCAATATGAAAGTCAGCTTTGAACCTTCTCACAGAAAGAAAAATATAACACAGTGTCAGCGCTGTCAACGTTATGGACACACAAAAGCGTATTGTATACAAGACCTTACGCATGCGTGAAATGTGGAGGAAGTCATCCAACGCCAGAATGTACAAAACCCAGAAATACACCAGCAAAATGTGCCCCGTGTAACGGAGAACACACTGCAAACTATAAAGACTGCGTAATTTACAAGGACTTGCAAAATGTAAGAAATAATAGACAACGCGGAAATCCGTCAACCCATAATAATCAGAACCCACATCAAAATGTTAACCCAGCACCAACTTCACAGTATCAGAGTCAACAATCACAGTACCAACAACAGAATGGAACCCAATCCTATGCCCAAGCAGTAAGAGCAGGAAATCAAGTAGCTGACATAGAGTCTCAGATGAACTTATTCTTAAACGAATTTAAAGCAATGTTCACCCAACTAATGAATCAAAACAGATGATCCTTACCACGCTAACAACATTAATTAATAAAATTCATTAGATCTGTTCGAATAGCCGAATGGAACGCAAATGGTTTAGCAAACCATAAAGCAGAAGTAATCCAATTCCTAGAGGACAACATAATAGACATCCTCTTTGTATCCGAAACGCATTTCACAGAAAGAAGCGTAATTAAAATACCTCAATACTCAGTCTACCACACGAGTCACCCAGATGGAACAGCCCATGGAGGATCTGCAATAATTATAAGGAACAATATACAACATCATCAAATACCGGAACATAAAACAGATAAGCTACAAGCAACAATACTTAATATAAATGCCAGGCCTTGGAACTTCGAAATTGCTGCAATATATAGCCCTCCTAGACATAGAATCACAACTGAAGAATACGAAGAACTATTCAACAAGCTAGGTAACAAATTCATTGCTGGAGGTGATTGGAATGCTAAGCATACGAATTTAGGTTCACGACTCATTACAACAAAAGGCAGAAGCCTAATAGATGCCATCAACAACACAAACTGCACCTACTTATCGACGGGACAACCAACGTACTGGCCGTCCGATACAAATAGACAACCAGATCTACTCGTCTTCTTCATCCTAAAAGGAATTGCAGCAAACTACACAAACGTAGAAGCAAATTGGGATCTCTCGTCTGACCACACACCAATCATAGCAACAATCAGCACCCACATAATCAAACGACCTGAAATACCCAAGTTGACTTCCTCTAAAACTAATTGGTGTAAATTCAAGTACCAGCTTGACACGAATATAAATCTTGGAATCAGACTCAAAGAAAAAGATGACATAGATAAGGCTATAAACCACTTCACCTGTCAAATTCAGCAAGCTTCATATCGAGCTACACCATCAACTCCAAAGCAAGAAAACAAAAATACCACTTCGAATTATATTAGACAACTATAATAGTCGAAAAACGAAGAGCAAGAGGTAGATGGCAAAGAAGCCGCAACATTAATAACAAACACGAATATAATCGATTAACCAGACAATTAAAAACAGCGCTAAATGAAGCACGCAATGCCACATTTGAACACTACATTAGTACCTTGTCTAAAGAAGATCACTCAATATAGAAGGCAACAAAACACTTAAAGAGACCTACAGAACACAACTCGTCAATTAAGAAAGATGATGGGTACTTGGGAAAGATCAGACGAGGAAAAAGCTTCAGCATTTGCAGAATACTTAGCTCGTATTTTTAAAGAACACCAAGTAGAGAATAATGATGATGGAAACTTAATAAGAGACTTCCTGGATAGTGCTTGCCCTATGACGCTCCCAATAACACCATTCAATACATCAGAAGTTAAACTAGAAATAGAAAAATGCAATAACCACAAAGCACCTGGATTTGACCTAATAACAGAATTAATACTGAAACATCTTCCGAGAAGAGCATTGGTCATGCTAACTACAATATACAATAGTGCACTCAGACTGACATATTTCCCAATCACATGGAAATTTGCGCAAATAATAATGATTCACAAACCGGGTAAACCTCCAAATAAAACATCATCCTATCGACCAATCAGTTTCTTGCCGATAATGTCTAAGATCTTCGAAAGACTACTACTTGGTAGACTGAAGAATGACATTAACCTAGATGTAGAAATACCCACACACCAGTTTGGTTTTAGAGAGAGACACTCCACAACACAACAGACTCACAGAATTATAACAAAAATCCTTACTGCTATTGAGGAAAAAAAATATTGCACAGCGGCATTCTTAGATGTAGAAAAGGCATTTGATAGAGATGGCATACTGGACTTTTATACAAACTCAAATGTATTCTTCCAACCCCCTACTACCTAATCATGAAATCCTACATTGAAGATCGTTACTTCCAAGTAAAATATAACACAGCAACTTCCACATATTTTCCCATTAAATCAGGTGTACCACAGGGTAGTGTCCTGGGCCCTCTCCTTTACCTATTATTTACCGCAGATATCCCAACCACTGAAACAACCCAAATCTCAACATTCGCTGATGACACCACCATAATCGCTGTCAATGAGGACCCTATTATCGCGTCTGCACAACTGCAAAACCACCTTGACCAATTGGGAACATGGCTCAACAAATGGAAGGTGAAAGTAAATGAAATGAAGTCAACCCAAGTTACATTTCCAAACCGATATGTATGTCCAATGTCTGTTGGACCATATGTCCAATAATAACACTAAATGATACACAATTACCAGTCAGCACGCAAGTCAAATATTTGGGACTAACCCTTGACAAAAGATTAACATGGAAGCCGCACATTCAAGCCAAGAAAACCCAGATCAACATCAAAATACGACAAATGAGTTGGCTTATTGGTCGAAAATCAAAACTCAATATTGAAAATAAACTGCTCCTGTATAAAACTATGATAAAACCAATTTGGACCTATGGTGTTCAACTCTGGGGTTGCTCAAAGCCATCAAATATCAAGATAATACAAAGAGTCCAATCAAAAATATTGAGGATGATATTCAACGCACCCTGGTATGTAAGCAATAAAACCCTACACGAGGACTCAGCTACACCCTTGGTAGAGGAAGAAATTCCAAGGATCACAAAGAGCTACCTTGATGGACTGAGAAGTCATCCAAATGATGAAGCAAGACTGCTGAACACTCCTCCCGAATTCGCAAGACGACTGAAGAAACTATGGCCAACAGATTTAATAAATTAAAATAAATAAAATAAATACATATTGTGATCAAATGTAAAAAATTATAATAGGAGGGTTGCCACAGGGCAGCTTCTCCCTCATGTATTTAACATTCAAACTATTTGCTTATAGCTTCGATGAAGCAGATTGTAAATTAAAATATGTAATAAAAAAAATATTATTAATATAGGTATGCAAAGTCCGCAGATAGTGTGCTACTTTTTTTATAAACAAAATGGCGCCGACAAATCGTATTTTTTTCAATTATTGCTCTATAACTCCGAAGATTTTTTCCGATTTGCTCCGACGAAAATTTTCCTCGGTAAATGTGGGTTTTCCCAACAAAATCTCGAATTTTCAAATAAATTTTTTGAGCCAATAATTATTTATCAATAATTATATAGCTTGGTGAAATAAAAGCTTTCTTGGTTTAGATTATAAATTCAGAAGCCGGTGAAAAAGAAACGAATATTTTAGCAACAATTCAATTGTTAATTAACAATTTACAGTCGCAATAACAACCAAAATAATCATGAGACATTGATCAAACTTAGAAAAATTATAAAGGTGTGATGCCTATTTAATATTTTGTCGACAAAATATAAATTTTTTATTTTTTTGCATAATCTTTAAATGTTTAAAAAAATTTGTTATAAAAAAATTAACATTTCTCAGAAATTGTTTATTATATTCTAATTTTATAAAATACTTAAAATGCGTATTTCATAGGTCTTGAAAATGAATGCTTTAAAAAAAATTTCCAACGATTTGCAAAAAAGTTATGAAACAGCAAAGTAAATATACGAATTCTCCGTTGTTTATAATTTGTTTTAATTGTTTCAAAGCTTAAAAGTGAGTCTATGGTACAATCTAATTACTCACAAAGAATGCCAAAAATTAGTGCAATGGTTATATTTTAATCGTTATATTAAAAATGGTTATATTAGATTAAAAATACTTTTTTTTGTAATTTTTAGCGCAAAAGTAGGCCTGATACAGAGTCGGAGCTAAAATGCTCACTCGAAGCGACTGACACGCAACATACATTATTTATAAAAGTGCACGTCTCGCGCGGCCGGTCGTCGCCCCGAGTGAAAATTTTAGCTACAGTGCTGTATTATTCTACTTTCGCGCGTGTAAATTACAAAAAAATATATTTATAATCTTTAATTAAAATATAACCATTAAACTGATAATCGATATTTTTTGTAAATAATTATCTTGTACTTTAAACTCACTTCTACGCTTTGAAAGAATTAAAAAAAATTATAAACACCGTAGTAATCGTATGTTTACTTTGCTGTTTCATAACTTTTTTGCAAATGGTTGCAAAAAAGTTTTAAAGCATTCATTTTCAAGATATTTGAAATGCGCATTTTAGCTATTTTTTAAAATTACAATATAATAAAAACTTTCTGAGAAACGTTAATTTGTTTATAACTATTTTTTTAAACATTTAAAGATTATGCAAAAAAATAAAAAATTTATATTTTGTCGACAAAATGTTAAATAGGCATCTCATCTTTATAAGATTTCAAAGTTTGATCAGTGTATCATAATTATTTTGGTTATTATTGCAACCGTAAATTATTAATTAACAATTGAATTGTTGCTAAAATATTCGTTTAATTTTCATCAGCTTCTGGAACTATAATCTAAACCAAGAAGGATTTTAAGTCACCAAATTATTTAAATATTGGTAGATAATTACTTATCTAAAACTTTATTTGAAAATTAAAGATTTTGTTGGGAAAACCCGCATTTTCCGAGGAAAATTTTCCCCTCTATAATTTATCAATCAACGATAAAACCTTGTAGTTGTTTAACACCGCTTTCAATATCTATTTCTTGTGATCACTCCCTCGTGTTCTAGTCTAGCTTTATACCCATCATAAAACAGTTTGATCAGGTTAATAATTTTTGTTGGTAGACCATATACTGTCTCAAAAATTTTCCACATTTGTTCCCTATTGACCGACTCGATCGAAAGCCTTTTCAAAGTCGATAAAACTTACATTTATGTCTTTCTGCCATTCATTAGCTTGTTCTAGGATAATTCTTAAGGTGCATATGTGATCTAAAGTGGAGCGTTTAGCACGAAAGCCTGCTTGGTTACTTCTCAGTTTCTTGTCCAATTGTTCTTTCATTACTTCGATCAGAATTTTTGTTAGCACCTTGGATGAGGCGCTTAATAGAGTTATTGCACGCCAATTTTTACAGTTACTCATGCAGATCTCACACACACACATTGTTTGATCTGCTTGTCTAGATAATGTTTAGAAGAAATGCGTTCAATGTGCTTCCCCGTTTAGGATTTTGTCCTCTTCAGGGTTTGAGGTGAATGTATTGTGTTGGCAGCAAAAGCAAACAGTCCGAAAAATACACTGGGGCAAGCGCCGTGTCCTGGTGTTCTTGGATCCTGGGTTATGCCGGACGGTGGTGTCCAGAAGGCTAAGAAGTCAACAGAGAAGAAAGTTTGATGGATTGTTGTTGGTTCCATAGACATTTACGTGTACTGTCCGTGCTTTGCTCTCGACCAGTCTCCCTAGAAACCATTGTACAACGACAGGCGAACCTGCGTCCCTCGTCGGCGGTCAGGAGGTGGCTTTGAGCGCAGCGTGGACAGTGTGCGTTCGAGTGGAGAAAATAGTTGCGGCTATTTTCTTGGGACGAACAGGTATAATTGTGCAATGAAGTTGGGAAACCGCAAAAAACCAACTTCTCCCTGTTCGGGGTAGGGAAGAGGAAATGTTAGAGGTGGGTACGGTAGGCTAACGGGGTAGCCTCAAGGATGTTTTCGTACTCCACCGGGAGTTCGTCAATGCATGTTTGCATTAGAGCGGACGGTACATGAATCTTTTTGCGTTTGGGCTTTCGGTGGAGTACGTGGCCGGAAGATGAACAGGAACATTTGAGAGATTCTTGTGTGTCGGAAGGGGGGCCGTTGATTACTTTGATTGTGAAGTTCCTGTTCAGAGAGTTTATTCTCTCGGTGATTTTGGGGGTGTTCGAGATGTTATGGATTTCGTTTGAGGGATATCGCCAGTGCTCATAGTTGCATCTACGCAAGATTCTACGTTCTGTTCTCAACAACCTCTCTTGTTTTTGTCTTGAACAAAGAGAGTAGATACATGATTTGTACTCCATGACGGGTCGAATAAAGGTCTTGTAAGTGTGAATGAGAGTCTTCTTGTGTGTCTTGCCAATTTTTCCCGAGAGAGCGTTGAGAAGTCTGGCCCTGTTCCTTACGCTATCTAAAGTTGCCTTTAGATCTGCGTCCCAGTTGAGAGTCCTGGTGAACAGTACTCCCAAATAGTTCGCAGTCGGGCTAACAACAAGCCTTTCTCCCAACAGTCTCACCCAGGCAACCAAACGACGTTTTTATAACGTAGATAACACGTCATAAAAATGACCAATTGACGTGTTTCTATGACGTAGTACTGACGTTGAAAATCACGTGTATTTGTCTCATCGATTTGACGTCATAATTGTGACGATTTTAAAACGTAATCGTATCTACGTTTTTTTCACATCGGTAAAACCACGTCTTTAATACTTTCAAAAAGTGACCTCTTTCAGATGTTTCAAAATAGTATAAAAAAAATAGGTACATAACATAAAACCTATAGGCCTACGTCCCATGTGTCGAAGATATAAGTACTACCACTTGTTTAAGATCGCTTGTGCGCTAGGCTTGAAGCATCATTGATTCTGCCTGATTGTACCAGCCCTCACATGGCTCACATTATAGAATTTTCACTAGTTATATACCTACTTACTGTGTCAAAACTGAAACAACATATATATGAAACTAATAAATAATTTATTAACAAATTATCCAGCATACTAATATCTTAATTTAACGCTGTCTTAATATCTTCATTTAACGCTTAATTAAAAACAAATAAACGTAACCTCAAATAGTTGTCAAGAAGAATTACTGCATTAAACTAACTCACTGAGCAAAAACATATAAAAATCTCTTAATTTACACGTTTCTTCAACTAAATATCTAAATGAAAAGTCTTATTTTATCACACAAGACACAAACCACGTAAACAATAAATGAGAAATTTCTTATGAACATTTAGCGTTATCTATACCTAAACGAAATTGTTTAGAGTCAATACAAACGAGCAAGCTCCTCCCAATTTTGTGACGTAAGACTTAGGCTGTCTGAAATTAAAACGTTTTTTAAACGTAATTTTAACGTCATTAATCTTACGTATTTAAAATCACCTACAAAAGACGTCTATATGACGTAATGTTCAAACACGTGTTATATTCAACCAAAAACTGACGTTTCCTCAACGTTATATGACGTCACTTGGTTGCCTGGGCAGTGGATATTGGTCGTCTTCATTGCGTATGATTCTATTTGACACAGAAGGGGCGCGAAACACAATTGTTGTTGTTTTGTTCGCGTTCAGCGTGACTCTCCACTTACAACACCATTCGCCGACGCCGTCCAACAGAGCCTGGGCTCTTCTGAAGAGGAGTCTAGGGTTGTATCGAGAGGTTGTTGAGAGCAGAGTCGTGTCGTCTGCATAGAGAAACAGCCGAGTACCTGGGATATTTTGGTTAGTGATGTCGCTGTTGTAGATGATGTACAACAGCGGTGCTAGGACTGAACCCTGGGGAACTCCAGCTTGTGGAGTGAAGGGGGTGGACTTTTGATCGCCTATTTTAACTCTGACAGTACGGTTGTGGAGGTAGGAGTGTACAATTTTGGTAAATTGCAATGGTAGCCCGATGTCCAGAAGTTTCCGAACAAGCCCGTCGTGCCAGACCTGGTCGAAAGCCTTCTGCACATCCAGAAATGTGGCTATGGCGAATGAACCATCGTTGATGATTTGAGTAACTTTGGTAGTGAAATCTATTAATGCATGTTTAGTAGATTTACCTGACTGGAATCCGTATTGGAATTTTGGTATGATATTGTGGTTTTCGAGAAAGTCATTGAACCTCTCTTTTAGGATTAGCTCAAGAACTTTACCCAGAGTATTGATTAATGAAATTGGTCTATAGGATTCCACGTCGGTTGGGGGTTTGCCTTTTTTCAAAAGCATGATGGTGTTGGCCACCTTCCAAGGAGTAGGAAAGTGGCTGTTTTTGAGACATGCATTGAATATTTTAGTTAGAAGAGGAATGATACTCTCTGGAAGTTTTTTGAGGCACCTTCGGTTGATGCCATCAGGTCCGGGAGCGCTGTTTTTGCCGATTTGGCAAAAGCTCTCCGTTTCCCTGTCTGTGAGGGGGTCCATGATAGGATCATAGACTGGAATGTAGTGGTTGAGAGTAACATTTACAATGTATTCTGTGTTGAATTTAAATATGCGATCAAAGTTCGGGTTATCTGGAGTTTGAAAATTGTTTTGAAGCGAATTTCTGAATGCTTCGGCTTTCCCTTCTGGGGAATTGACTATGTGATTGTTGACCAACAGATGGGATGGTTGAGATAGTTTTTGTTTTGTTAGGACTTTGAATTTTTGCCAGAATTTACCTCCGTCTCTGTAGTCCAGTTTTGAGGCAGCATCTTCCCACCGGCGAGCCGTTAGGACAGATATTTCCCTCTTTATCCTGGCACAGATCCGGTTGTACTCTGTTTTGATTAGTGGCATGCAGATCTCCCTTCTTCGGTATTTTTATTATCAGTCCCTCTTTCCATTTTTGTGGCAGTTCTTCGTTGGTTCATATTTTATTTAGAAGTTTATGTAGCATATCTATGGCTGGTTCGGTGTCTGCTTTTATCAGGTCGATAGGTACATTAACTGTTCCTGTGGATATGCCATTCTTTAATAATTTAAGCGCGTTGGCAATTTCTTCTCTTGTAATTGCCCCAGTGTTAACCTCTAATTCTTGTATTTCAATTTGGATCATCCAATTCTTGGGTTCGGTCATGTTTGGCGTATATTTCTTCAAAGTATTCTCTCCATCTTTGAATTATTTCTTTCTCAGATTTAATTAATTTTCCTTGTTTATCTTTTATTTCTCTTAAATTTTTACTCGATTGCCTGTTAGGTTTCGTATAATCGTGTATTGTGTTCGTAGATCATTATTTTGTGCTGCTTTCTCTGCCGATTTTAGCATTTCGTTTATGTAATTGCTTTTATCTTTTCTAGATGCCTTTTTCACTTCTGTGTTTTTTGCTTTGTATTTTCTTTCTAGGATCTCCTCTTCCTTCTTTTTGCAATATGCCTTTCTTGATTTTCTTTCTTTCTTCTATAACCTGTAACGTGTCTTTAGTTATCCATTTTTTATTTTCACTTTTTTTCAGCCCGATTGTTTCGTCTGCTGTCTTCATCATGACCTCTTTGAAGTTTTTTCATATTTCTTCCATATAATCTCCATTGCAGTGGTGTATATTTCGGTTTACTGTAAGTCTGTCATGTCAGTGAATATTTTACTTGTTTCTTCTTGCTTTAGGGTTTCTACATTGTATCTTTTTCTTCTTAGAATTTTTTTCCTTTCTTTCCTTAGCAATTAGAAGTGAATTAATTGTTTGTGTTTTCTCCTTGGAGAGCACCTTTTGAAATTTAGCAGAAGTATGAGTACCTACTTTCAATTGTCTCGGTGATTCATTCATGTCTCCCTTGTCCCTTATATTGCCTTCTCTTAAAGTTGTATTTCCTAGCCGTGTGTTTTTTTATTCTCCCCGCTTACTTTGGCTCTGTTGAATAGCTTTCTCGTTCTTTTCCTCAACACAAACACAGATAACAGGCTGCGGTCTACAATTGTTGTTCCTGTTTCATTTATAGCTGAGTCAATAGATCAGAACGATAGTCCTCTGCAGCATCTTATTTGATTTTATGTCTACCGTGACTTCAGACGAAATGTCCGAAACAAGTTACTGTTATGATATTATTAGGTATAGGAGCTGCGAATTAATAATTTTTTTGGCGTGAAATTAACTAAAGAAAATTAGAAAAATATTTTATTATACAAAAAACATTATTTACATTCATTACAAAAAAAAATGTAGAAACAGTCACAAATGATTTATAGGGTAACAAATATCTTAAGGTACGTATCCATACAAGGGTGATCCACGCTCGGTGTAGCTACTCAAATATATATGGCATGCGCTCTCCTACATATAAACTGCAAACCGGTTGAATCGAAGAGGGTGAACGCCGAGCGGCGATCACCAATGTATCCACTATGTGGAGCTGCTACACTAAGCGCGGATCACCCTTGTATGGATACGTACCTTTAGAGATGCATTATTATTCATCGCTGATAGTAGGATTACCATGTAATTACCCTTACAGGAATTTTATCCGGGTATCTTCTACAAAGTTTGCCCAAATGTGCATATTAGTCCAGTTCAAAACAATTCAAGATAAAAATTATGCAAAGAAAAGTGTACTTCAGTCTTCAGTTCTATTTTGCTTTTGTATACAAAAGGAAAAAATATCACGTTCATTATTAGAAGAATCGAATTCTAATTTATTTGGCTAAAATAATAACATGTAGGTACTACACTCACCGGCACAAAATTCCGCCACCCAAAATTTTTGATTACGTTTGATAATTTATAACTTTATTATTTGTATTCCGATTTTCAAGATTCTTGCACCAGTTTGTAGGTACATTGTATTGATATCGTTTGGCATTATTCCGGTAACACAAAAATTTTGCTTGCATGGCATTATACGGGGGTGAATGGAAGTGTTGTATTTCCTCCTAACTTTAAAACATTCTGTGAAAAAATGGCAACGCTGATTTTGTTTCATGGTCCTGTCATATTATCCCGGAGGCATCACTAAAATTTTGTTTTTTGAATTATCCCAATATCTCTTTTCTTGTAAGAGCTGTACCATTTTCTGTCAATAAAAACACTGATCGAGTCAAAATAGAGGTTGGATTGATAAGATTAGAATGGCCCGTATGCAGCCCAGATCTAAATCCTATTGAGTATTTATGGGATGAATTAAAAAAAGCTATTGGCCGTCTTCCTAGGCCTCCAGAAAATTTGGTATAGTTATGGCCGTGGTAGAGGAATATCGGGCTATTCCCGAGGCAAGGATAAAACATCTTTATTCGATGCCAAACAGATTACGAGCAGTCGTTGCTGCAAGAGGTGGACATACCCGCAATTGAATTGTTTTGTTGTTAATTTTGTTTTGTTAATTTTAGTGCGTTTGATATTTTTAATTAAAAATACCTTCAAAGCAGTGTCTTTATTTACAGCTCTTACAAGAGAAGAGATATTCGGATAATTCAAAAACAAAACCTTAATGATACTTCCAGAATAATACAAAAGGAGTATGAAACAGAATCAGCCCTCAAAATTTTTCCACAGAATTTTTTAAAGTTAAGAGAAAATACAACGCTTCCATTCATCCCTGTATAATGCCATTTAAACAAAAATTTTTTGTTACCAGAATAATAAAAAACGATATTAATACATGTACCTACAAACTGATGCAAGAATCTTGAAAATCGGAGTACAAATAATAAAGTTATAGTTTGTAAAACTTAATCAAAAATTTTGGCGGAATTTTGTGGCGGTGAGTGTAGATTAAAATATTTATGTTTGATACATTTATTTAATGTAAATAAACGAATCCTTCTGTAAGTTAGTCTATTGATAACCCTGCTTGGTTGATGTGCATTCTATGTTTTTAAATAAAAAAACTATTATTTTATCGGGAATTAATAATGAGTCTTAGTTTCTTGGCCTTAGTTTATGTCCTATTTACTTTATAGCTAGTACAAATTGTAAACATACTAGTTTAAAAATAGTCTTAAATAAATAAAAATGAGATAAAACAGAATTTGTTTTAAATTTGGAACTTAAAAAAATTTACCGGATATAGTTGGTTTGCTAATCTCAGACACAACTGTCTGGTGATTTTAGTACATAATTATTGTTTTGCGAAATTAGTTACATTTTGACAAACTAGAGGTGGCTGGAAATTACTGCACATCCAAACACACGTGCTCATAGCTAATAATAAGAGTTAACAAACATTAATAACAAATCTTACGCAAATCAATAATTATTATTTATTTGACCATAATAATATAATGTATTAATAAAAAATAAGAAAATTATTTATTGTACAAATTAAAAATATTTTGAGAAAATAAATTCAAAATGAATCTCAATTGAGCGAATTTACTTTAGGTATATTAAATCTTAAAACTATGACATAAACATTACTTCTTTACAAAGGTAATAGGTTTTACAAAATTTCATGAACCTTACTAACTTATTTGTTGATGTCAATATACGAATGAAACTATGAAATCCCACATTCCTGAAAACATTTAATTGTGAGTTCTGACATAGCAAGACAGAGCCAAATCAGTTTTTGTTGCAGAAACATTGTTGGGAGTATTTATTGTTTTTTGTCTAACAGTGGTTTTTAATACTTATTGAATTCCGTCTGAAGTTAAAATATGTAGTTAATGTTTTTAGGATTCATTTTTTTTTTGGTTTGCGTATTTCCAAGGTTCATGAAGTTTTGAAACATTCTTACATAATATTTGTTTCTGCAACTAGTTGATGACAGTTTACAAATTGTACTTTTTGATTTTACATGTGGATTTACTAATCTTAATAAAATAATAACTTAGATGGTTAACTGGTTTTGAACAATAGATATTTATATTAGTACCTACACACCAATTGATAAATTGAAGTGTGCAAGAGAGTAGCCCAGAAAGGTACAGCTGTAGCTGTTGAATAGTTTACACCCTTACATATCTAGTAGCAGATTTTTGAACTTTTACCTCATTTAAATGCACTTTTTGCATCAAAGCGACGTCAATTCCCTATGGCTGGGCCAGAATAGGTTGATTAAAATTTAAAAATCTAATTAAAAGGTAGATAAATATATATATAAAAAAAATCAAAATAAATGTAAAAATGAAAATGTAAACTATTCAGTGACCGCAGAATTTTTTCTGTTATAAAAAAAACCAATGAAACTAAAAATAATGTACTTGCATAAATGCTATTGAAAAAAAAGAACAATCAAGTAGTGTGTACTATTAAAACTATATTGCTTGGATGAATACATGAAATTACTGAAAATGTATACATGAAAGAGCCAAAATAAATATTCACCTAACAAAAAGACACGAAAAAGTAGTTTTCTGTTAAATAATTTTGGAGGAAAATACCCTACCAATCGTAAAATAAAACTGTTTTCTTAATATGTTACCTTCCAAATCAGAAGCCATTGTCAAAAGAAATATCAAACTTTGTTTATAATTGGAGGACAATATTGAAACCATAGAAAGTTAAGCATTAGTTAACCAATTAAGCATGGATGGAACGGAAGGACCAGAAATTCATAGAAGAATAGCAAAGGGAAAGAAAGCTATTCTCCTTTTCATGAACATTTTTCAGTGCGTCACAAATTATAGAAAAAAAGGTAAGTCCCTGATAATACACATTTATGACATTTATTCTAACGTGACATTTTAGTTAAATCTGACAGTTGTCAAATTTTATTTTCAATTTGGAATAAAACCAAATCAATTGTGTCTATTGCATTTATAAAATGGTATTTTCTTTCATTTGTATAGTCTTATAAATTGTACAGATTATATTGATAATATTATTATTTTATTTAATAAATAATTCTTTTTTGATTATGGCGCCATCTATCGACAACTAGAATAATCACCGAACTAGAATAATTACCGAAGTATTCCCAGACGTGCCTTTTTTTCTGTCACATACAATTTAATGCGTTAGAGAGAAATCGAAAAACTGTGACGCACTGAAAGATGATCATGAGAAAAAGAATAGCTTATTTTTTCTGGAAGGAACTGGAAATCTTTGAAATAAAAGTCCTAAGGAAGATGTTTAACAAAATTTGTGTAGTAAGAAGATCCATTTACAACCATGAACACTACCTGTTCAAGAAGACACCAATCTCAGAATTCATTTAACTGACAGACTTCAATGTATTGAAGAGGAGAAAGCTTGGAGGCTGAAAGATTGCTAAAAAGAGCCCTAGATACAGAGCACAAAACTAAAAGGAAGACTAAAGAAAATGTGAGAGGATGAAATAGCAGTGGATATGCAGAGTTTGCTAGATGTGAGAATCTAGAAAAGACTGGTGTGGAACCAGCAAGTTTAGAAGCCTAGTTTGGAGGAGTCCAAGGCTCGATTTGTGCATTGAATATGCTGTCAGATAAAATGACTCTCCATTTTTATGCATGCCCTTTAAGCCACTTAAGACTTTCAAATCCATTGACATAGATCCTGTGTTCACACTGTTATCAATCAGGTGCTACTGAAACAGCTACTGTGTTTCAACAATTTTCCAATAACTGTATAAATGAGCACATAAGACAAATATCTGTTATTGGCCCGACTTGAAAGTATAAGAGGTTAAGATTTGCTTACATAATCTGAAATATATAAATACAGTGGAACCCCGATAAGTCGGCCCCCGATAACCCGGAAGTCCGGCTAACCCGGACCGATTTTCATCAGATAAACATTTTGATTTTCAATATTTTGTATTTTTCAATTTAATATGTAATACTTTATTTGAAATAGGATAACCTAATATAAACATGCTAAAGTACATATAGTCAAAACAATACAAGTATTGATATAGTCCATAACATAATTTAAAAAAAAAAAATTATTAAAATTAATAAATTAAGTTATTAAATTTAATTGTGGCTTATTTCCAATCAAAATAGTTAATTATCAGACAAACCTTTCAACAATAAAAATGTATGTAATATAATATTTGAGAGATAATGTGTACCTATGTGTGTAATTTGAACGATACGATATTAAAAATGACTCAGCACACGCTGCAGAAACAACAGCCACCTGTCTGTAGTATCTATTCCTTTTTATTTCAAACTGTCAGCATTGTTTAGGAAAGACTATTTAAAAAATTCTTTTATAAACAATGGTCTTTAGTATTGTGTGTCTTGTATTGTTCGCTTCCATTTGCTTACGTTTGGGTTTGGTGTTTTTTTAGTAATTTTAATGAGTAGGTACTGTGCATATTTATAAATATATTTCATGTTATTTCAATTCTAACGGAGTTTATCTGTAAGTATACCGTATTTTATTAATTTTTACCATATTCTCCGGCTATCTCAGATTTTCGATAACCCGGATCGGTCGCGGTCCCGATTAATCCGAGTTATCGAGGTTCCACTGTACATACAGTATATAGAAATATTTTATGAATATTCTTGAAATAACACAATTGTGCTTATAATTTTCATCTGGAAGTATTTAACATTTGGATTTCATAACCCTCCCTCAATACCAAACAAAGTTTAATTATTCAGAAAAACAGTACTTTTTAATATTCAGTTAAATAATAAATTTATTATCATAAATAACCTAAGATTTCAACTTTTAATACCCTGAAGATAAATTTTAACTCCTTTACTTAACGGCAACTCATTAAGGTACTCCTTATAAGTTAAACAAATCTTAAACAAGCTCCTTTGAACAGCTGAAATTACTGCCACTTTCATTTTATAATTAAAATCGTCCTGGCCAGCAATTTTCTTGGTTAAAGCTGATATTTTACTTAATTTATCCAGATTCTGTTTCAAATCAACTAACGTAGACACTAACGCTGGGATATCCTTTTGAACAATACCATACCTGTCTTCTGTCATAGCAGCACAAGTCAATTCTGAAATGCCTTGACTGGTCCAGATTATTATAAGACCATTGGCTAGACATTTTTGAATGTTAGCTTGAGGTAGTTCTCCAAAAACGAAATCAATTCCTAATACGACTCTAGCTATAGTAATAAAACTATTGATTTTTTTATTAATTACTGCGACCACTGCTTCAGGTAGCTCAAACTTAGGACCACTTTGTTGGGTAACACTAAGAACATCTGCCAAGCAAGGATCTGATATTACTGACATATTCCTCAGGTTTCTAAATTTGTCAGGTGATAGCATAGGACTCCTACACATATTAGGCGACTGTACAGGAGTTATTACCATTGGTGGAGTTGGTGGTACTACTGCAGGTTTGCTGTCCATACTTTCCGTAGATTTATTGAGAAGAACAATGTACTCATTAAATAGTTTCAAAACATTTTCTACTAAAGCGTTCCAGTTGTATGGGTGGCCTCCTGGTTGTGACAAGGTATAAAACACTTGCCTTCTTTCTTTAGACCACTGTGCTAAGTTATATAAATCCAAACATGCTAAGTTCTGTATTATAGGAAGATCCGACATACTTAAACTGTCCTGCAGATTGAAGGATGTCTCGGATAGCTTACAAAGAGGAAATTCTATGTGTTCTGTTAAAAATAAATTAAAAAAGAACTTCATTAGGTGCATGTTAAAGTAGTAAATACCAGTGAAACACCATAGATTTAAATAAACAAAAATGCCACTCATTTTATCTACTTTGTCTAATCCGAACGAACTACTAAAACCATCACTAAAAGTACTTCCCCATAGCATATAAAAAATTATGAAAGTTGCTGTGGGCCAAATTGACAAACTGAAACTACTTTTTAGCAATGGGAAAACTTGTGTTTTAAACTGTAACCACTTTCTTTGGTGTATAACTGGAAAAGCTAAATGTTTTTCTGCCATATATACTTTTATAAAATAAAAAAATCCTGTCCATAATCCGCTTAATACTAAGAAAAAACTACCTTCGTTAAGGACATACACTTGGTTATCAGCCATACTTGTTGTAAGGTTCTGGAATTGTCCTCCTCCCAGTGACAAAAATAACCATATTAGCGCTGGCCCTGCTAAAATATGTAAAAATAGAAGCACTAAATTATGTAGTGAGAACGCGGAAATCAACTTTTGAAATCTTGTGGAGCAGTAGGTTGATTTAAACACATAGTCTTTGGCACATATAACGCTTTGAGCGAATATAATACCTAGGAATGGCACTGTGAACAACCAGGTTCTGAATGATGTAAAGGTTGTTGTAGACTCCAAAATCCATTGTATGGGATGAAACAGATTAAAAGTTGACACGAACACGTACAACTGCAGTAAAACCAGCTGAGAAAGTACACTGCAAATCACTGAGTAATACAGTTTTTTGAGCAATAAATCTTTGTGTGTAAAAGACTGTGGTGTTAGGTTAGGATTCATGGTTTTTGATGTATTTCTGATACTACAGAATTAATTACGCTAAGTTGTAAGTACGTATAAACTATTTTCACAATTAACTGATCTTGTATGTTGTTTTGTTACATGATATCTAATTTATTACCAGTTTAACTAACCGAATCTACTGTACATTGAACTTTCCGGTTTTCAAAAATAACTTCGTTCTTCTATGTTCTATGCCGTGCACTGTGCGACTGTGCACCTGCCACTAAAATTTTATTCCGAAGCGCATGGAACTATTTGTATTTCAACAGCCCGTCATATTAGATGTGGCAACATCGTCGATTTGTCAAATAGAGGGCCTATTTATAAATATAAAGAGTTTATATTTACAGTTATTTTATTTAATAAATAGACACAGTCATCATTAAACAAAATACACTATTATAAATGTGTAATAAAAATTTTGTAAAAGAAAAGGTAGGTGATCAAAATTAACCTCTCGAGTATATACTTTGTTTTATTGGGATAATTCTTAAAAATTAATAAAACAATAAATATAATATAATATTAAAAATTAGAATATAAATAATGTTAACGTTAAACATTTTATAGTTTTTTTATTCAAAATTATTATTAATTATTCAAAAGTATTATTTTTGTGTCTCTGTTCAAACTTCTGAATATTTTCATTTATTATCTTCTGTGTGTCAAACCAATATGTGTGTTTGTATCCTGTATATACTATGGCACCATAGACATAATAAGATGATCTTAATATGTCTATGAAAGAAACACAATGATGACATTCCATTTTTTAAATGGAATGGCGACATGATGGCGACTGTCAAAGTCGCGAACTTCAAATTTAAACGTCAAAAAAGAACCTTGCTGTACAGAAAGGTCGTTTAAATTAATTTTTCAAAAATCTATTAGACAACAGCAAAAATGGCTTCATTGACGAAAAAATTAGTTGAACAACTAAAATCTAAAGAATTCAGGACTTACTTAATGAGGTATGCATGTTTTATAAGTTGTAAACACCAGTTATACAATCTGTTTTTTTCAGTACACATTTTTGGGGGCCCGTAGCAAATTGGGGTATACCGATAGCAGCAATTTCAGATTTTAGAAAGGATCCTAAGTTTATAAGTCCCACAATGACAGTAGGTATGTTTTTCAGATCATATTCTGTTATAAATCCTTGTAATTACTAGATCAAGGTGAAAGGGTTCTATGAGAATGATTAAGTATAAATAAAAAAAGGTAATTTACATATCAGTACGATTTGTTCAGTGTATCAGTGTTAAAAGATTAAAAACAAAAATGCAGATATTTAATTATGTATAATATGATTGTTTATAATATTTGTAAGTGGAAAAATATAAATTAGTGATGGAATGTAGATGAATGAAGAGATAAATGAAAATGACAACCTGAATGAATGATTTATTATATTAGCAAAGGACAAAATAATAAGAAAACATTGAGGCAGAAGAAAATCTGAGAAAGAAGGAATGTTTGTGTTGGTTGCGGCAAAGGGGCTATCAACTAGAGTCTTTCTTCCATAATTACAATTGTCATTTATATTTATATGTATAAGTACGAGTTGTGAATTACATATACATACAACAAAAATTATTAGTAATAGTTAAAATGAAAATTGTGTGTGTGTGGAGAGAGAGAGAGAGAGAGAGAGAGAGAGAGAGAGAGAGATGGCATTAGACAAATATCCTTTTTGCCACAGAATTTTGTTACAAAGATGTTTAAATTTTTATCTTAGAATCGTTTATAAACTTGATAAGATATACAGTGGAACCTCGATAAGTCGGCCCCCGATAACCCGG
Source organism: Diabrotica virgifera virgifera (assembly GCF_917563875.1). Taxonomy (NCBI): domain Eukaryota; kingdom Metazoa; phylum Arthropoda; class Insecta; order Coleoptera; family Chrysomelidae; genus Diabrotica; species Diabrotica virgifera. The sequence goes on from NC_065451.1 coordinate 64,191,111, forward strand.
AAGTCCGGCTAACCCGGACCGATTTTCACCAGACAAACATTTCAACAATAAAAATGTATGTATTATGTTAAAACATTTTATCTGTAGCCGCTTCTGGAATGTCTTAAAAATATCGAGTTTCATTGATAAAACTTGGCTTGGACGGTAATATAATATTTGAGAGATAATGGGTATTTGTGTAAATAATTTGAACTATACGGTAAAAATAACTCATGGCACACGGCGGCAGCGGCGGCAGAGCGACGATCTTTATCCATTATGGGGCTATCGCAAACAACAGGCACCTTTTATTCCTTTATTTATTTTCAACTGTCTTTTAAAAAATTATTTTTAGAACAATGGTCTTTTAAACTTTAAACAATGAAAGAGCCACTGTTCTTAAATAAACATTACATCGTTCCGATGGCAGATGAAATTGACACAACCGAAACTGAGTTTTTTTTACCTAGAAATGAACAATACTCTATCTATACTGTCTATACTATACTCTATACAATATACAACTATAATAGGTAAGTTAGATGTGTACTGTGCATATATATTTCATGTTATTTTAATTATAACGGACTTTATCTATAAGTATACCGTATTTTATTAAATTTTACAATGCTCTCCGGCTAACCCGGATTTTCGATAACCCGGATCGGCCGCGGTCCCGATTAATCCGAGTTATCGAGGTTCCACTGTATTGTAATATTTGTCAGAATAAGATAAAAGATTGCTGATATTAACTGGAAGGCTAATGTTGAGGTCAATTAACCCTTTGAAGCTCTCTGGTATCTGTATATACCATAAGCTATTACGGCTTATTTTGTCATCAGAGTTGCGGTGAAAACAATCTTTATAGGCGCAGTCGATACACTGAATGCTTGCTGGTAGGTGCGAATACCGAAAACCTGTATGTGGCATGGTAACGACATGCTTTTCACAAAACTGGTATGATAAGCTACCAGCGCGCCTTTCTGCACCAGTCTATGTAAAAAATCGTTCAATTTTATTTTTGTTTTTTGCACAAGTGTCATTTGGAATAAACTACTTGGACAAAAATTGAAGGTAAGTGTCAAGTGTACTTTTTTATTATTTTTAACTAGCAGATAATTCTTTAGAAGCACTGGAATAGTTATTGGAAGAATAAATATGTTTTATGAGAATTCTAACCACAAAATTCATTGTTTTTATTTATCTCGGCGTACAAACAATTTTTATTTCTTAGGTTTGAAACTTATGCCAGTTATTAAACAATATTGTGCCAACAAATTTCTATAAAAATCTTGTTGTTTGACATTAGCGATAGGAAAATATTTTTAATCATTTTGAGGATTGTACCAAATAAGACGTTATTTTTTCACATACTAAACCAACAAAATCTCTAGATCGTACTTTACACACAATACTAAATTTTTTACTGATACATTAAAACAAAGTTTAGTATTTATTTGCTAGACAAGGTTCTATAAGACTTCAAATTATTTATTAGGCCTATTTGTCATTACAATTTTTCTAGTACATTATTTAGGTTTGGTTAGATTTTTCCAGTACATTATTCCTATGTTTTTTTAGATGATTCACTTACATAAGCTGAAATCCAGTATATAGTAGACCATCTAAGTGATGAAGAGTATTGTCTTCCCGAATTTGATGGCGATGAGGATGGCGATGACAATTTTCCTGAAGCAAGCTCAATTTCCAGAACTCCGTCACAATTCTCGACTACAATAGTATCGACAGCCAGCCGACATGTTCCAGTACTTCAGTACAGCTCTTGAAAAGGGTGCGCCAATGTACTAAAGACAAAAATAATTCTAGCGGAAACGAAGATTTTGGTGATTCGGATCAAGATCCTGACTTTGATCCAGATGATGGATTTGGTTTCAAGCACAAGTTGGCTAGGTTATTTCCTAAAAACATTTTTTCTGATGAAGACGGCGAGGATGAACAACTGTTAACATTACTTCAAGCAACAAATTCCCTAACTCCTGCCGATAAAGATGAGAATGCGGAACAAGCTCCTGTTCCTTCAAATCAATCTTTTGTGTGGTCCAAGAAAAACGGGGTCTAGGACGTTTCATCGCCGCCGTTTCGATGCCGCCAGTTCGATGCCGATGCCGACCGATTCATCGCCAGTCAATTAATCGCTATCTGATATATTTCCGAATTTTCGTCAGTTACAATTATTAGTTATTTTTAGTATTAATTAGGAATTCTAGGAAATGCGAGATATGACTGCGATGAAATGGACTGGCGATGAACCGGCGACATCGAAACGGCCGGCGATGAACCGGCGGCATCGAAACGTCCCATTCCGAGAAAAACGACCCCAATCTTCTTTTCGAATCATTTGATTTTACCGAGTCTTCAAGCGTCAATGTTGACATTAATTCGAGTAAGCCAATCGCCAAAGAATCAAAACTCTACGGTACCCAGAAGAATTCAATACCACTGATGCAGAAACTACTGGAAAAGAAAACTTTTGCTTGTGGCACTGTAAGGCAAACAAAAAAATATTTTCCAAAACAAATATTAAGTGCTGATAAAGAGATTTCCCAAAATCAGTCAGATTCTGTTAGTTCTTGGGAAATATCTGTTTAAAAGTGGAAAGATTGAGGCGTAAAATGTGTTAGTGTTGTCAGCAATCTACATAATTTTCAACAAAAAACTCAGGTTTTGAGAACAAACAAAACCGGAAATAGAGATTATGTACCATGTCCTCAGGCAATAGCGGATTATAACAAATACATGGGTGGAGTAGATCTATTCGATCAATATCATACTAACTACTCCATCGCATGGAAATCAAGACGTTACTGGTGGGTAAAATATTTTACTACCTTTTAACCGCAACAATAGCAAACAGCTATATTTTATATAAGGAGACTCTGAAAAAAAAACTCAAGTGCTAAGCCTATGACTGCATTACAGTTCCTAGCATTACATTGAACTAGCTGATAATTTGATTAGCACTTTTACTTTCAGAAAAAAGTCTGGACCTCCATCAAACTCAACTTTGAATGCTGGTTCACACTTACCCACCAAAGTAACTTATAGGCGCTGTGCCCTTTGTGCTTCATCTAAAAAGAAACAAACTCACAGAAATTTGATTTGTCAAGTTTTTAACGTTGCTCTATGCAAAGACTGCTTTGCACCCTACCATAGTAGATAGAAAGTTCTTAGATAATAAATTTAAAATATTCCTTTATTTAGTTTTTTTATAGTTTCAAAATAAAGTATTTTTTTATAAATTTTTGTAATTGATTTTACCGGTCGCTATATATACCATTGCCCACTAAGTATTAGTTTTTTGTCAAAATGCACACTGGTAGCTATATATACCACCCTTTCCAGCCCTTCTGGCACAGAAAAATTTTTTTAAACATTTTTTGTGTTACTAATGATGCATAATAAACTACTTTTACTATTCAAAAGTATAGTTTTACAAAAACAATAGTTCTGCCCGTTAAAGGGTTAAACCCAAATACTTATAAGTTTTGAGTCTGATCCCTATGATTATAACAATGAACAAGAAAGAACAAAGAATTGTATTTATAAAATACCTTGTGAATGTGAACAATTTTATTTAGGTGAAACATCAATACCATTAAACGTTAGAATAAGTGAACATCAGTCTTATATTAAAAATAGAGAATTTGATGGATCTCAAATATGTCAACATACTTGGGATAATGAACATAGAGTTCAGTGGAGAGATTCAAGTATAGTCCTGAAAGAAACAGATACTAAAAAGAGAGAAATCAAAGAAGCAGCTCTAATTGAAGGGTCCAATGCATAAACCGGGCAAGTCCACTTTTTGAGCAAAATGAGTTAATCATTTATTCATGCACAGTATACAATTCTAGATCTTCCAGTGCATAAACCAGCTCGATAGAATTAAAAATATCAATAATAGAGCGTATAATGTGTTGCCTGCATTTTGATACTTTGCATAAACCGGTGGAGTCCTGGACTTGACTGGTTAATGCACAATGGAACTTGCAGTCCCTGACCTTACCAAACCATGACCATAAGTTGGACACTGAAAGGAGTAAGCTAAAATAGAACAAATTCGAGCATGTTATGTCTTTGGCAACAAATTATGTGCCACAGTGTGATCAATGGTTTTATGAAACAATCCGAAATTACCATCGAAACGTCTCACCAGACAATAAGGAAACTTCGGTATCAGAATGCAGTGAGAGCGAGTAAAGAAAAATATATCAACTCTGCACTAAAATTTAGTTGAAACTACGTTTTGGTTTATTTCATTTAATAAATTACTAAAACATATTTTTTTTAATATGAAATTCTATTTTGTTTTATTTTTCCCCACAAAAAAGATGAATTCTTTTAATAAACCAGTCAAGTCCAATTCTTTTTCCCCCATAACTTTTTTCTTTTTTAACTTACAATTTATTATTTAAAGCTTACAATTTATATTATTATTTATTAAATACAGTTAACAAGATGATCTTCAAATTACAGAAAATACAAAATGTATCAGGATTTCACAGTTTTACCTCAAAATGTTTTTTTACTTCTCCTGAACATTTTGCTTTGTGTGACTTGACCGGTTTATGCATTGGACCCTTCAATTATGCTAAATGAAACTAATTGTATCGCAAATTCCTTGGTAGAATGCAGTATTTGCGGAATTTGAAATGATATGTATACCTGTATACTACCGTCCTAAGCAAGAAGGCAGTATCTCCAATTTTTATAATTTTCGAGTTTGCTCTCTTATATGGGTTATTATACAATTATTAATATACCTAACAAAGTTAGAAAGCAGTAAGCCTTCATTTCTGGGTCTGGTAGACTATTAAAATTGCAGTAACTCAACTTCTTGTTAGGCATTACTTAGTTAAAAGGCAGTAAGTATCTTATACAAGCCTAAAAAGCTGTATCTCCTACAGAAAAAAATGGAGATACTGCTTTTTAATCTAGCAACTGCTTGACTACTTTTACTACTTTTAAGCAAGTGTGTAATAACATGCCTTGTTTAAAAGCAGTAACCGCCATTTTCATTAAAATTTATAAAAATATCTTATAAAAAATGAACTTATCCAATGATATCAAAAAGAACTACAACACAGTTAAACAATTCTGAAATCCATAAATATTTTCATGGTGGCTCAGCCTCGTTTATTAAAATCTGCATTATCTGGAAACTTACATTTGTGGAGATACTGCCTTCTTTCTTAGGACTGCAATATAACTATGGTATAATGGGAAGGTAATAGGGCCAGTGTTACACTTCAACCACCTATTATTACCCCTGGTTTTTCCAAGGTACTCCTCCCACTCCCTATGAAATACCACAGGAAGCAAGTTTGCAAGAAGAATTTGATGATCAACACAATCAAATGCTTTACTGAAATCAGTATCATATATAGCATCTACCTGTTTTTGACCCTTGATTTGCTACATAAGATTTTTTGCACAAAAACGTTTTGTGTAGTGGGCTTATGAAAAAATGGAACATTTTCAACAATAAAAATACTAAATTTTCATATTCATGCATATTTTCCATATCTGTTAGTTTCAGAGTAATTTTGAAAAAATGGAAAAATTTCATTACACTTCAAAAATTATTTATTTTATTAATACTAAATTTTTAAATATTAATATGTAATAAAAAATTACTATTAATACCAAATTGAAGTTTTTTTAATCTAGGCATTTTAAACCAGTTAAAATTTTAGATGTTAATATATACATAAATAAAGCTAATTGTATGTGGAATAAAATTAATTTGCATTTTTGTGGGAAAATAATTAATTTAATAACTTCTTTGGTATTTTTAATGAGATAATTGTTTTATTGTTTTAATAACTCAGGTATTTTCCATCCTAATCACTTTTATATTAGCTCATTTTAAATTTCTCATTAAATATTTAAAAAAACATTAAATACATACTTCTTATAAAATAATTTTTTGACAAACCCCTTCTTTTTGTGTCATTTAATGATAATAGTTTCGATTTCAGGTTAATTCAAATAAACACCATTATAAAGTTGTACTAGCCACGATACAAATTTTAAAAAAGAAACATTATTTGATTTTTGAACCAAAAGACATGAGTTTTTAGAGGGAAATCGACAATTTCAAGTATGAATAACTTGGAAAATATTAACTTATTTTTTGTTATACATTGAATTTTCCATCGATTTAGGGAGATATCTAAAGGTTAAATATTTTCATACCCGAGAAGGAATGGCATTCACTCCTGGGGTAAAAGCACACATCAGTACTATAATATAACCTTTTTCTTTGATATGTTTCCTATCTTCTTCTTTTGGCATCATAACTCTGGCTGGGTCTTTGGCTGTCTGGCTATGTCCTTCCTTTCGGATCTCTCTCTTGTGCCCTTCTTCTCCATTGTCTTATGTTCATGGTTTTAAGATCGTCTTCCAATCAGGGTTGTTTCGTTTTTAACATTTTGTTTTAAACAACTGTTTTAAACATGTTTTAAACAGTTGCTTCGTTTATATTAAGCCCCCTTTTTCGTGCTTCAAGATAAATTTCTTTGAACGCTTCCATTAGTCGTGGCTTGTTCCTACTAATGATAGCTACATCATCTGCATTTTTGCATATACCGGGTGTCCATCTATATTTTCCCCCATTTTAACTGCCTATAACTTCTAAACGGCTCAAGATAGAAATATGCGGTTTTCGCTGAAATGTTTTATTTTAGTAAAAGTTTTGTCTGAATGGACTGAATTTTTTATATCGCTTTCAAATACGAAAAAAAATGGCGGATTTTTGAAAAAAACTTTGTTGACTTTTTTTTAATGGAACACCCAGTATATTTTTTTGTAAATTGAAAGAAAGGTCATTCATCTATCCAGCGATATAAAGTTTTTCAAAATCGGTTGTCAAATGACTGAGTAATTAATTTTTAAAATGAGAGGTGCAACTCTCTAACTAAGCAAATTGATATTATGTTATGTGATTTCCACATTGCATCTCTCATTTTAAAAATTAATTGCTCAGTCATTTGACAACCGATTTTGAAAATTTTTATATCGCGAGATAGGTAAATGATCGTTTTTTCAATTTTTTAGCTAAATGGCCATTTTTCATATCGCTTTTAAATAAAAAATGGCGGATTTTTGAAAAAAAAAACGTTGTTGACTTTTTTTATTAAAACACCCAGTATATTTTTTTATAACTTGAAAAAATGGTCATTTACCTAAACAGCGATATAATTTTTTTTTTTAAATCGGTTGTCAAATGACTGAGAAATTAATTTTTAAAATGAGAGATGCAATGTGAAAATCACAACATAATATCATTTTGCTTAGTTACATGTTATTTAGGTACAGTAGAGCGTCGATAATCCGAACCCCGGTAATCCGAACGATCGCTAATCCGAACGTAAAAAAAATTATAAAATTAAAAAATATGATTACGGACCAAATTTTTGGATTTAATATGACAATATGGGCAAAATATGACAGCGGATTTTTGTTTTGTTAATGCAGAGATACATACAATTTATTATGCAGGTGTCTTATTCCTTGTAACTAAAACGTACACAGGGTGAGGCAGATAAAGGGCCTATTAGAAATATCTCGAGAACTAAAGGTAAGAAAGTCATGAAAATTGGAATACAGGGGGTTTGAGGTGTGAACTATTTAATGAAAATATTTTGATCTCTTTGATACTTCCGGTTATACCGGAAGTTGATTGTAACTTCGTTTTTTTAAATGGGACACCCTGTATATTTTTGCATTTTTAGATTCTCCTTGATTTCTTCTTTCTTAAAATATAAGGTTTTGCGATATTATACAGGGTGTTTTAAAAGATAATTACGTTTTCTTATTAATTTCGTAGCAACATTCACACCCTGTAGAATTGTTGTAGTTTGACATAATAAACTTTATTTATGTTCAAATGATTTTTAATATATTCTACTATTGTTAAGAATTATTGGTATAATTAAATTTTTCATTTTAGTATGCAGGGTTGGTCGAAACTCGGAATTAGTATTTTCTGAGTTTTCTTAAATAGAACACCCTGTATTTTAGTATTAAAATAAAATTATATTGTATGGTACTTTTTAATTTCTTAAGCATTCCCTATACCTAACTGCTTTAATTTGCTAGTTATTGGTGATTCAAGCCAAACATTAATTAAAACACAAAATACGTGAAATTTTATTAGGTTGGCCGTGAAAATATTCAATCACAAATAATTTTTCGGAAGTAAATTCATATTAATCTAGACGGATACTTAAAATTGTCAATAATGGTTGAGCTGTCAAAATACTTACGTAGTTAACATTGTTGGCGCGATTAACAATTAAGCACAAATTAAAGCAGTTAGGTATAGGGAATGCTTAAGGAATAAAAAGTACCATCAAATATCATTTCACTACAATACTAACATATAGGGTGTTCCATTTAAGAAAACTCATAAAATGCTCATTCCTAGTTTCGACCCACCCTGTATACTAAAATGAAAAATCTAGCTATACTAATAATTGTTAACAATAGTAGACTATATTAAAAATCATTTGAACATAAACAGAGGTTTTGATGTAAAACTACTACAATTCTACAGGGCGTGAAAGTTGCTACGAAATTAATAAAAAAACGTGATTATCTTTTAAACTACCCTGTATATTACAAAACCTCACATTTTAAGAAAGAAGAAATCAAGGAAAATTTAAAAATGTAAAAATATACAGGGTGTCCCATTTAAAAAAACGAAGTTATAAGCAACTTCCGGTATAACCGGAAGTACCAAATAGATGAAAATATTTTCATTAAATAGATCAGTCTTCAAAACCCCTTTATTCCAATTTTCATAATTCAGTTACCCTTAGTTCTCGAGATATTTCTAATAGCCCCTTTATCTGCCTCACCCTATATATTTACATATTATGTACTATGTTTATGAGCTTTGTATGTATTTTGAACATATGTTCAATAATCCGAACTTTTTGATAATCCGAACTACCCCTGTACCAATTAGTTCGGATTATCGACGCTCTACTGTATGTGATATCCACGCTGCACCTCTCATTTTAAAAATTAATTACTCAGTGATTTGACAACCGATTTTAAAAAACTTTATATCGCTGGATAGGTGAATGATCGTTCTTTCAATTTACAAAAAAATATACTGGGTGTTCCATTAAAAAAAAGTCAACAAAGTTTTTTTCAAAAATCCGCCATTTTTATTTTCGTAATTGAAAGCGATATAAAAAACTCAATCGATTCATACAAAACTTTTAGTAAAATCAAACATTTCAGCGAAAACCGCATGTTTCTATCTTGAGCCGTTTAGAAGTTATAGGCAGTTAAAATGGGGGAAAATATAGGACACCCGGTATTATGCAGTAATTTGTACTGTCTTGGTGTTTATATGGCCAGTTACATTCGTTTTTCTGATAACTGACTCAAGAACTAGGCTGAATAGCATGTAATGATTTATAGAGCGTCTCCCTGTCTCACTTATCCATGTTGTTGTCAAACAGGGGAGTGAGTTCTCCATCTGCTTAGATGGTAATTCTAGATTACGAAGGTATTCCAACATTTTGTCTCGTTTATTATATGTTTTCTATGCCTATTTCAAATTAGTAAGTTACTTCAAATGATTCAAATCGTATTAATCGAAGCAGTTTTTTAAACTTCTGATCAAAAACAGTGAAATAATGGGCTACTTTAAAGGAAATAATGTATGGTTAGATTGCTCCTGGAATTTGTATATAGTTGTTCCATTTTATCTTTGCCCATGCGTCATGATTCATTTTCAAATAAGTTAAATCAAAACATAAAGTGAAACTTACGTCGGTGTGTAGTATCATTGATACATACTGTCAGTGGTAATAATTAGGAAATGGCTAATATCCCGTGGACGTATTTTAAAAAGTTATTTTGTTGAAGTGTTTAATCTTTTTTCACTATTGAGGAGATTTATGGACTCAACATTAAATATCTTGAACATCATACCAACTATTACTAGTATAACGATAAATATAGAATGGTAATAAATAAATTAAAAAGAAAAACAAAAAGTTAAACAGTAATCTCGAAAATAAACTAATAAGTTTCCATTCGACAGAACTATAGCCACACTCAAAAAATATTACTTGTCACATAAAAAATAAATAGATACTTACTGGAAGTAATCAAATTAAGAGAGGACAGTAGTTAGTCGTTCTAACAATAATTATGTTTGAAAATAAAAATTACAATAACATATATAAAGTAGACTAAAAGTTAAATAATTTGAAAAACCAAATATGTAAACAATAAATTCAAATAATATCCAACAAATGCGCTAATGTCACTGTCACTTAAAATCATAAACGTCAAAATTCATAGTAAACAAGGTGTCAAAGACACCTTATTTATATTGTTTATCCTTGTTTAACTTATTGTGGTTTCTATAAACAAGCGGCTTAATTTTGCGGTACTAGTTTCTGTGAGTAAAAAGAGGCCTAATATGAAAAGTAATTCGTGAATAATTTCATGCATGGGAAAAGTTGGAATGGAAGAACTATACCACCCATTTGCTATAACTCTCATTATACTTATTCTATTACTCTATTATTCTAATATAAAAATACTTTTCAGCTTTATGTTTGTATTCAGCCATTTTCATGAGGTTCGCTTGGAAAGTTCAACCCCAAAACATGTTGCTCTTCGCCTGCCACTTTACAAACGAAGGAGCTCAACTAGTACAATTAACAAGAAGCATAAACTACAAATTAAGTGGTGCAGCTAGTGAAGAAAAAAATCAAGATAAACAAGGACCACCAAAAAAGTAGTAATATGAAAACTGATATTAGTAAATTTTATGAAAAATGTGATCTGAAATAGTGTACAATTCCTTTTAAAAAGGTAAAGTAGTTGCATATTTGAATCATATACAGTCCGTACAGTATAAATACTGTTGCATGTCATTACCTACGTTAGAGGTCTAAGTTGACTTTGTTGTCAAATTACAAAAAATTCCTGAATTCATTTTAAATCAGATATATGTAATTGCAGAAGTGGATTATACAACAAAACAAATTAGATAATATTCAATGTAAGTAAATAAAAACGTTAAAAATAGAAAACAAGAATTAAGTAATAATCTTAGATTAAATAAATAATAAAAACAATAAATGTAATAAAACAAATACTTATATTAAATAATAAAACAAATCTGAAGTGTCAACACTGCAACTGTTAAATAAGTGTTAAAAATTGATGCCAAAATATCACTTTTATTTGATCACGGTTACAGTGGTGTTCCGAACAAATGTGCTTCATAAAAAAGCTTTATAATCCATTTATACAAATTAAATGAAACTGTGTATTTCTTTAAGTTTACATAAATAGAAATATTCAAATATTATTTCTACACGTATTTAATAAAATATGTCTAGTGGCTGTAATTCAAGTGTACTCAGCTAAACAATTCTAAAAAGGAACAGACCTACCACTTAAATATTTCGTATTGGTATCATGTGCCGTCACTTGCTAGGACGCGGATGACGTGCAACAGTTAGTACTTATAATGTATGGACCATAAATGGGTTAAAAGTTAATTTAAACAAAAAAGACACATTGTAGCTTCAATTACATTGAATAAAATCTTCAAGGAACAAATGCAATAAATAGTACATTAGCTGTGTTATAGACTGACTAAAACATCTATTAGATTATAGCATATAAGTATCATGACATTGGTTGCGTGAGTCAACGATTGAGCAATTTGTATGTTTGGTAGAATATGAATCTTGCCATCCACCTTGTGATATGATGTTTTGGTTGCTCTAAATGGAAATAAACTTAACAAAATTCTAGATTTGCAAACTAAAGATGAACCAAGTTACTTTATTTTAATAAATATCTTATTTATAAAAACTCGTATTTAGTTTTTAAACAAATTTATTTATGTAAATATAACTTCTAACATAACAAGCTAGTCAATACACTTTACTGTTTTTTCCTCTTTCATCTCTACAACTTCATATACAGATTCCACATGTTGTTGAAGATTGACAAATTCATAGCTAAAATGGTTGTTAAACCTGATGTTCTAAATAGCAGTCTTGGTTAACCACCATCGATAAATAATTCAGCAGGTATATTTGTTTTTTTTTTTAGATATTTTTGCTTAAGAATATTATCATTATCAGCATCATAGTAATTAACATCATAGATGTGTTGTGGATTATCATTGAGCTTCAGCAACTTGGATTATTTGATTAATGATATTTTTCCACCGGTCGCTGGCACCTGTTACATGTCCTGCCTCAGTATACTGTTTGTTGAGAAGCTTTTTAGTAATGTCTGCCCATCGCTGTGTAGATCTCCCGCGTTGGAGTTAACTCTGAGGCCTTTCTTGGACCACCAATCGCCCCATTTTATGATCGCTTCGATAGTTATGAACAAAGAACTTTAAACGTCTACAGTAAACAGTACTAGAGACACGTTGATTGGGTTTAATTTAATTTAGAACCGAGACATTTGTGTGGCAAGTTGTCCATGGAATTCGAATCAGTCATCTCCATGTCCACATTTTTAAAGCACTATGCGTCGTCTATCTAATTCTTTGCTAATTGTAGGCGTCTTCGAATTTCTGATTCACAACTGCCTGTGTTGTTAACTAGATCTCTAAAATATATAGAAGAGACTACCTTGCACACCGCAATAGTTCGGGTTTCAGGAAAGTGTTGCTGGCGATTAATAATCTTGATTTTGTTTTTGTCATATTTAATCATCAGTCCAAACTTACCACTTTCTACCTCGATTTTTTTTTAATAAGGTAGTAATTTCTTCTGGAGTAGAGGCTAGAAGTGTAGTGTTGTGTGCGAAATGCACACAAGTTAGTTATCGTAACACCCCTAGGTTTACTCTTCTCTCCAGACATACAAAACTGCGCATTATAAGCTCTGTATAGATTTTAAATAATACGTGAGATAAACATCCTTTACAATTATCATTATAAGTAGCACAAAAACCCGTTGTGGGTCTTTGATTTGGTAGTATCCTTTTGAAGGTTGACACTACTGAAATGCCATATGGATAAATCATTAGAGTCGCCATTTCATGGTTAAGCCCGGGACTTATTGACCGGTGCGGCGTAATAGTCACGGAAAAAGTCTGGCGATGTCCTGAGAAAAACTTATATTTCCCTGGACTTATGATTTGAGTTAAGTAACTGAAAGATCATGTTCGTTATGTTAGCTGTTTGTTCCATAATTTAAAAATAAAATAGCCAACATAAAAACAGCCAGGTGAGAAAAGACAAGGCTACATCTTTAGTAATATTGCCGTGAAGCGGTTGATGGGAAAACTTTTTGAGAAGTCTCTGGTCGGTGTCTACACGTTCGTTAGAGCGGTATAAAAATAATCTGCGGTGTGCGGTGGTTTTTCACAGCCAGCGTGTACCGTGTACGATACTATTGTGAAGTTCTAGAACACTTCTTGCTTATGTTAGGCAAAAAAGACATGTTCCTTTCCCATATCTAAAGTTTCACATTGAAATATTATTTAGACCCTTACTAATCTTCTTCTTCTTTAAGTGCCATCTCCGCGGCGGAGGTCGGCAATCATCATAGCTATTCGTATTTTAGAGATGGCTGCTCTGAAAAGTTCATTTGATGTACATCCGTACCACTCTCTCAGGTTGCGCAGCCACGATATTCTGCTTCGCCCTATGCTTCTCTTTCCTTGAATCTTTCCCTGCATAATCAATTGGAGCAAGCTGTATCTCTCTCCACGTGAAATATGTCCGAGATATTCCAATTTTCTTGTTTTGATGGTATTTAGGATTTCCATTTCTTTATTCATCCTTCTCAGAACCTCTTTGTTTGTAACGTGTTCTGTCCACGATATTTTCAGAATTCTTCTGTACACCCACAGCTCGAATGATTCTAGTTTTTTCATTGATGCAGCATTCAAGGTCCAAGCTTCCATTCCATAAAACAGAGTCGAGAAAACGTAGCACCTAGCCAACCTAACTCTTAGCTCCAACTTCAAATCTCTTGTGCAGAGCACTTTCCTCATTTTGTTAAAATTTGCTCTAGGCTTTTCTATCCTGATTTTGATTTCCTGTAAGTAATCTCCTGTGGAGTTGATCATTGTTCCAAGGTATGCATATTGATCGACTCGTTCGATATTGGATCCGTTGATGACGAGATTTTCGTTATTTCTTTGAGTTTTCGATATTCTCATAAACTTTGTCTTCTTGACATTCATTGTTAGCCCATATTCTTCTCCAAACTCTGCTATTCTGGTCACCAGCCTCTGAAGATCCCCAATATTTTCAGCTAAGATGACAGTGTCATCCGCATATCTAATGTTGTTAATGGGAACTCCATTTACCTTTATTCCAGCTGTTTCAACATCCAGAGCTTTTTTCAAGATCTCTTCCGAGTAGGCATTAAAAAGAACCGGCGACAACACGCATCCCTGTCTCACTCCACGTCTGATTTCAATTTCCTCCGACAGCTGATCGTTAACACGTACTTTTGCTCGTTGCTTATAGTATAAATTCGATATAATCCTGAGGTCATTGTAGTCCAGCTTCCTTGATTCCAGAACATGCATTAATTGTTCATGTCGTACTTTGTCAAATGCTTTATTATAGTCAATAAAACACGCATATATATATATATATATATATATATATATATATATATATATATATATATATATATATATATATATATCTTGATTGACGTCCAGGCACCTTTGTATAAGTATGTTAAGTGAAAAAAGAGCTTCACGAGTTCCCAGGCCTTTACGAAACCCAAATTGCGTATTATTAATGTCTATGTCTAGTTTATGATATATTCGGTTATGGATGACTTTCAGTAGCAACTTTAGCACATGGGACATCAAACTAATGGTGCGGTAGTCGCCGCATTCTCGTGCGTTTTTCTTTTTAGGGAGGCAAATAAAGATCGACGTCAACCATTCTTTGGGTAATGTGCCTGAGCTATAAATTTTGTTCAAGAGTACCACTAAAATATCAATATGCTGCTCATCTATAATTTTTAAAAGGTCGATAGGAAGCATGTCAGGTCCTGGGCTTTTTCTGTTCTTCATTGTTTTTAACGCATGTATTATTTCTTCCGTTGTAATATATGGACCTATTTCTCCTGAAGTAAGTTCTATGTGTTCCAGGTACCCTCTTTCATCATCGAACAGTTCAGCGATGTATTCTGCCCAACGTTGTACTTTCTCATCGGTCTCTGTTATAGCGACCCCGTGTCTATCCAGAAGTGCACCAGTTAGATTTTGCTTTCTTAGTCCAGCCATTTCTTTGACTTTCTTATGTAGGTTAAATAGATCGTATCTTTTTTGGAGATCCTCGATCTCTTTGCATTTCTCTTCAAAGTGTTTTTCTTTTGCCTGCTTTATCATCTTCCTTATCTCGTGGTTAATCTCCCTGTATTTATTGTCATTTTTGTTCTTACATTGTCTCCGTTGTTCCATCATATTCAGTATCTCGTCATTCATCCATTCCTCTTTTCTCCTTGTGGAAGTCTTTAGTATATCTTTACAAGGTTCTAGTATGCAATGTTTTAGTTGCTCCCAGTTGCTACACCTTACTAATATTGAGCTACAAATTCAGATTAATGTTATTTATTGATGAATTTGTTAAACAAATTCAACAAATTTTCCTCATATATTAGTTTTTTCGCTACCGTTAAGTTTAACAGGAAAGCGCTGTTGCCAAATAAAAAACATATATGTATTTACCAAAGCAGCCACCGGCTAAACTTTTTCTCTTTGTCTTTAAATGTTCGAAACAAAAAAAACTATCTGTAATATAAATGTCAAAGCCATGTTCCCCTATAGAAGGTTATGTAAGATTTTTGTTTGTTTATTTTTTTTCCTTTTCTTTTATGGCCTTTGGGAGCTGTGCTCATTTAGCCAGTAATATTTCTTAAAATTAATTCCTAACTAAACCTACCATACAACAAGACTATTATTACGAACCTAATCGACCAATCAAGGATAGGGAAGAGAAACTGAAGTTCTCTCTGAACTAAATAAATAAAATATAATTTGAAAACAACAATTTGACAATATATTTAACCTCCAATATTATGACAGTCGTCAGTTACCATTTACCATCACACCAAATATATCTAATAATGTCTCCACTCCACTACTTCTAGCCAACGAAATGCTCGCTCTAATAGGTATGGCATGTCAAGAAAATCAGATTATTCCCTATATATTTTTTCAAATTTAAAATACGGCAACAAGGGGAAAATTGCGTGCGAGCCTATATATTTCTTAAAATTAATTCCTAACTAAACCTACCATACAACAAGACTATTATTACGAACCTAATCGACGAATCAAGGATAGGGAAGAGAAACTGAAGTTCTCTCTGAACTAAATAAATAAAATATAATTTGAAAACAACAATTTGACATTATATTTAACCTCCAATATTATGACAGTCGTCAGTTACCATTTACCATCTCACCAAATATATCTAATAATGGATTAGATATCCAAGAAAATCGGATTATTCCCTATATATTTTTTCCAATTTAAAATATGGCAACAAGGGGAAAATTGCGTGCGAGCCTTATTGTTTGACTTCGACCATACTTTAATTAAAACGCCTAAAACACAACTTTTGTGAGGACAAAATTAGCAATATTCTAGATATTAAAACTAGCTTATTTTATTCTTCGCACAAAGCTAAACAACGGTTTTATGAAAATTATGCTAGGGGACCATTTTATCCGATTTTCCCCTATCACGTGGCCGGTGCTTACTATACTATTGTGAAGTTCTAGAACAGTTCTTGCTTATGTTAGGCAAAAAAGACATGTTCCTTTCTCTTATCTAAAGTTTCACATTGAAATATTAACTATACCCTTATTAATATTGAGCTACAAATTCATATTAATGATATTTATTGACGAATATGCAGCTACTAACAAATCAAATAAACTCAGTGAATTGGCCACGTTAGTGGTGTATTATACCGCCATTTCTTATGGAGACCAAACAGCAAATTGTATATGCTCGTAAACTAAAAGTCAAACAATTAGGAATTCGCATCATAGATTTAATGACATCATAACCCCCCGGTACAAACTTGAAGACAGACAAATTCAACAATTTTTTCCTCATATATTAGTTTTTTCGCTACCGTCAAGTTTCGTCAAAGTATCCGAAGTAAGAAATTAATATTTCATTAATAGAACGTTAAAATGATTAGCAAAATCTTTAAAAAATTGATTACAATTTAATTACTTTTTTGCATTGTAAATATTAAGCGATAACAATTACATAATACATTTAAAAATTACCGGTGAAAGTTGCATTAGTAATCCGCTAGGAGCGACACCAGCGAAGCTCAGAGCGTATACTATAAATGTCAAACTGACATTGTCCTATAGAAGGTTATGTAAGATCTTTGTTTGTTTATTTTTTTCTTCTTTTATGGCCTTTGGGAGCAGTGTCCATTTAGCCAGCAACATTTCTTAAATTAACGCCTAAACTACCAGTGAAAGTGAAGTTGGTTAAAATATAAACTAAGTAAATAAAATATAATTTGAAAACAATAATTTGACATTATATTTAACATTCAATTCCAATATTAGGTATGACGGACGGCTGTTACCATTTACGATCTCACCAAATATGATATGAAATGCTCGCTGCAATAGGAATATGCCATGTAAAAAATATCTAATTATTCCCTATATATTTTTTCAAATTTAGAATATGGCAACAAGGGAAACATTACGTGCATTCCTTATTGTTTGACTTTTCTTTTAGTAGAGCTATCTTTACAAGAAGATGGCAACGCAATGTGGCCTATAGTAGTTTTTAAATTGTGACGTAGGTAAATTATGTAGTTTTTAGATATATCTACCTTTAAGGTAAACAATATATACGTAGTATTTATATTAAAAGGTAGTACACTGCCAGCTCAAATATCTGTATCTACGCCGTGCCTAAATTGACGGTAGATATAGTCATCTTCCATTTTTTGTAAATACTTTTACTGTTGATCTATTATGAAATATATTTTATTTTTATTTTAGTTGTTTGTTTTTTTTTAAATTTTCACTCGTTCTTACAAAACTAGTTAGACCATTTGATATCCATATACGATATAATGTTTATAATAAAAAATACTAGATATTACTGCTGTAGTTTGTTTTTATCCAAATTCTGTATGTAAAGTGAACCAAAAATGGATGGTTCGAATTTTACAAAAACCAGGATACGCCTATTCTGCAATATGGAGATTTCAAATTTGATACTTGCAATGTTGCCAAATTTACCATTTTTCATTAGCCTCTATGGTTTTTTTAATACAACAATCTGTATATTGTATTATTATTGAAACCCTCACTTCAATATGAGTTCAACCATATATAACACTTGGTATTTTATCAAGTCATGAAGGTCTTCGTTTATTAAATCTTGCCCAAGTACACTTTCGTTCCTAGAGTATCATCAGGGGCGGTTCGTCAAATCAGGAAGGTATCCTATTAGAATGTGACATTTAATTGATGGGAGTGATTTAACAAAATTTAGCAAATTTAACAAATAATATTTAACACACACTGAACAAAGGTCCAGTCCATCCAAAAACTTATTTGTCATACAGAATAAAAAAGTCAGTATTTATGATTATATATGAACGAGATTTTAAAATACACAGTTTGTCTACATGTAACAGCTGTTTTAATAATTATGATTTTTAATAAGACATTGTACACATTCAGCTCTGTGATGTATCACCAAAGTTATTGTTAACGTTCTGCGTTAAGTTAAAATAACTGGCAGATAACTGTCTCGATAACTTTTAACGTAAATTCCGTGTGATGTAATCGCTCAAGTTAAAAAGGAAGTAAGTATTGTTTTGTTAATAGTATTTAGTTTTAGTGTTAATAGTAGGTACAAGTTGGAGCGAGAAAGAGAATGATGAGAAAATATACCCCAACGTATACCATGAAAGTTTGTTAGGTAGAACAATGTTTATAAATTTAAAAACATCTTTATTCTTGTATCTCTTGATATGTCTATTGTATAATTTTTGAAGTTGTAGGTACTTCTTTAGGCGCGATTGAGAGTAAAATTTCATAATACTGCGCGCATGCGCAAACAGACAGTATGGCGTTTAGTTGCTGAATCTTTCAAGTTATGTATAAATATATCAGTGCAAGAAAAGGTGTGAAAACAATATATTATTAGTGTTTTTAGTAAATATATTTATTATAATTTTTGTGTCTTTGGATTTGTCTTCCTAAGGAGTAAGATGAGTATTATTAAAACATTGTATTGTATATTTATTATACTTTCCTTGTCTGTTTGTTACCGTGAATTGTCATTAGGTACGTCCGAACCGATACAGACACAGTCGTCGTAGCGTATTTGGTATAGCATTCAGTCAGAGATCGAGATGTCTTTGGTTCGAGTCCGGAGCAATCCTATACTTTTTTTTTATTTTTTGAAAGCGATAAGCACAAAATTAGTATGGTGTTTAAAAAAATTAAAAGAAACTGTTTAAAGTATATTTATTTCGTTGAAATCATATAATAGAAGTATAACTTCTTACGTGCGTACAAAGTACACAAACATTCTTTTTTTTTTTATTTTTAAACGTATCTTACCATTCTATTTTTAAATTCGTTCTTTTGAAGGTAATTTTTTATAAAAACGACAGTATGAAAGTACGCGCACATCGACAGTCTGAAGTTAGTTGCTAAATCTTTCAAGTTACGTATGTATCGGTGCAAATAAAGTGTGAAAAAATATATTGGTGTTTTTAGTAAATATATTTATTATAATTTTTTGTCTATGGATTTGTCTTCGTCGAGAATAGGATAATAAAGTATTAAAATCTGATGAAATCAAGATTAAAAAGGAACCTTAATCTTATTTGTACAAGCTACCAAAATAATTCATATCTATTAAGCATTATCGAGCGCGATTATTCTTTAAATGGGTGACCATTTGAGAACACATCATGTCGTTGCGTTGCCTTACTGTCTTTTTAATTTGTAAAAAGTTATTTTTAGAAAAATTTTTGGATAATATTTTTTGTATTAAAATTAGTTTAATATTTAAATAAAATACAAATAAACTGTTTAAAATATATTTATTTCGTTGAAATCATTCATACTTCTTCTTACGTGCATACAAAGTACAGCATATACAAAATATCGCAGCAATTGTCTATATTATATACCAGTCCTCTGGTGACAAAATATGAAGAGGAGGAATATATAAAATATCCATGGTACAGTGGAACCCCGATAAGTCGGCCCCCGATAACCCGGAAGTCCGGCTAACCCGGACCGATTTTCATCAGATAAACATTTTGATTTTCAATATTTTGTATTTTTCAATTTAATTGTGGCTTATTTCCCATCAAAATAGTTAATTATCAGACAAACCTTTCAACAATAAAAATGTATGTAATATAATATTTGAGAGATAATGTGTATGTGTGTAATTTGAACTATACGATATTAAAAATGACTCATAGCACACGCCGCAGAAACAACTGTCTGTAGTATCTATTCCTTTTTATTTCAAACTGTCAGCATTGTTTAGGAAAGACTATTTAAAAAATTATTTTATAAACAATGGTCTTTATTTCACTGTTCTTAAATAATAACATTACATCATTGTGACTGTATTGTGTGTCTTGTATTGTTCGCTTCCATTTGCTTACGTTTGTGTTTGGTGTTTTTTTTTAGTAATTTTAATGAGTAGGTACTGTGCATATTTATAAATATATTTCATGTTATTTCAATTCTAACGGAGTTTATCTGTAAGTATACCGTATTTTATTAATTTTTACCATATTCTCCGGCTATCTCGGATTTTCGATAACCCGGATCGGTCGCGGTCCCGATTAATCCGAGTTATCGAGGTTCCACTGTACTTTGTAAAAGTTCGTTATTTTGAAAAAAAAAACCTGCGTAACATCAAATGTTTAATTCCATCAAGTTGGCCAATCTTGTATTAGTTTGAGGACTTCAATTCCCACGGACTTTTGATTAACTTGTAACTTCTTCTTCATCGCCGAAGAACTCCTTTTCGCAAGCTGCACTGATTTTACCATATTCGCAGCGTTATGTGTTACACATGCCACTAGTTTATTGTCAACCTGTCATTATGATGTTTTCGTAATTTGTTCTCCTAAAATAATAAAAACAAAATATCTAAAGCAAATCTCGTTTTTACAATGAGTGTACAAAATAGACAGCTATGGAAGCATTCAGGGTTCAAATATCTGGGATATTGAAAAAATTACTCTTAAAATAAGCTTAGAATCAGTGGATTATATTATACGTAATTAATAGAAGTTGGAGGGAAACATTGAAATCTGCTTTAAAATACCAACCAACCAATAGAAGTTAAAACACTTTTTTTCAGAGGTGCAAGCATGGCCTTGGGTGGTGCTCATTTTGCAGCAAACATCTTAGGCCATAGGTTTCTTGGAAGACGTTTAAACAATCTAAAAATGTAAAAACCTACCAGTTTATTAGTGAGATAAATCCACTATTTTTGCAATTTGTGATTGTATTAAGAAAGCAGTCGAAACCATTTCCAAACTATGTAATGTTAATAGTGAACATTTTCGAAAAACAATACCATTGGTTTGGTGGAAATCTTTAAGTATAAATGAGAATAACTGGCCTTCAGGAAAACAAAAATGTGTCGAGTTATGTGAGCAATTGTTAACAGATATTTGTCATCTTTTGGATTAGTTCAGTCCATATTTTTTGGATTAGTTTGTAACGGTATGAAAATCATTAACATTTTCGCTTCACCCTGTATTCTAAATTCGTTAAAATCATGTTTGTGTTCCAGAGGAGAATTGTTGAATTCTCACAAATCCAACGCTTCAGAGATGTAATGTGTATTACGCAATAAATTGAGTGACGCGGTTTTACTTCAAAGAGCTACTCCTGAGAAGGTGCCTGGATGTCGCAAGCTTTGTTTATGTTATGCATTCTTTTGCAGGGATAAAGGTTCTGAGTTGAATAACAAGTCCAGATGTTGGTTGAGCGAATTAGCATTTTCATGGGAGAGTTTTATCCAAGGTGACGCAAAACCCATGATGTTGGTAAATCTTTAATTCTCTGAAAATATCGATGGCGTTGAAGGGGGTTTGACCCAGAATTAGGGATTGCAATCCGGTCCGGCGGATCCGGTATTTTTTCACCACTACCGGATCCGGCAAATTTTGCCGGATCCGGTTCGGTAACTACGGAAAGAGTTATTTTCACACGCTGGAACAGCCTTCTGGCTATGGTCGAAAGATTTTATAAGCTTAAACAGTGTATCGAAAAATCTTTAATTGACATAAAATCCAGTATCAAATTTACGGACCATGAATGGTCATCAATTAAAGGTTTAATTGACAGTCTGCAGCCATGTAAACTGGCTGTAGAAGCATTAAGCAGACGAGAGTCTACCCTTCTGACTGCAGGTACAACCTTAAAATTTATTTTAGAACAATTAAACAAACAAGGCACGACCTTCAGTGGCGAATTAGCAGACACATTACGTGAAAAAATAAAACAACGCCGGACTTTTATGACCGGTATATTAATTTATTTACAAAATCCAGCAAAGTATAATGAATATTCAAAACAATCTGATGATACATTTTTCATTCCAAAGAAAACTTTGATGCGACATAAAATGACAGAAATTTTAAAGAGACTTGCAACAAATGATGAGGAAAATGTAAAAACTTCGGAAGAAGAAGATGGCAGCTCTGATTCAGATTCCGAATTGGTGAAAACTAATTTAACATTAAAAGAAGAATTAGAAAATCAAATCAATCACGAAATGAAAGATTACAAATACGGTAAGCAAACAAATTACAAAACAGCCCTCGATTTTGAAAAAATATTACAAAGGGAAATGACATGTTACGAATTAGATGGAATAAAAGGAACGTATTTAACCCTTCTATATAACTATTTATTGACCATTAAGCCAACTAGTGTTGAGGCAGAAAGGGCCTTCTCGGCTGCAGGATATATTTGTACTTCTTTAAGAAGTAGGTTAGGAGACGACACAATTAATACAATATATGTTTCCTTCGTTCATATTTTCAAATGCAAAAATCAAATTGACTTTTTTAATTATGTGTTTGTTTTTGTTTATTAATTATAGTTAAAGTATAAAAAGTTTATGTTCTTATGCAAAAATTAATGTTTTATTTATGTTTTTATATTTTAAATCATATATAATACTTGAGCAGCACAAGGCCACGAAGCAGTGAACATTCACAATATAAAACATTATGTATCAAAAACCCCCTTGCCAATGTTTTTCATTGATATCGTATCGAAGGAAAACAACAAAGAGGTTTATAAAATAGAAAAATTAGGAAACAATATCATCAAATGCGAACCTCCTCGTACGAAAAGAACAATCCCCCAGTGTACAAGATGCCAAGACTACGGACACACCAAAACATACTGCCGCAAAGTACACAGATGCGTAAAATGTACAGGCAATCACGAAACAAAAGATTGTCCTCGGAAATCACGTGATGACAAAGTAAAATGTGTCAATTGTAACGGTGACCACCCGGCTAACTATAGAGGATGCCAAGTTCACATTCAACTACAGCAGAAGCTATATCCTACACTAAGAGAGAAAAGAATCATGCAACCGCATATCCAAACAAATAATACTCAACAAATAAAACCTGATTTAACCTATGCTCAAATAGTCAACAAAAATCAACCACAGTGTAGCTATAACAACCAAACAATACCAGGACCTAACCAACCTAATAACAACTTAGCCAAGCTGGAAGAAATGATGCAAAAACTCATGGAGCAAATGGGCACAATGCTCAATTTGCTTACTACTGTCATCAATAAGATTGCTTAATGGCTTCACAACTTAAATATAAAATAGTAGTCTGGAACGCAAATGGCCTTTATCAACGGGCTAAAGAACTCAAAACATTCATACTTAATCAAAATATTGATATATTATTAATTTCTGAGACACACTTTACAGAAAAACACTACATGCGGATTCCCAACTACAAGTTGTATTATACAAATCACCCAGACGGTAGAGCTCACGGTGGAAGCGCCATGATTATACGTGATTCTATTAAACACTCCGAAATAGAAAAATATAACAAAGACTACCTGCAAGCAACCAGCTTAACAATTGAGGAAGCACACGGCCCAATAACAATATCTGCCTTATACTGCCCACCTAAACATGTCGTTAAAAAAGAACATTTCCTAAAATATTTTAACACTCTAGGGAACAAATTCATTGCAGGTGGAGATTATAATTCAAAACATCCGATGTGGGGTTCTAGACTAACAACTCCAAGAGGCAGAGAATTAGCTAAAGCAATGGTAGAAAATAACCTGCAACAAATTTCTACTGGCGAACCAACTTATTGGCCGTCTGATTTAAACAAAATACCTGATGTCGTTGACTTCTGCATCACAAAAGGCATCGATACCAAAAAATGTAAAGCTGAATCATGCTTTGATTTATCATCAGACCACTCACCCTTTATAATAACAATCTCCGAAAAAATCTTAAACAAAGAACATCAACCAACTTTGCATAACCCCAAGACTAACTGGTCCCAATTTAGAGAAAAACTAGACAGCCTGATCTCACTAAATCTGTCCTTGAAAAATGAACTCGAACTTGAATCAGCTGTAGATAAACTAACAGAAAGCATACAAATTGCTGCATGGTACGCGACTCCCTGCTACGAACCATCTCAAAACAGAAATAATGTGTCTCCCACAATTAAACAAAAAATTTTAGAAAAACGACAATTACGTAAAAATTGGCAACAGTCAAGAACGGCAGAAAATAAGAAAAAACTTAACAAAGCAACAAAGGAATTAAAGGAATTAATCCATGAAGAAGAAAACCATGGAATACAAGAATATTTAGAAAATTTAACACCAACTGAAGCTACAGATTATTCACTCTGGAAAGCCACGAAAAAGCTCAAACGGCCCCAACAGCATAACCCACCAATCAAAGATGAGCCAAACACCTGGGCTAGGAACGACAAAGAAAAAGCTGATCTTTTTGGCAAGCACCTTCAAAAAGTATTTACGCCATACCCTTCTACAGTATCTACAGAGGAAGAAACAGAACTAACCAGATTCCTAACAGCACCGTTTCAAATGGATCTGCCCCACACGAAATTTACAGTCAACCAAGTAAAACAAACAATAATAGATGAAATCAACATCAAAAAAGCCCCTGGATTTGACCTAATCTCTGGCAAGATTCTAAAAGAAGTCTCGGATAAGTGCATAAAACTAATCACCTTTATATTTAATGCAATTCTGCGCCTAAAGTACTTCCCTAGTTCATGGAAAGTGGCACAAATCCTAATGATCCTTAAACCAGGAAAAAGACCGGAAAATGCATCTTCATACCGGCCTATAAGCCTTTTGCCTATGATTAGCAAAGTCTTTGAAAAAATGTACGTAAAAAGGTTGAAAACGATAATAGACGAAAATAAAATAATTTCAGAACACCAATTCGGTTTCCGAGACAAACACGGAACCATAGAACAAGTGCATAGGCTAGTCAACCAAATAAACAAGGATTTTAACTCCAAAAGATACTGTTCTGCTGCTTTCCTTGACATATCTCAGGCTTTTGACAAGGTATGGCACATAGGGCTACAAATAAAATTAAAGAAGCTCCTACCCTATCCTCACTTCCAGCTCTTAAAATCCTACATAGAAAATAGACACTTCCTTGTGAAGCACGGTACCGAGCACACCAAGATATATCCCATTCACTCAGGCATCCCACAAGGCAGCGTTCTCGGCCCAATTCTGTATCTTTTATACACAGCGGACATTCCAACATCTAGTACAACTACAGTTGCAACGTATGCAGACGACACTGCTATCCTGGCATCCCACACAGATCCAACAACAGCATCAAGGAATCTTCAATCAAACCTAAATAGAATTCAGCAATGGATGAAAGTATGGCGCATCAAATCTAATGGAACTAAATCATTACATGTAACATTCACGCTACGCAGAGAAACATGCCCCCCTGTATATATTGATAATTGTCTAATTCCTCAATCCGAGGACGCCAAATATCTTGGCATGCACTTGGACCGCCGCCTTACTTGGAAAAAACATATTTTTACAAAACGAAAACAGCTTGGACTTAAATTGAGAAATATGTATTGGCTCATTGGACGCAATTCCAAACTATCTCTGGATAACAAAATTTTACTCTACAAGTCCATCCTCAAGCCCATATGGACTTATGGGATTCAGCTATGGGGCACTGCTAGCGTCTCCAATACAAACATCTTACAGAGATTTCAAAACAAGGTGCTGCGTTCCATAGTCAATGCGCCATACTATGTATCCAACGAGGTGATTCAACACGACATCCCCCTAGAATCCGTGAAAGAAGCCATACAACGTTTTAGTGTTAAATACTTTGAACGAGTGTTAGTGCATCCTAATGCGTTTGCCAGACAATTAAATGTGCGGGACGTCTTTGAAGTGCGTAGACTAAAACGGCAACTGCCGTCCGACTTAACCAACTGAACGTAATCAAAAGTGTATTCAGACTGATAAAATTTTAGTTTTAAAATTGTAAAGAGGTTACTCACTGGAGTAACTCTCTACATGTCTATATTTTTTACCATAACAAATGCTTAATGCCCAATGGGCAGATTGTTGTACTCAATGGAGTTAATAAAAAAAAAAAAAATATAATACTTTCCTTAGTGTATCTTGCCAGTGCCAATGGCAATACCGCAAATTGCAAATATAATCAGGTATACTGCCAATCCGGTCGGATCCGGCCGGATTATCGTAAATCCGACCGGATTCGAAACCATACCGGATTGCAATCCCTACCCAGAATGCAGTTTGTTTTTTGATTGGTCGATGAAAAAAGGAAGGATTAAACTTTTCTGTAATTACGAAATGAGTGAAAATAATTTCGACCACGAGTTAGTAATCTGTTAACCGAGATACAGTAGTACCAGTAGTACCAAGCGGCGCCGCTAGGAGAACACTCCAATAATGCGTCGCAGATTACTTTAATGAAACGTGGTCATTTGTACTCTAAAAACCGAGTCAGGTATAACAAAAAACAAAATAATCGTTTCGTTTTGATTCAATTCGAGTCTCTTGCCATCCCCTGACACCTGGTGTTTCGGAATCTATCCCTTGTCAAAGAGGCTTTACAAGAAGACTGAATTGCACCACAACGAAACGAAAAATAACTGCAGATATTAAAATATTTGCAGCGGAGTGTGGTTAGACTGTCCTCTAACGGGGAATGACTAAATGAGTGAAAATAATTTCGACCACGAGTCAGTAATCTGTTAACCGAGATACAGTAGTACCAAGCGGCGCCGCTAGGAGAACACTCCAATAATGCGTCGCAGATTACTTTAATGAAACGTGGAGTTTCATTACGGGACAAGCCTGTGCAGGCCGGAGGACGACTGCGGACTGAGATGTCGAGCAAGCAAGCAAGCAATTTGATTCAACCCGACCTGTGGGAGATGTCCACCCTATCGAAAAAGTACATTCGGGTGTAACAATTCATTGGGGCGAGGTGTTTTGACCCGAGTACAAACAGGGATCACCCCACCTCGCTCCAATGCCCCAGGCCATCCCTTTCCCCCCCCCATAGCACGCTGATGCGCGATGGGGGCACAACTATCGTAGCCAAATGCTCTTCACAATGGAATCCTGGGTAATAAGATTCCTTGTGGTACCCTAATCGAATGCAAAAAACTAGGCCAGCGTGAAGCGCTCTATGCCTTTATCTTCTTAATTACTTATCCGCGGAACTAAAATTGCTTGCTTGGGCCCCAAGTCATTGTACCGAGCCCCATTGAGCTCTGTCCAATGACTTGTTGCTCGAGTTGTTTTGGGTGTTTTTTTGGTTTTTTTTATATTTATTTGAGGGCTTACGCCTTTTTTGTATTTTATATATTTTTTTGGGGGCTTACGCCCTTCTGTATTTTTCTATATCTGACTTACCTTAAAGGTGATCGTGGTATTGGACCTACGTGTGTTACGTTTTCTTCGGCACTTGTTTTCGAGCTACGAACCGTTCACTGTTTACACTATTTTATTTATTTATCCCACTCTACAATATTTGTTGCTTTGGACGTTTGTGCTTCCACCGGTGGAGAGCGTCGTACCTTAGCATCTCTCGCAGTATTGGGCTTGGATGGTGTTCCAGTTCTGCAAATTTTACCCTGGCCTTGTCTGTCATCATCTCCGTGACTCTTACTTGCTGTAGTTCTCTGAAGAGGAATCGCTCGGCAACGTATTTTGGGACTTTGGCTGCTTCTCTTAGGCTGTTGTTGTGGACCGCCTGTATCTTCTTTTTTGTTGTGTAACACACGTGTCCCCATGCGAGAGATGCGTACTTTAATATCGGAAGTACTATGCTATTTATAAGCCTTATTTTAGTCTTCAATCTTAGTTTACTTCTCTTTCCTGTTAGTCCTCTGAGTGTTGCTCTTATTATGTTGGTTTTTTGGACTGTGGCTTCTACGTATTTCTTGAAGGTTAATCCTTTGTCCATGATGACTCCTAGATATTTGGCTTCGTCTTTCCACTCGATGGGGGTGTTTTGCACCGTCAATTGTTCTTCTGGCTGTTGTCTTCCATAGTACCGCTTGCGTTTTCTCCGAGTTGATGGCTATCTTCCACTTTATGCTCCATTCTTCTATGTCTTCTAATGCTGTTTGCAGGTTGGTCACTGCTACATCTACATTTCTATGTTTGGCCGCTATCGCTGTGTCGTCTGCGTAGAGGCTCATAATGGTACCCGGAGTTCTAGGTACGTCTGCGGTATATATTGTGTACAGTAGGGGTGACAGGACTGCTCCCTGCGGTATTCCAGCTTCTGGGCTCCCGAGCTCGGACAGGACTTGTCCTATCCGAACCCTGAAGCTCCGGTCGCCCAAGTACGAAGAGATCAGCCTCGTCATCGCCCCACTGTACCCATAGCCTCGCATTTTATATATGAGTCCCTTATGCCACTCTGTCGAAAGCCTTGCTTACGTCCAGGAATGCTGCTCCAGTGTACTGCTTATCGTTGAAACCAGCTGCTATGTACTCAGTTAGTCTGAGTACTTGTAGCTCACTGGAGTGCTATCCAAATTGAGCTTCTGGGATTATCTCTAGTCTGTTTGTTTCCGCTTGCAGTCTTCTGAGGATGATTCTTTCCACTATTTTGCTGATCGCTGGGAGTAAGCTGATTGACCTGTAGTTCTGCGGGAACGTGTGGTTTTTGCCAGGTTTTGGGATCATGATGACATGGGCCTTCCAGACGTTTTTCATGTTTGGGTCTGATTCTTCCATCTCTTGTACGAAGTTGTCCCATTTTTCGCTGCGGTGTAGTCGAAGAGCCGTCTTCACCTCTCTGTTTAGTGTATTTGCCCAGGTTTTATCTACTCTATTTCTCGTTCTTCTGGCTATTTGCTTCGCTCTGTTCTTTTCCCTTATAAGATCTTTTACTTCTTGTGGTATGTCTTTGAACCTTTCCATATGGATCTCGACTTCTTCTACCGTTGTGCTGTTTCTAATCGCTTCTTGTATGATGTTTTCTAGCTCTAAGACTTTTTCTTCTATTTGAACTGGATCGTTTATAGTTGGCACTATGTTTATTCCTTCACTAACTAATCTTTTATAATTTGTCCACTTTATTTTCTTTTTAGTTCTCTTCGGTTGATTTGTTTCTTCCCATGTTCCTAGTTCTAGTAGAATGGGGTTGTGGTCTGTGTTCCCTTCGTCTAGTATGGTTAGTTCTGCTTGAAGTCCTAGGTTTTTTGCAACAACGATGTCTATATGTGTCGGTAGTCCATTTCCTGGGAAGTGTGTTGGATCTTCTGGGCCCATTGCCATTGTATCTTCGTTATTTTCTATGTAGCTGTTTAATAATCTTCCGTTTCGGTTCGTAGCTCTATCATTCCAGTTGGGGATCTCGCATTTAGGTCTCCTATTATTAGTGTTGATTCGGCGATGTTTAGGAACGCGTCGAGGTCTTCATCCATTAATGGGTCTTGCGGTCTTACGTAGGCTGATGTTATTCTGACTGCGCCTTGCCTCATTTTGCCTCCATGTTTACTAGTGGTGGAGTCGCGAAACTTGTGTGTTTGATTCCCTTCTTGACTAGGATGGCTGTTCCTCCTGATCTTCTTGTGTGGTCGTTCCTATATACATCGTATCCAGGAAACTTTAGATTAAAGTTGTTGGTAAGTTTGGTTTCCTGTATGGCTACGATGTCCATCTCGTATCTGTTGGCGATTTTGTCTAAGATGTTCTGGTTTGCTGTTATGCCGCCCGGATTCCAGGAGCCTATCCTCAAGTATCCCCTTTCTGTCAGCATTACTTCTGTGCCTCCCTGGTGCCCAATATCACTTCTTTGACTACCTTAGTCACTATGTTGGTGACCATTCTGACTAGGTAGTCTTCGTCTGGGATCGCTGTGTTGTTCTGCGCGTTTTGTGTGGCCTGGGCGTAGGAAACCCCGGTTGCTTGCGGTCGTCTTTGTTGTTGTGGCCTCCTTGGTGGTGGTCTACCCCATGTTGGGCACCTAGGGCATCCTCGGTAGCTGGCTGCCTTTGCAGTTAGCGCAGGTTGCTCTAACTTCTCTGTCACGTTTGCACTGTTTCGTTTGGTGGTCTTCACCGCACTTTACACACTTTGGATCTTTATGGCACGCGTTTTGGGCGTGGTGGAAGCCCTGGCAGTTAAAGCACTGCGTTGGTCCGTTAGCCTTTCGTAGGTCCTCTACCACGACCTTCATGTGGCACAGGTTTGTGATTCGCTTGGCATCCTCGACGTCCTCATGGTCCAGAGTCAGGACGAACATTGGAAGCTGTCTCTTTGGGCCGGCTCTGGTGGACATGTTTTTCGCTGAATGGCAGACAATATTATATTGTGCTGCCATTTCGTCTTTTATTACTTCTTCTGTGGTATTTGTTGGTAACCCTCTTATAACCACTCTGGGTTTTCTATCCTCGTCTAACGGGAAGGCTATCCATTGTAGCCTTTTGGTTTTGTCCTTGGCTTCATATGTTTAGCATAATCTTCCACTATCCTAACCATGTTCCTGTAATCTTCGGGGCTTTTGGTTTGTATTAGGGTTTCCCTACCGCTCTTGGAGATCTTGTTGATCGTTATGATCTTTTGCTTTTGGGCAATGCTGAGGATGGCCCCTGTCTCGTTCACGCTCTGTAATTTTATTACAGGCGGTTTTCGTTGTTTTGTTACCTGTTGTTCAGGCAACGCGGTATCTTCTTCGTCTTGGTTTGTCACCATTCGGTCTGACTCCGAAACACTGGGGCGCCGCGCGGCAAGCGTATCTCCACCTGTGCTTGTAGCTGGATGGATTGGTGGGACTGGTCCTCGGGGCAGGTTGAAGGTGTCTTGTATTGGGGGAGAAGTGGCCCTCATAGCGTTGCCTGCTTGGAGTTCCCATGCCGTCGCCTCTTCTTTTGAAATCGGTGATTTCAGTGTTGGGAAATCTTCTTTGTTTTTCGGTTCGAATCTTTTTCAGTCTCTCTTCAGCGGTTGGTTTTGGCTTTTTGGCTTCAGGGGCTGGCTGTGGCTTCTTGGCTTCAGAGGCTGGCTGTGGCTTTGGTTTAGTCTGCATTTCCTGTTGTTGATTCTTTTCAATGAGTTTTCTGGTCTCTTTCAGTTCTGTCAACAGGTCGTCCAACCGGTTTGACATCTTCTTGATTTCGGCCCTTAGTCGCTCGTTTTCCTCCTCTTTCTTTGCCATTTCATCTTCGGCAATTTGAAACCTGGCACTCATCGTTTTTATCACTTCTTTCAGGGTTGCTACTTCTTCATTCGGATCCTCTTCGCTCTCGGATTTGGCTGTCCGTGCTCTTTTGGTGGTACCTCTGCATGTCTCGTCGGGAACGTCTTCCTCCATGGCCTCTACTTTTGGGTTGTTTGTGTCTGTTTGGGTTGTTGGTGTCTTTCTTCGTTTCCTCTGTTTTATTTTTCTCGTCGCTCTCTTTTTTTTTTTCCTCTCTCTTCTTTATGGACTTTTCCTTCTTCTTCTCGCTCCTAGGGAGTTTAAAACCATCGTTTTTCGCGCTTCTGTCGTCCATGGACGAGTATCCGTCAGTTTCATCTGAGCTTAATTCCTGAAACAGGTTAGGACCCACTTTGCGTGTTTTTTCTTTTTTCTGCCGACTGGCCCGACGCCAGCTCGGTTTCAGGGTTGGCTCCCTGCACCAAGCGCGGTTGTTCACGTACCCAGACAGAGCTAGGTACGGGATCCTCTTGACTTTCTCGTTCTACTGACCTAGGGGCCAAGGCTGCCCGATGTAGATTCCAAAGAACCTTGCCTTCTGCCCTTACGGAGGCAGAGTAGACATCCCGTAGCGGGCTCACGTCGAGCCCGCTTTACTTTTTCTGCTAACCGATCTCTAGCTGTGGCGTCTCAGAGAATTCAATAAAATCAAACTCAAAGTTTCACCACATCCAGTCGATCAGCCTTTGCCTCTCCTTCTCGCCTCAGAGAGTGAGTATCGCTCAACTGTTGTTGCGCTTACATTCGCAACTGAACTAAAAAGTTCACAGTTGGGCTACCCCCACCTCGTTAGGCTGCTCTCGCTGTTGCTCCGCTCCGCTCGTACGTGTAGCTCCTCCGGTCACTCCGGTGTCTGATTTAGTCTGACACCGGACCTGAGATGTCGAGGATTGGAACCGCCAGCTTTTATAGAAACGTCGACTGTGACGTGTGCGACAGCTGGGAATTCCAAAGCCTCGACGGGCGGAGCTTCTGACTCGCGTCAGAAGAGAGAAGGCGGGGCGATGCACATCGAGAGCATAGGCCTCGATGACACTACATGGGTTTTGTGATGCCAGTACTCAGACATATGGCTGTTGCATATATTTAAGGGCAGAATACTCTGATTTATCGGTATCATCTACACTTATTGCTGCTAAATCGCGTGTAGATCCATCGAATAAACCTTTCACTACACCGAAACTAGAATTATGTGCAATGGTTCTCTTAACCAGTCTCTATGCGATACTATCGCGTTCTCTCATCATTTCTGACAGTATCTTGTGGTCAGATTCTATGGTAGCTCTCTCTTGGGCCCACTCACCTCCCAAAAAATGGGCTAACTTTGTGGCAAACAGGGTGGAAATAATCCAAAACGCTAGCCCTCGCCCAAAGTGGAAGTATATAAAGTCTGAACTCAACCCCGCAGACCTCTTATCTCGGGGCAAACTTTCAGATCAAGCCAGATCCTTCTGGGCATCTGGACCGTTATTTCTATTAGATCGATCCAGCGATTGGTCTAAACATACCTCATTTGAGCCTATTGTCAATTTGCCTGAAGAAAAGAAAATAGTTAATGTATGTACCAAAACTCAGAAAAATTGTTGGATCGAATTTATAAACCGGTTCTCATCATTCACTAAACCTATAAAATCCATGGCGTACATACATCGATTTGTGAACAATACTCGACATAAAGACCGCTTGTCTGGTCATCTGTCTCCTAAGGAATTGCAAGACTCCAGACTATTCCTAATAGGTCAAGTTCAGGCCGTTTTCTTTAAATCTGAAATATTATCTCTGACGCAAGGTCGATTGTTACTCAACATGCAAATTGCTTCACTAAATCCCTTCATTGACAGGTCCAAATTACTTAGAGTAGCTGGTCGACTCAAGTATTCGGATGTACCGTTTGATCAAAAGCACCCCTTATTGCTCCCTGCACGTAATCACTTCACCACATTATGGCTCACCTCAGAGCACCAGCGTCTGGGACATGCAGGATCAAAAACCACCTTGACTAATGTCCGTTTAAGATATTGCGGAAGTCCTTTTTGCGTAAAGTTCTCTTCATTGAGAAGAGCCCCTATATCCAAAGGTTACATAGCATTGTTTGTATGCTTAGCTACCAAAGCAGTCCATTTAGAAGCAGTGTCTGACCTCACGACAGACGCCTTCCTGGCTTGTCTTAAAAGATTCATAGCTAGACGTGGTATCCTATCCATTATCTACAGTGACAATGGAACTAATTTTGTGGGTGCTAATAATCATCTCACTCTTCTTAGAAAGCATTTTTCAACACAGCATCATGTGTTTCACGAGTTCTTTTCTTCCCAAAACATAACTTGGAAATTTATTCCTCCCAGATCCCCACACTGGGGTGGATTATGGGAAATCTCAATTAAAAGTGCTAAGTCACTTTTGATTAAAATCACCGGCAACTCGGTATATACTTTTGAACAATTCTGCACTATTCTTACTCAAGTGGAGGCCGTTCTTAACTCTCGCCCTCTATTTCCATTGTCTACTGACCCATTAGACCTACAGCCTCTTACTCCAGGACACTTCTTAATAGGTGCCCCTTTGTTATCCTATCCAGAAGTCGATATTTCTTGCACTCCGGATAATCGGCTAAAGCGCTGGCAGCAGTGCACTCGAGTTCAGCAACTCTTTTGGAAGCGCTGGACCTCGGACTACCTAAATCGGCTCCAAAACTGACCCAAATGGATCCTTTCATCTCCTAATATTAAGGTAGGCGATGTAGTATTGGTCAAAAACCTTGACTCTCCTCCTTTACACTGCCCACTTGCTCGGGTGACCGAAGTATATGAAGGAAAAGACCACAACGTCCGAGCAGTCCAAATTCGCACGAAAAGTGGAACCTTCGCCGCCAACAACATATGTTCTTGACCCTTCTTCCTCATTGTAGTAAAATTAAAACTACAAGATACTAGATATTTCTCTCGGGCGGGGGGCAGTATGGTTGAAAACTGATTTGTTTTCAACCCTGTAAATTTCAAAGTGTTCGTGCAATAAAATCTTTCTTCGCGTTTTATATATTTTATTGTGTGACGCGAATTTATTAACGTCACAGATCGAGTTCTGCGTTGCTAATGAGTTTATTTATTAACAAAAAAAAATAAGAAAAAGTCTGTCATTAGAAAAGTCACTGAAAAATCTCCTCTCCCTATGAATCTCAAATATCAACTTAGAAGAACCAGAATTTGTCACAGCGATTGCGAAAATAACTCAAAATTAGTGTATCAACATATTCGATATTGTCACCCATACCTGTTCCTGTTACCCATAGTGCGTAAAGAAATAAAAGTTTGTATTGTGTTACTCTTATCTTTACGTACTAAGAGAAACTCCCAATAATACAGTCCATTCAACAACTCCAGAAAGTCCCTTCAACAACCCCAGAGAAGACAAGGTGGTTGAAGAACGAAATAAAACAATTCAATCTCAAGCCGCCTGTCTTTTCTCCAACTCATATAGAGTAACTAGGTCCATTTTCCGTTGGAACTTTACCAAGCTGCAGACGGGAGTTGTGAATTGCATAGTGTAGAATTCCTTCCCTTTTGTCTTCACTGCAGCATCCATTTGGATTGCATATTGTAGAAGCCTTGGAGGTGTCACCAGGGCAATGGACCAATAAGTTTTCAATTTAAAAATCTTTTAGTAATATTTTTAATATTTTCAATATTATAAATGTTGCTATTAGGATTGAAAACTTTACCTTTCAATTGCCAGATGAGGCTAGTCACCTAATCCATTCACGTCAGTTGCAGTCTGGGGATAAACTTTCATGGTTGATCACTTCGAGTATGGAGCAGCAGGCCTACGTCTCTCCGATGAGACTCCAATAAGAGTCGAAAATCGTCGATTCAGACTGCTGAACTGCGCTCCGTATTCTAAATGAAAAATAAGATTGTTTTGCCTTCGCATTGCAACTGAATAAAAACGGTATACATTTTTATTTTATATTAGTATTACTCCTATAGAGTAACTAAGTCCATTTTCCGTTGGAACTTTACCAAGCTGCAGACGGGGGTTGTGAATTGCATAGTGTAGAATTCCTTCCCTTTTGTCTTCATTGCAGCGTCCATTTGGCTTGCATATTGTAGAAGCCTTGGAGGTGTCACCAGGGCAATGGACCAATAAGTTTTCAATTTAAAAATCTTTTAGTAATATTTTTAATATTATAAATGTTGCTATTAGGATTGAAAACTTTACCTTTCAATTGCCAGATGACGCTAGTCACCTAATCCATTCACGTCAGTTGCAGTGTGGGGATAAACTTTCATGGTTGATCACTTCGAGTATGGAGCAGCAGACCTACGTCTCTCCGATGAGACTCCAATAAGAGTCGAAAATCGTCGATTCAGAGTGATGGACTGCGCTCCGTATTCTAAGTGAAAAATAAGATTGTTTTGTCTTCGCATTGCAACTGAATAAAAATGGTATACATTTTTATTTTATATTAGTATTACTCCTATAGAGTAACTAGGTCCATTTTCCGTTGTAACTTTACCAAGCTGCAGACGGGGGTTGTGAATTGCATAGTGTATAATTCCTTCCCTTTTGTCTTCACTGCTGCATCCATTTGGCTTGCATATTGTAGAAGCCTTGGAGGTGTCACCAGGGCAATGGACCAATAAGTTTTCAATTTAAAAATCTTTTAGTAATATTTTGAATATTTTCCAATATTATAAATGTTGCTATTAGGGTTGAAAACTTTACCTTCCACTTTATTTCTTTTTATTTGATTATCTATTTGATTTTTCTATTTCTAAGAGAATATCAGTAACACCCCGGTAAGACGCCCCTATATCTCTTCCGTACTGAGCGACCGTGGCATTGTTCTTCAAATTTTGTAACACGTTATCACCCCCTTCCATATCCCCCAACATCTTGTCAATTCTATTTACATTATTCCTACAGGGTGAAATTCGTCGTTACAAGTTCAGTACAAACTTCGACATAGGTTGAGGTCAAAGAACAGCTAAGCTGTTTTGCTAATGGTAGGGGAGCAAAGTATGCTAAATTTGCAGTCACTCGAGCGTTATGGGGACCTATTGGGTTTGATTATTAGGTCCTAAAACCAAAAAAGTTAAGTACAGTTTTCCGATTATAGCGCCATTTATGTATAATTCGAAAAAATGTCTCGAATAAAAGTTGCTTATTTTTACGTAAATAATCCAAATCTGCAATAAAAGTTTGGGGCTTCTATTTAAGATTTTAAAGTAACTCCCCACCCCACCTCCATGGGGGGTGATGTTTGGTAACATTCGATAGATTTTTCAATAATACTCAATAAGTGTATTTTGCAGTTTTTCGATCTGATGTTCATTTCGCGAAATATCGCGGGGTTCGTATTTAAAACTTTAAATTTACCCCCCACCCCTCTCCGTGAGAGGTCGTGTTTGGTATCATTCGATAAATTTTTGAAAAATATTCAAAACGTATTTTTTAGTTTTTCGATCTGACGTTCATTTCCCGAAATATTCGCTTTTTTTTTGTGAAACTTTTTGACTCGAACATTTCCTTAGGCCCCGCTCAAATCGTCAGGTTTTTGAAATATACACTCTTTTGCATGTACTTAACTTACCTTATCTTAATCTGACAATTTCGAGTTTTTCAGGATAGATTTTTTTTCGGACCCTCCTTAACGAACTCCCTGTATGGTAGAGGTACATCTGCAGGGTACCAGGTTTCTCCCAATATGATAATCTGACGCGCTCGAGTAACTGCAAAAATCCCCACTTGAGCTGCTTTATTATAAGGTAAGCTGTTTGTTTTGATATTCAAATCCCTCAATCAAGTGACGACACCAATATCCTACGTTCGACTGGATCTGGGAGATGTCACTTTTACCAGAGACCCCAGTTGATTTACCCAGTTTTTATGATGAACAATTAATCAGTTTTAAAAGATAAGTTTGTTTTCTTGATTGTCTGGTTTTAGAATTAATTTTTGTTTTTTGGTTAATTAAAGCATATTTTTTTACTTCTTTAATAAAATTATTAATTAAAAGTTCTTTTTATTATTCATTACATAGGTATTGGAAAACTCTTTGTTTCGCAGACGACCAAATACTAATAGCACAAGACTGCGATGATATCTGTTAAGTACATGGCAAGAAAGCTAACAGGCGAATACAGGAAATTGGGACTAGAAATCAACATAGGAAAACCCAAATATATGAATATCGGTGGAACGCAGTAGGAGCTGATACTAGAAGTAGGAGAAACAATCAGTAAATGTAACGAATATAAATACCTGGGTATGAAAATCCTGGGTATCCTATAAATACCTGGTAATAGTGGCAACACGCGTGCGTGGCAATGCGTAAACCAGATGCCATTGTTTGTCACTGCTGCCCAGCCTAGCTTGTAACTCGTGTGCATATTATTTTGTATTCTTGGCTGTTTGGAGTTACCTATAATAAACTTTGAGTTTCCATTGCTCTCTAGTGATATTCTGACAGTACTATACTATTATTTGTAAATTTAGTAAACATTGCACGTTCGTTAGTCTAGTGGTACCAGAACATCATGGGAAAAGCCAAAGACATCTAACCAAGGAAAATAGCAGAAATAAAGACTCTATTATTCAACACTAACCACTCAAACAGAAACATAGCATCCATTTCTAAACTTTCAAAGGCAACTGTGTACCGTATAAAGAAAAAACTTCTTCTTCTTAAGGTGCCTATCCGTTCCGGATGTTGGCGATCAGCATGGCTATCCTAACTTTGCTTGCTGCTATTCCGAATAGTCCGGTTGTCGATGTATTAAACCACTTTCTCAGGTTTTGAAGCCAAGATATTCTTCTTCTCCCTGGTCCTCTCTTTCCAAATACCCTGCCTTGAAGAATGAGTTGCAACAAGCCATATCTCTGTTCATTCCTCATAACATAACCAAGATATTCTAGTTTGCGCTCTTGGATTTTATTAATAATCTCGCATTCCTTGCGCCTATTCTACGTAGAACCTCAACATTAGTCACACGATCCACCCACGAAATTCTCAAAATGCGCCTGTAACATCACATCTCGAATGCCTCGAGTTTTCTCAAAGAAGCCTCGGAAAGTGTCCAGGCCTCTACTCCGTATAATAACGTAGAAAATACATAGCATCTGATGATAGAGATTTTGGTAGCAAGACGTAAATCGTGGCTTCTAAAGAGAGACTTCATCATTATGAACGCTGATCTCGCTTTTCCTATGCGTTGTTTTATTTCAATTGAGTGGTCCCACTGGCTGTTTATGTTGGTACCAAGGTATGTGTAGCTGTCGACCCTGTCAATGAGTTGTTGGTTAACTAAAAGCTGTGTATTTAATATTTCGCGCTTACTGACTACCATGTACTTTGTTTTTTTTTCGTATTGAGATCAAGTCCGTATTCTCTACTTATATCTTAATGTTGTTCTGAAGCTATTTTCTTGTGGCATTTTTATAATAAATTATTTTTAATGGGAAATAATCGACAATTTTTCCAAAAAAATGATTTTATTAATGTTTCGAAGCCCAAATCGGGTTTCGTTGTCAAAATACAAAATACTACAGTAGTATTTTACTTCCCATTTTTATTTCCCATTAAAACTAATTTACTACTTATATCTGATATGCGCAACATTATTCTTTGCAAACCATTTAGACTGTCTGCAAAAACTACAGCGTCGTTGACATATCTAATGTTGTTCAAACGCACTCCGTTGACTAATACGCCTTCCTGTAGTTCTCCTAGCGCTTGGTCGAAGATACATTCAGAGTATATATTAAACAGCACCGGGGACAGGATGCATCCTTGCCTCACTCCTCTATCTATGGAGACTGCCTCTGTCAATTGGTCATCCACTTTAATATTGGCAGTTTGGTTGTAATACAAATTATATAAGATTCTCAAGTCTCTATCATCTACTCCCGCTTCTTTCAAGATGTTTAAGAGTTTATCATGTTTTACTCTATAAAACCCTTTTTGTAGTCGATAAAACAAATATACACGTCACAGTCAACATCCCTGCATATTTGTCTAAGCACTTGGACAGCGAATAGAGCCTCTCGGGTGCCTAAGGCATCGCGGAATCCAAACTGCGTCCATGATATCTGTTTTTCGCATTTTTTATATATTCTGATTCT
The DNA here is from genome assembly GCF_917563875.1 of Diabrotica virgifera virgifera. Classification (NCBI taxonomy): domain Eukaryota; kingdom Metazoa; phylum Arthropoda; class Insecta; order Coleoptera; family Chrysomelidae; genus Diabrotica; species Diabrotica virgifera. The sequence continues at coordinate 64,231,047 of NC_065451.1, forward strand.
GCCGTGTATCACTTTCAGAAACGTTTTGAGTAAGTGGCTCATTAGGCTAATTGTTCTGTAGTCTTCACATGTTTTGGCATTTACTTTTTTGGGTAAAGTTACGAAGGTCGACTTTAACCAGCTTTGGGGTATTTTTCCAGTAACGTATATTTTGTTGAATACAGTTGTTATCCATTTTATTCCTTGTTCATCCATAAGTTTTAGGAATTCTACATAAAACTGGTCAGGCCCTACAGTCTACAGCTTTACCATCTTTAGTTGTTTTAATAGCTGACGTGACTTCTTCAATGGTAATCGAGTGTCCTATTTGGCATTCAGAGTCTTCAATGGTATTCTGCCTTTCATCTGCAAAAAATACTTCCACATATTTTTTCCTCACTTAACAGTGGTTTGCCTTGGTTATCTGTCAAACACCCAACTCTTCTAGGTTTGTATAAGCCTGCAGCTTCTTCAACTTTTTTGTGCATATTGAATGAATCGTGTTTATGTTGCAATTACTGAATTTCCGCACACTGTTCTCTTAGTCGTGTATCCTTAGCTATTCTGATTGCTTTTTTGATCTCTTTATCTATTCTTTTGTATAATGGCATGTCCTGATCTTTGGACTTTCGCCTCTCTTCCATCATATCTAAAATCTCGTTTGTCATCCACGATTTCTTCTTTATTTTTGGTGTTTTGAGGAATTTCTCACGTATGTCTTGTGAAACTGTATGCAACTTTTCTATCTCCTGGTCCATTACATCCGATTGAATAACGGTATTCAAGTTGTTCTGTAAGTAGATATTCTATACCAATCCTGGAGCACAGTAGGGTGGGGGAAACCGGTTATTCGAGGTCACGTACCTGTTAGACCGGTTCCTGTCAAGGTCGGACAAGTTTAAGGTCACAGAAAGGTGACCTGTGATGCAAATAGGATCAAAAACCGGTTAGACCGGTTCCAGACAAGGTCGGACAAGTTGAAGATTACGGAAAGTTATCTGAAGGTCACAGTAAGATCACCTGAACGTCACAATAAGGTCACCTGAAGGTTGAGTTCAAGGTAACTTTAAACTTACAGATGTTTCAGTTAGAAAAGTTACACATGTTGTGAGTTTAATTTAGTAACTAGGTTTGTGACAACCTCATTTTTACCTGTATAATCTGAAAATAGACAAATTATTCCTCAAATATATTTCAATTTAACCCATCAGAAATATTTTTAAATAACGTGTTTATAACTGCAAATTTTAATAGCACCGCTGTGTGTGTGTGTGTGTGTGTGTGCATGACAAGTACATTATAATATCTGTTTGAATTCAAAATGAATCTTGTTACAAAGTGCAATCATATGTGAGAATGATCTATACCTCAAACATTTATTAATTTAATTCCAATGTTGAATGGGTTGCATGTGAGAGTTCATTTTAAATGAAGTAAAAGACAGACGTACTCTCAATCATTTAATTGTGTACTTCCGACGACCGGTTTCGCTCTCTATAGGTTGCAGAGCATCATCAGGTCAACGGTTACAAGTCACTAAATGCTACAAATAAAACCAGAGTTAGAACAATGTCTGGTTATAAAAGATGCTAAAGATCCATAAGATCAAGCCAATGTTGAACAACATACATAAAATAGTAAAAACAGCAGACAAATACATATGCATGTAAAAAGGGGGGCAGTAACAAACGTCCCCAAGCTTACAAACACATGCAGATGTATACTGTCAACAATCATGCAATTATAACGTGTCGTACTTACATTCAGATACAAGGAGCTCATTATTCCATAACATGATGTTTCTGCTTAAGTTATGCTAACGGGATATGGTGGAACAGACGGAGAATGTTACAAAGGTAAACAAGTTTATGGTATTTGGGATTTCTTGAGGGTGAAGAGATAGTTGTTGAGAGACAACCAACAAATCTGTGTCTATTCTTGTGTTTGTGAAGTAAAGTAGTGGATGTCATATATACAATTTTTTTAAAATGTTTACTGTTTACAAAAAATTTTTTGGAGGTTTTATTGGTTTTAAAGATTTATATTTTTACTTATTAAAGAATTTGTTTTTATTATTTTATTTATATTTATTAACAGAATTCTATTTATTAATGTGTGTGTTAGTGCAAGATTGACAACGTTTGGATACAGACGGGTAGAATGTGTTTCCACATCTAACATACATAATACACATTCTACCCGTCTGTATTCAAACGTTGTCAATCTTGCACTAACACACACATTAATAAATAGAATTCTGTTAATAAATATAAATAAAATAATAAAAACAAATTCTTTAATAAGTAAAAATATAAATCTTTAAAACCAATAAAACCTCCAAAAAATTTTTTGTAAACAGTAAACATTTTAAAAAAATTGTATATATGACATCCACTACTTTACTTCACAAACACAAGAATAGACACAGATTTGTTGGTTGTCTCTCAACAACTATCTCTTCACCCTCAAGAAATCCCAAATACAATAAACTTGTTTACCTTTGTAACATTCTCCGTCTGTTCCACCACATCCCGTTAGCATAACTTACGCAGAAACATCATGTTATGGAATAATGAGGTTATAGCTCCTTGTATCCGAATGTAAGTACGACACGTTATAATTGCATGATTGTTGACAGTATACATCTGCATGTGTTTGTAAGCTTGGGGACGTTTGTTACTGCCCCCCTTTTTACATGCATATGTATTTGTCTGCTGTTTTTACTATTTTATGTATGTTGTTCAACATTGGCTTGATCTTATGGATCTTTAGCATCTTTTATAACCAGACATTGTTCTAACTCTGGTTTTATTTGTAGCATTAAGTGACTTGTAACCGTTGACCTAATGATGTTCTGCAACCTATAGAGAGCGAAACCGGTCGTCGGAAGTACACTTAAATGATTGAGAGTACGTCTGTCTTTTACTTCATTTAATTTAATTCCTTTTAAAGTTTAAATAACGTAACTACAAATTTTAATTTAAATACAACTATTTCACCTTGTATTATCTGAAAAGATACAAATCTCAAACATTTCTTCAATTTAATTTCTTTTGATTTTTTTTTAGATAACGCCGCTACTGGCAACTGATTTATTTTATAATACTTGTTTCACTGAATAAATCTTTACATTCCAGATATAGTCGGTTCGCTAAACTCAGACGCAACTGGCTAGATATTTTAGTCGATAATTTTTTTGTTTTTTGCCAATTTTGCAAAAATTGGCAAAATTACTAACTATTTAGTGATTATTAACTATTTAGTAATTATTTTTTGCCAATTTTACTAAAATTGGCAAAATTACCGACTAAAATATCTAGAAAGTTGCGTCTGAGTTTAGCGAACAGACTATATTATGCGATCTTGTGTAATATTTGGAATGCAGTCAATATTATTTCTTTACAAAGTGCATTCCAGATATTATACGATGTTGAACAATATGTGGAATGCATCAAGAGAAATACTTCTTAATTAATAAAACAAAATAATATATAACATAAATTTATTTAAAATAAAAATTAATATTTAACAAATTTTTGTGAACTAAATTAAATATTTTTTCGAAATTTTGTTGTTCTTGGTTTAACGTTATTGGCTCTTGCTCCAGCTCCTTTGGAACTTTAATTATTTCCCTTATTCTGATTTCTCTCTCAATTCTTTCATCCTCCATTTTTTTCAGTTTGTCAAATTGGAGACCCCAATCCTGAAAATTGGAGTAGGTCTCTTGGTATTTCACATTAATTTGTTGGTCGGTAATTTCCATGTTTTTTATAATTGAAACAGACCGAGGTTTCTGAATTTGGAGTTGCTGAGGCTCTAGTTGCTGCGGCTGGAGTTGCTGAGGCTCTAGTTGCCGTGGCTGGAATTGGTGAAGTGGAGGAGGATGCTTCCACGTCAAACAGTCCAAAAAGGTCCAGCAGATCCTGGTTTTCCAGAGTCAGGTCAACCTAAAACAAAATTACAGTATAAGAATTTATATTTCAAAATAGTAAGATATATGAGACCATGAGAGTCCTGATATGTATATTACTTGACATAATCCAGCGGTTCTCAATCTTTTTGTGTCATGTACCACCAAATACTTTTTATTATTTTTGGTACCACCTAACTGAAATACATATGTAACTAGGTGATCTAATTAACTATAATAGTGGTGCTGATTTTGGCTGTTTTTGGGTTTTGTGTACCACCTCAAAAAATGAAATGTACCACCAGTGGTACATGTACCACAGATTGAGAACCGCTGACATAATCAAAGAGAATTATCAGAACAATATCCGATTGTTTTAGTTATTCTAATCATTTTCTTTGATTATATCAAGTAATGTAAATATCAGGTCACTCTAGCCTCATATAGAATATAAAAATGTGAAACAGGTTTAAATGAAATGGTTAGAAAACAAAGAAATTAAATACTACAAATACTGCAATAAAATAAAAACAAATTCTACAATGTTCTGGAACTGTTTTCATGTGATATGTTTAATTTTAGTACAATATTTATATGAAATTAAGTCACAATTGTTGGTGAAAAATCCAATCAGTAAGTAATTAAGAAAGGTATAAACTAAAACGGGAAGTTCCCCTTAAAAAAATGTATGTTTTTCACCAACAATTGTGACTGAAATCCATGCCAACAAAATACTAAAATAATTTAATAAAGTTCCTAAATAATTAGTAAAAACAATATAGTGTAGGAAACAGAGGTTGAACCTTGCAAAATGGACACAAGTCCGGTTTTATTTTTTTTTCTGTTATATCAAGAAGTGCTTATTATAACACTAACTTTTTCTGAAAAAACTTCGCCCCGGAACCCCCTCTTCACCCCTTTAAAGGGGGTAATTTGTGGTTTTTGCGGAACGTAGCCCTTCCTGTACCTTTTACAAAATTTTTTTTTATAGAAATATGAAGAGGACTATATTTTCTACGATTTATTTCCCGACAGCATATGTCTATCATCCACCGTTTAGCGGGGGTGGCGCCCCAAAGTTGACAAGTTTTTTAAAAAGATGTTTTTAAAAAATATACAGGGTGTCCCGAAAAGATTGGTCATAAATTATACCACAGATTCTGGGGTCAAAAATAGGTTGATTGAACATCACTTACCTATATACAATAGTGCACACAAAAAAAGTTACAGCCCTTTGAAGTTACAAACTGAAAATCGATTTTTTTTCATATATCGAAAACTGCAAAAGATTTTTTATTTAAAATTGACATGCGGCATTCTTATAATAGCAACATCTTAAAAAAAAATTAAAGTGAAATTTGTGCACTCCACAAAAATTCTATGGGGTTTTTCTTCCCTTAAACCCCCCCAAACTTTTGTGTACGTTCCAATTAAATTATTATTGTTACACTATTAGGTAAACACAATGTTTCTAAAACTTTTTTGCTTCTTAGTACTTTTTCGATAAGCCAGTGTTTATCGAGATATGTTGAATATTTATGGAATCCACCACATATTTGTATATGGTTAAGTACGATTATAGAGAGCTGTTAGTAACCTGAAAATTTATTTATAATTTACATTATTAGGTATATTTTGAAAAAGAAGCCACATCTCGATAAAAGGTGAATTATCAAAAAAAGACTAAGAGACAAAAAAGTTGTAAAAACACTGTGTTTACCTAACGGTACCACAATAATAGTTTAATTGGAACGTACATAAACATTTGGGGGGTTTTTTTTTTTTTTTTCGTGGAATTTATGGCTTTGGTGAGGACCAATTAGCCAGACTATGTTAGATTGTATAAATAGTTTGTGTAAATTGTTTCATAGTATCAAACTTGAGCATGATGTATTCATTTGTTTTGTTAGTAATATGTAGCATTAGTAAAGTGTAAGGTGTTTAATTTTTTTTCCTTCCGCGCTAGAGCATCAACCCGGTTCAACGCCGCGGAGGTTTTAGCCCTCTTTGTGTGTATGTTTTTTTTTTTTTTGTTTTCTTTTTTTTTTGTTTTTTTTTTTTTTTTTTTTTTTTTTTTGTTTTTTTTTTTTTTTTTTTTTGTTTTTTTTTTTTTTTTTTTTTTTTTTTTGGTTTTTTTTTTAATTGGTTCATTTTTTTTACTTGGTTTATTTTTTTTATTATTTTTTTTTTATTTTTTTTGTATTCACCTTTTTTTTTTCCTTTAATGCTTTACATTTAGTTTGTTTTGCAGAATTGCTTACAAAATTGGTTAGTAATTTTACAATTTTAGTTTACAGTTTATGATGTGTTGATGAAGTACATAAAGTATATTATTATTTCCTGAAAAAATAATACAATTTAGGTCTATTGGAAGGTTTATCTTGTAGTGAATTAAGTTTTTATATAGATTATTAATGTTTACAATATTTATTGGACATTCAAGTAAAACATGTACCAATGTACCCATTTTACCACAACTACACAGTGGATCGTCTGTAATTTTTATTTTGTGCTTATAATAAGGTGTTAGTGCATGGTTTGCACGTATTCGATTTATTGTGGCGACAAAGTTTCTGTTTGGTATTTTGTGAAACCATGGTTTTCTGGGGATCCTTGGCTGGTGTTTACAAAAGTTTGTTCCAGTTGTTGATGCACTGTATAGGTTTTGCCACATCTCATTTATTTTGTTCCTTTGATTTAAGAATAAATCGGACGGGGGTAGTTTAAGATTTAGTTCTTCTCCTGATGTTGGAGCTGTTTTTGCTAAGACATCCACCATTTCATTACCTGTTATGCCTGCGTGTCCCTTTACCCATAGATATATGACGACTTTATTCTTGATGTGTATCTCATTATGTAAATACAAGATTTTTGCTTCAATATGATTAACTGATCTATTTATTTTAACATTTTTAAGTTTATCTACTGCACTTTTGCTGTCCGTACATATTATAAATTTGTCGTGGTTAGAGCCGAGTACGTATTTCATAGCTTGCACTATTGCTGTTAGTTCTGCAGTGTATATGGAAGCTTCCTTTGGTAAAATAAATTTTTTGTCAGTATTTTCCTCAAAATGGTAAAAGGCACAACTGGTATATTCTTTTGACTTTGATCCATCAGTGAATATAGAATCATAGTTTGGCCAGTATTTGTTTTTTGTTTCGTTGAACTTTGTTTGATTGATACTTGCTACTTCTTCACTTTCAAAATAGTAGGTTCTAATTTCACGTGAAAAAATTTGTTCAGGTGAGTAAATTAAAACTGGAGGGAGTTGGTTGGAATAGAGTATATCTGTAATGTCAGCTATTTCTGAGAAAGATTCTACTATGAGGGGGGTTTTCTTGAAGTGCCAGTATCTATGGGTCAAAACTTGAACTGTTAGTGACTGTACACTATTGAGGTAAGAAGTTTTTTTTGAAATGGTTTTTATCATGAATTTTCTGCTCAATAGTTGTCTTCTTAGTTTAAGAGGAGGTTCCACGGCTTCAGCTTGTATAATGTTTATGGGCGTTGACTTAAGATATCCCAGGCAAACTCTTAAGCATTTATTTTGTTGTATCTCGATTTTATTTAGATGTGTATCTGCTGCTGTTCCATAGAGTTGACTTCCATAATCCATTATTGATCGTACCATTGTTTTGTAGAATAGTAAAGCCGTATTTGGGTCTGCTCCCCACTTTGCTCTACAAAACGCTCTTAGGATATTTATAGAATTACTTGTTTTTTTGATAATTTGGTGGATACAGTCCTTCCATAATAGTTTTCTATCTAGATGCAGACCAAGATATTTTACAGAGTTACTAATACAGAGTTTATATTTTCCTATTGTTAATTGTCTTTGATAGTTGTTTCTGTTTCTAGAGAAAATACATATATTGGTTTTGGACTCGGATATGGAAAGTCCCATGTTGTCTAGGTATTTTTGGATTTTTATAAATTCAGTGTTGATATTTTCTATACATTTGTCCTCTGATTTGCTACTGGTGTAAATAACAACATCATCAGCGTATTGAATAATTTTAGACTTTTGTGATATAACATTTTCTATATCCATTGTGTACAGGCTGTAGAGGATTGGGCTCAGGATACTACCTTGTGGTAATCCAGATCTACATATTCTTGATTCCGAAATTTCTTGATTTATCTTTAAGGAAACTGATCGATTAGAGTAAGCTGATTTTATGAAGTTGGCAAAGGAGGTTGGTAGACCAATATTGATGAGCTTCTCTTCTAGTATATTTATTTGAACATTATCATATGCTGAAGTTATATCCAAAAATGTGGCCAAAGTGCTGTATTTGTGTGTGAATCCTAGATAGATGTCATTTACTAGTATCGTTAGGGGTTCCAAGGAAGATCTTCCCTTTCTAAAAGCATATTGTGAGTCAGGTAATATTTTTTCATTTTCTAGCCAATATTCAAGCCTGTTCTTTATCATTCTTTCCATGGTTTTAAATATACACGATGATAAAGCTATGGGTCTATATGAATCTGCATTTCCATTCTGTTTTCCAGGTTTTTTGATAGGTACTATGATGTATTCTTTCCACATCGGTGGAAAAGGAATCCTATTTATCCAAATCGAATTGAACAATTCCAACAGGGCTTTCTTATGGTCTAAGGGCATTTTATGCAACATATTATATGAAATGTTATCCGCCCCGGGAGATTTATTATTTGTTGATTTAATGCAATGATCGAGTTCCCATAATTGAAATAACGATTGTAGGAAAGAAGTGTTCCTATTTACAGTAGCTATTTGTTGAGTAATGTTGTTTTCGACCCATGGAGGTGAGATTTTTGTGTGGAATTCGCTTATCCAGTCTTCTTTGGGGTCCATTAGGGGTTTATTCGCTTGTTTTCGGTTTTTATATCGGTTTACTTTGTTCCACACTTCTTTAATTGGTGTATTTTGATTTAGATTTTGGCAGTAATTTATCCAACTTTTTTTCTTAGTTTCTTTAAAAGTTTTTTTAGCTACTGCATCAAGTCTTTTATATTCTGTTAGATTATTAAGATTTGGAGCCTGTGTGTAGGTTAAGAAAGCTTGTTTTCTTGCTTTAGCAGCTATGTTACAGGTTTCGTTCCACCAGTCCTTTGAGCAATGATTTCTATTTTGTGCGTTTGATTTTCGTAACGGAATTGCTTTGTCGGCAGCTTTGTTAATATTGTCGATAATGCCCATTAGTGATGATTTTGGTTCTGTTGCTTCAAGGGTAGCGGTGTATACATCCCAATTAGCAGCCTTGAGTCTCCATATATTATGTTTTGTCTGTTTAATTTGCGCAGGTGGGATATTCCTTCCAAATTGTATGTGTATTGGTAAGTGATTAGAGCCATAAGGTTCTTCTAAAGTACACCACGTAATTAGTTGTGTCAGATCCTGTGTACAGAGGGTCAAGTCTACAGCTGACTTCTTATTGTTTGCTAATGTAGGTGATCCGTCGTTTATAATTACTAGGTTGCATTGTTCGATAGCTTCCAAAAGAATTTTGCCATAGATATCGTCATATCCATCGTTCCATGCCAAACTATGTGCGTTAAAGTCGCCCCCCATTATGAATGGTTTTGGAATTTGTTCCAAAAAGTTAATCCACTGTTGTAATGATATTCTAGTTCTCGGTTTAAGGTATACTGAAACAAAGTAAATTTTTTTATGTATATATGGAAAATTTACCGAGATACAAGTATGTTCAAAGTTGATTGTAGTTGGAATTGAGACTTCTTGGTATATTAAGTCTGATTTTAATAAAATGGCAGAGCCGCCGTACCCGTCGTCCCGGTCACAGCGAATATTGTTGAAGCCTTTAAAATTATAGTATTTTTCTGCTTTAAACCATGTTTCCGATAGAAGTGCAACGGAGTAGTTGCCCCTATCTAGTAGATATTCTAAGTTATTTTTATTAGAAACTGCCGAGCGGCAGTTCCATTGAAGGATATTTATTGCATGGTTGTGGTCTGAGAATGTGATGACGTGTTTCCATTTATAGTTAATTTGACTAAGTTTTCGAGTTCTTCCTTATTTATGTTTATACTTTTTGTTACTAAAACTTTTGTGACAATTTCTATAACTAATTCTAATATTGAATTTATCATGCTCAAGTCTGAAGGAGATGCAACTGGATTATTATTAATATTTCCCTTATAGTTAATGCTGTCTAATATTCCTCCCGTAGGTAATTGAGATCTAGGGGAAGATATAATTTCATTATGCAAAATTAATGTTGGATCTGGACTATTTGGTCTCTGTCTTTTGAATGTTCGAGAATTTGTACTATTTGAATTATTATTGTAGAATATATTATTAGTTGACATTTTGTTAATTGGATTTGATGGGAATTGGGTGGGTGTATAATTATTGGGATTTAATGGAGGGAAAGTTTTGAGGCAGGAGAGGTTTGTAGTTTGTTCCGTATTTATGGATGTTACTTTTGCATAGGAGTTTCTGGGGAACTGTTTGTTTGCGTCTTGATAACTAATATTATTGGAAGACATAGCGTCTTTAATAAGTTTTTGACGCTGAAATTCTTGACACGCGCTTAAATTTGTAGTAAAATGATCCCCCGAACAGTTAAAACATTTTGGAGTGAGATCGGTCTTTTTACAATCTTTTGAGTTGTGGGATTCTTGACATTTATCGCACCTAGCCTTGCTCTTACACTGCCCACCTGTATGTCCAAATCGAAGACAATTAAAGCATAATAGCACCTTTTGTTTGTATGGTTCGACTTCCTTTAGTACCTTGTTGATTGTTATATATTTTGGTAGTACTTGTGACTTAAAACTAACTACGCATGTTTTTGTTGGAATGTATTGAGTACCGTTTTCATCTACTTGTCTTCGATTTAATCTTGTGACTTGAAGGACTTCAAATTTACAGTGTAAATCGTACATTTTTATTCTGTTTTTAACATACTCTACTGAAAATTCTGTGGAAATATCTTTTATTACGCCCTGTCTAACTAAAAGAAACTTAGGAATGTATATGTCTAGATTATTTTTTATAAATATTGCTTCATTTTTTTTAGATATGATATAGTTAGCCGATTTATAATCTTTAAATTTTATACGTATTTTATTTCTTCCTACTGCATCAATGCTTACAATTTTTTCATCAATTTCTTTAAAATTTGTGATAATAATGTCACCTATCCTTAACGCGTTTAATCTGCCTTTAAAATCGGGTGAATTATTTTCTAAATACGCGTAAAAAGGTCCTAGGTCGTTTTGTCGGTAAAGAAATTCCTCCCTTTTTATTCCTACTTCTTTGTTAATGTTATTTGTTATTGAAGTGTGTACATTAGCAAAGTCATTATCGATAATGGGTTTATTATTAACAAGTTTTGTGGTACTTATCTGTGTAACTGGAACAAGATTTTGGAATCCTAATAGCTCCTCCTTTGAAGATGTTGCATGTTCTGTATCCATTTGTGTTTCTAAAACATTTTTATCGGGGGCGTCGCCCCCGCTAACTGCACTCATAACTTTTTAATGTTTTTATTCCGATTTCGCTTTTTTATTTGGTGTAATTAATTTACTTTTAAAGTTCACAAAATATTTATTTAAATATCTAATTTATAGACACCGGTTTTAAAAAACAAGCTTCTTTCCTACGCACGTCTGACTACCACGACGAATGGAAGCTAAGTGCATTTGGGGGGTTTAAAGGAACAAAACCCCCATAAAATTTTTATGTAAACATATTAAAAAAGAAGCCGCATCCCGATAAAAACTGGCTTATCTAAAAAATAACAAGAGGCAAAAAAGTTTTAAAAACGTTGTGTTTAACTAATGGTACCACAATAATGAATTAATTGGAACGTACACAAAAGTTTGGGGGGGTTTAAGGGAACAAAACCCCCATAAAATTTTTATGGGGTGGACAAATTTCACTATAATTTTGTTTTAAGATGTTCCTGCCATAAGCATGCCCCATGTCCATTTTCAATAAAAAATCTCTAATAGTTTTCGATATATTGAAAAAAATCGATTTTCATTTTGTAACTTCAAAGGGCTGTAACTTTTTTTATGAGCACATTTGTACTAAGGTAAGTTAGGTTCAATCGAACTATTTTAGACCCCAGAATGTGAGGTATAATTTATGACCAATCTTTTCGGGACACCCTGTATATTTTTCCCTAAAGCGGTGCAGACAACCTCCGATCGTAACACTGCGATGAATGACATCATAAAAAACTGTACCATGCAAAATAATAGCGTTGGTTTCCAAGGATGCGTTGGAAGCCACCGCTTGCTGAGCTTGCACATTCCATTGCCCCAGTGAAGAACCTTGAATTTTTCACCGTAATCTGACGTAATTCATCGCAGTGCTACGGTCGCTGTTTGTCAGTGCCGCTTTCGAGGAAACCCAGGCTTAACTGTAACGGAAATTAAGGAGAAATCCTGCGGCAATTATTCACAAATAAGTGACTGATTTTTTGGTATAGGTTTCACTTAAGGATAATTGCCCTATTTTTAATTACAGGGTGTTACATTTTAAAAGCCCCTTTTTATACCATCTGAACCGTTAATGCTAGAGTAAAAAGACTTTTAGCGATTACCCATGTACTGGTGCTATTTACAAATTTGTATAATTCACCCCCATTTTTCCCCGGAACCACCCCAAAAAAAGAAGAATTAATAAATAAAGTGATTTTCTTGGAATCCTTCACACACAATGCCCTTTATTAATATGCTTCATATATAATTTTGTGCACGTTATTATTACCCATGCATGGACACTAAAAGCGATTTCCTAGCGCAACCCCTATAGCCAAGAAAAAAATAAATAAAATGGGGGGTTGAAATTTTTTTTGTTTTTTGCTTTTTGATCCATATGGGCATATGCTTCATCAATAGTGCTTCTCAAAAATATATATGGTTATTGCAACATCCCTGCGGAAACCACCCCTATCCTTGAAAATATACTGCAGAAACTACCCCTATCCCTTGGCGAGGATGTTTTTACGTTTTTCTCATTACCTATGCATTATTTTTAAACAAAACTTATACAAGGTTAAAGACCACTATTTACTCTAAAAATTAGGTCTTATTCATTTTTTTCGTATAAGCAACCGTTACGGCACAGTGGAGCCGTAAACCTCATATATGCTTTGGCGGGCTCCAGTTTTTGTTTTTTTTCGTCATCTGTTCGTTTTATTGATAAAGTACTTATGTAAAATAAAAGAACACAGTGTAATCTACAAATTATGACCTATGCACATTTTACAAACTTTGCGCCTCAAAGCCACAGTGGTGGCCCAAAATAAATTTTTGCATATTTTCGCCACCTACACGCATTTTATTGCAATAATGCTACATTAATAGCACAATATTTACCTTTAAGTGGTCGCTAAGCAGTGGCGGATCCAGGGAGGGGTGATGGGGGTGATCACCTCCCCCCTCTCAAACCAAGTGATATTATATTCAAAGATTATAAAAATATTCATTTATTTTTATAGAAATTTAGCCAATTGGCACCCCCCTCTTAACTATGCTGGATCCGTCACTGTCGCTAAAGCATAAAAAGTACGCTATTCTTATAAAAATAATAATATAATATGTATAAGTATTTCTATAAAAATAAATGAATATTTTTATAATCTTTAAATATAATATCACTTGGTTTGAAAGGGGGGGTGACCGCCCCATCAGCCCTTCCTGAATCCGCCACTGCTTAGCGACCACCTAAGGGTAAATATTGTGCTATTAAGGTAGCATTAATGCAATAAAATGCGTGTAGGTTGCGAAAATATGCAAAAATTGATTTTGGGCCACCACTGTGGCTTTGGGGCGCAAAGCTTGTAAAATGTGCATAAGTCATAATTTGTAGGTTACACTGTGTTGTTTTATTTTACATAAGTACTTTATCAATAAAACGAACAGATGACGAAAAAAAAAAAACAAAATCTGGAGCCCAGCAAAGCATATATGAGGTTTACGGCGCCACTGTGCCGTAACGGTTGCTTATACGAAAAAAATGAATAAGACCTAATTTTAGAGTAAATAATGGTCTTTAACCTTGTATAAGTTTTGTTTTAAAATAATGCATAGGTAATGAGAAAATCGTAAAAACATGCTCGCCAAGGGATAGGGGTAGTTTTTGCAGTATATTTTTAAGGATAGGGGTGGTTTCCGCAGGGATGTTGCAATAACCATATATATTTTTGAAAAGCACTATTGATGAAGCATATGGCCATATGGATCAAAAAGCAAAAAAACAAAAAAAAAAAATTTCAACCCCCCATTTTATTTATTATTTTGGCTACATGGGTTGCACTAGGAAATCGCTTTTGGTGTCCATGCATGGGTAATAATAACGTGCACAAAAGGATATATGAAGCATATTAATAAAGGGCATTGTGTGTGAAGGATTCCAAGAAAATCACTTTATTTATTAATTCTTCTTTTTTTTTGGGGTGGTTCCGGGGAAAAAATGGGGGTGCATTATACAAATTTGTAAATAGCACCAGTACATGGGTAATCGCTGAAAGTATTTTTACTCTAGCATAAACGGTCCAGATGGTATAAAAAGGGGTTTTTTAAAATGTAACACCCTGTAATTAAAAAAAGGGCAATTACCCTTAAGTGAAACCTATACCAAAAAATCAATCAATTATTTGTGAATAATTGCCGCAGGATTTCTTCTTAATTTCCGTTAGTTAGGGAAAAATATATATTTTTTAAAAACATCTTTTTTAAAAACTTGTCAACTTTGGGGCGCCACCCCCGCTAAACGGTGGATGATAGACAGATGCTGTCGGGAAATGAATCGTAGAAAATATAGTCCTCTTCATATTTCTATAAAAGAAATTTTTTGTAAAAGGTAGAGGAAGGGCTACGTTCCGCAAAAACCACAAATTAACCCCTTTAAAGGCGTGAAAACGGGGGTTCCGGGGCGAAATTTTTTCAAAAAAAGTTAGTCTTATAATAAGCACCCCTTGATATACCAGAAAAAAAAATAAAACCGGACTTGTGTCCATTTTGCAAGGTTCAACCTTTGTTTCAACACTAATAAATCTTACATAATTTAAAAATTAATACTTACAGCTTGTGGTTTATTCAACAGTTGCTCCAGCACCGAAACTTTTTCTACTTTTTGTTTTTTCGCTTTTATGTTTTGTACTCCGTTACGTTTTGGCATCTTGCTAATAATGTAGAAGAACTGATGCTAAAAATTATTAAATGCTGAATTTATATAGAAGATACCTACTTACACGCTGTAAAGTCATTCCTTCGCTAAGGAACGATGAACCCTGTGTGTAAAAATGCCGGCCGACCATCGTTCCCGCATAAGCATAACCTGTGTTATAAAATCACATTATTGGCCATTCGCTTTCGCTTTCGTTCGCATGAGGTAAAAGGCAGTTAACCTTGAAACCTAAATTGTCGATACAAATGCAATTATTATACACTGCGCGTCACGAAAAAGAGGCCACCTAGAATTTTGTAAGAATTTTTCAATAACTTTAAGTTTATACAATTTATTCTATTGTAACTAAATTTCCACAATGCAGAAACACTTTTAGCGTCTTTTAGGTACCGACAAACGGTGCCGACAGGTCAATTAAGGGTAATAAGTTTGCAAAATTGATATCAGTTTTACGACTTCGGATAATGCATGTGTTGTTTGTACCTTATTTTTCTTGAAATATGGCTATTTTGTTTTTCACAAACCTTTCACTAGAGTACAGTTGTTGTAAGAGTAAACTTGTGCAATTTTTAAATTTAAAACTATGGCTGAGAAATTTGCTAGAGCTGTTCAAATTGTTACTTTAATTGGTAATGGAATAAGCCAAAGAGAAGTGGCCAGACAGCTTGGAGTTAGTTGTTGTATGGTCCAAAAAACTTACCAACGATTCGTAGAGACTGGATCTCACGAATGACGACCAGGATCAGGCCTGAGAAGAATCACGACGGCCAGAGAAGACCGTTCTTTACAACGCACTTCTTTGCAAAATCAGTTCTTTACGGCTAGAGTAATCGAAAAAAGTTTTCAAAATGCTCACGGATGGACATTACGCACTTCTACCGTGAGAAGAACGTTGAGGGAATTTGGTCTAAGGGCTCGCTGTCCAGCAACAGGACCTTTGTTAACAGCAGCACATCGACAACGCCGACTACAGTTTGCTAGAGACCACGAGCATTGGACGATAGAATATTGGAAAAATGTTTTGTTTAGTGATGAGTCTAGGATGGTTCTTTATGGCTCAGATGGTCGTATCAAAACATACAGAAGACGTGGGGAACGATATGCTGCTTGTGTTCGACGAGTACGTGTTGCTTTTGGAGGAGGTTCGGTAATGTTTTGGGCAGGCATTTCATTCGAAGGCCGTACTGATCTCGTATTTATTGATAGAGGAGCGTTGAATGCTCACCGATACATTACCGAAATTTTAGATGAGCATGTAATGCCTTTTGCTGGGTTTGTCGGCGAAAAGTTTATTTTTATGCAAGACAACGCGCGGCCACACGTAGCCAGGATGGTATCGCAATACCTGGAAACTGTGGGTGTGCCAAAAATGAACTTTCCGGCTCAAATTCCAGATTTGAACCCGATTGAACATGTTTCTGACCAACTCAAACGAAGGGTAAGAAACAGAATACCTGCTCCAATAAATCGTGAGCAGCTTCGGTTGGCGCTCATGGAAGAATGGGAAGCTTTTCCTCAAAACGACATCCAGAATTTGATTAATTCAATGCCAAATCGAATGAGGAGTGTAATTCACAATAGAGGTGGTAATACACAGTATTAATAATCACGAGTTAATTGTAATTTTTATAAATAAAACAGAAAAAATGTACAATGTTAATTTCTTTTATTTTTCAATAAAATCATTCTTTTGGAAAAAGTTACTTTTTTTGACATTTTTTATTTAAAAAATGATTGCATACTGCTTTAGAACATATTCTTAAATATTACACAAACATCTAATGACAATCACTTTCTGGTATGATTTGTAAAAATTAAAAAATGCCAAAAATTTTAGGTGGCCTCTTTTTAATGACGCGCAGTGTACTTATACCTTTATCGTCGGCCTAAGTTTCCAAAATATTTTATTTTGTTTAATGCTACAACATAGAAAATACTTGCTCTTGTCAAAAATAGGCTTTATTCTTGAAAAATTGGGAGTTAGGTAATATGCGTTCCCTGAGCATGGGTTGGCATCAGGAGATAGGCAATAATCTAATTAATTGTGCAACTTAAGTATAAAAAAAATTTAAAGACGGCAACACAAGACAAAAGACAAAAAGAAAGAGGCATTTTACAAATGTGGTAAGTTATCATAAAAAAAATGAAAGTCCTTAGGAATTGACGATTTAAGGTCCATTAAGTGTTGAAATTTTTCCGATTTAATTGGTATTGGAGTCGGATACATTAACGGCAACTCTTCTAAATTCCAGATTTTTTTATCTTTTTTCGTGATTCTGTAAGGCAAAGGCATCCATTCTTCTGTATGCCTGATTTTAAAGAGAATTCCGTGTTCATTATACTGAAGTGCTCTAATGTTTGTTACAGTAGGATCACCTGACGATCTACCAGGACGGATGGAACTAATGTATTGAACTTCTTGAAAGTTTTTGAAATATGTATGATCCAAGTACTCCACCACGTAGGGTTTCGGATTTATACGAGCAGTTTGACAAATATTGACATAGTCTGCTGGGACATTTATGACTCGGTTTTTTAGTTTTCGCTCGATTGTGGAGTGCATTGAATCGCACTCCATTTGCGTATGCCCTTTTTCTAAAAATTTTTGCTCAATTGTAATCCCATGCTTTTGTGCAAAGTTGAAAAGTGCATTGGCAAGAATTGCATTTCTGTTTTGTCCAGTGCAGCCATCACTGTACAAAATGACTTTACTAGTAGAGTTTTTTTGGGGTATAATATTAGTCTCTAAAAACTTGTAAATGATGGTAGCAAATGTGTTGGCAGTTAGTCCAGCATGACCCTCATGCCAGAGGAAACAATATCCATCCAAGGATTTAATGTCCATAATTGTAAAATTATGGACTATTAATTTTGTTTTATAATATAGAGCGCTGACATTAGATTTTGGACTCAGTAGAACTGATTGCAAATCCATTGAAAAAACTTTTACATCTTCTTTTGTTTTGTCAACCTCTTTTTCCTTTCGTGCCTCCTCCTTTTTCTTCTGATGTTCTTGATAGGTAGCTTCGTCAATATTACCAGTCTTGTAACCCACACACGTATCACATTCGTCCTTTTTAGGTGAAAAAAGTGCTAAATTAAAATCGTCGAAACTGTTATTAAATGCTGCAATAGATAGCGGTTGTGAATCGTTTTTTGTACACCAGTCATTCTTATAAAACCGGTATAATTCCATTTTTGTTTGCCAAGATCTTTCAAGGTATAATTTCTTTGTGCTCTTTCGACAATAATGTGACTCTAGTTTTGGAAGAACTGTAAAGAAATTGCAAAAATTTTCTTTTTGTTTGTCGATTTTCGCTTTTCTAGGAATAACTATTTGGGAGGAATTATTATCACGCGTATCATTAAGGTCATAATCCACCAAATCATTTGCAGTGTGTTGTGATTTATTTTTTTCAATCAACCAATGTGCAACAGTTCTTGGTGCAACTGAAAGAGTATTGCAAAACATTGTTTTGCACACTCTTATCTTGGATGTTGTTTGAAGAAAATATATATAGGAAAATTCCCTTCTTGACTCGTTCTCTATTTTTCGATCCCTAGCTCTTGAAGTACTTTTCTTTTCAACCAGCGTCCTTAGAAACAATTGTTTTTCGTTCCACAAAAAATTCCAAAATCTTGTAAAAATTTCTGTTCTTTGATCTTCTGTTATCTCATTGCACTTCATTACTGATTTCCCATTATTCATTACTGATTTACCACTGCATTTTCATCTCGGTCCTATAGCTTTTGCTTTTTTTTAAATATCATAATTCCATTTTTCTTCTTGCTTTTGTTTTCCAAAATATTCCTTTCCTTCTTGTCTCAAAATCTTATTTCTATTTTTCTTCCATTCCTTTTGATCTACATGACGTCTCTTTCTGCGTATCCGTGAAGGGGTTTGCATTGGAGTGTTATTTTGTAGCTCTTCTACTACTTCATTTTCATTTTCACTTGAACTTGTTTCATTTTCACTGGGTTCATAAGATTTATCTGAACGACTAGAAGAAGCTTCAATAACTTCTTCTTCCAAAATGGAGGTTGGCACTTCTTCACCATTTCATCTTCAGGAAAATTTGAGGAGATAAAATTCAGGTTAGCAACTTTTTCTTCAGCTAGGGTGAGTAAATCATCATCAGTAATTAAATTTTCGTCAGCTAATAAGTGGTGATTAGATGCTGAGGAGCTTGCTAGATTAGTACTATCAGTTAAGAGTGTAGATAAATCCTTATCTTGATCAAAAGTATCACAAAATGTTAACAAATCTCTTGTTACATCGCTTTCGGCATCGCTTTGTCTGTTGGGCTTTTCCTGGATGTTTTGCTTAGCCAATAAAAGCATTTTCATCGCACGGGATTGCGGATTCATTCTGAAATATACAGCGTTAATTAGAAAGTATACTTTTATGTACCTAGCTAAGCAAAAATTCAGAATGTTATTATAGGGAAAAAAATATTAAAGGTAGGTACCTATGTGGTTTATCATCGAAACTATAATGGCCTATCTCCTATCCAAACTAAGTAAATATAAAATGAAAATTGCCTAACTCCAACACGATATTTTAACATCAGATTTACCCAAAAACGCACAAAAATTAAATACTAAATTTATATTCTCTAGATAATTTGAACGTCAAAGGTAATTAAAGCATTAAAAAATTATTGATACTTACCTCAGATATTGTTTTATGCACATAAAATTAAGAACAACGTTTCACCTGTTATTACCATTACACACTGGGAGTTAGGCCAACTGCGTATTGTTGAAAATCAAGCCGGAGATAGGCGAGTTTCGACTGGTATTTTGTCGCGGCATTTTTGACATTTCGGTTGTTAGGCGTATTTAAGTCGACGCGGTTAATTTTTATGAACCCAACCAACCTAAAATGTTAATTTGAGCTAAAAGTGGAGTTAGGCCATTTGCATCTTAAGCCGACGTTATAGTCATTCCTTTGTGTCCGTAAAACGAGTTCATCTGAAAACCGTTCATCACCATGAAAATATCTTGCCGGGACACATACATACTCTCCGCCAAAAGATTCTATCACGAAGCAATTTACAAAACGCGATCAAGTATATAGTCCACGCGGTGAGACAGCTCCCGTCTGAAAAAAAATTTCTGATTCGGTTTCTTTGTGGATTCCTATTCAAAAATGTCACCTTTAACCAAATCTGAAGGGTGCCGGGCGGAATTTTTGGGCAAAAATTGTTTAAACAATCTTTTTAAACAAATACAAAAGATCATGTTTTTTTGCTCTGAAACATAAATTTTTAGTTTTTTTGGGCCAATCTAAACAAGAAAGGTATCTTGTAATTTTTCTCAGAAGTTGATAGTTTTTGAGTTATAGGCGATTTAAAATCTGAAAAATGCGAAAATACGCATTTTCGAGGCTTAAAAACATATTTAAATTAGTATTTTTGAGGTTGCCAGATACTTAGATTGAAGACTGAACATTCAGCTTCAAGATTCTGAAGAGTGATCGCGTCTGACTTTATTTATACCGTTGTTTTTTAATTGTTAAATATGAGTGTTTATCCGATCTTTTTGCCGGTGCGGCGCGCTCCATTTCAAAAATCTCCTATTTCATCTAAAAAAATATTTTTTTCTAGATTCTTTGTGATATTCTAAATAAAATAAGTTTCTTGCCATTTTTCTCAAATGTTAACAGTTATTAAGTTATAAACGATTTAAAATCCGAAAAATGACAAAAAAACCTAGAAAAGAACCTAGAAGGAGAATCTAGAAAAAATATTTTTCGGAGAAAAATAGGAGATTTTTGAAAAAGAGCGCGCCGCACCGGCATAAAAATCGGATAAACACTCATATTTAACAATTAAAAAACAACAGTATAAATTAAAGTTAGACGCGATCACTCTTCAGAATCTTGAAGCAGAATATTTAATCTTCAATTTAAGTATCTCGCAACCTCAAAAATACTAATTTGAATAAGAGTTTTTAAGCCTCGAAAATGCGTATTTTCGCATTTTTCAGATTTTAAATCGCTATAACTCGAAAACTATCAATTTCTGAGAAAATTTACAAGATACCTTTCTTGTTCAAAATGACCCACGAAACTCAAAAATATTTGTTACGGAGCAAAAAAACGTGATCTTTTGTATTTGTTTAAAAAAATTGTTCAAACAAATTCTGCCCAAAAATTCCGCCCGGCACCCTTCAGATTTGTTTAAAGGGGACGTTTTTGAATAGGAATCCACAAAGAAACCTAATCAGAAATTTTTCCAGACGGGAGCGGTCTCACCACATGGACTAATACGAGAATTTTTATTTCAGAATTAATAAGTGATTTTATTGATATACTGAATTATTATTCTAAATATAAGGTGATTCAAATAATTAAAAATGATAAAATTTATATCAATAATAAATAAATTAGAGGGATTATGATCCAACCTTAAAAGTCCACTGCTGAACATAGACCTCCTGTTTCCAAGCCCGTTTATTCTGCACAACTTTCTAGATTCTAGACTATGGAGTTGGTTTAAGTTCTTGTTTATCTCTTCTGTGTGGAATTATTATGTCGATTAAATATAGGGTGATTCAAATTTAGGAGATGATTTATAACAATTATAAAAAATAGATAACAGGGTTCCTGATCCAACCTCAAATGTCCACTGCTGAACGTAAGCCTCTTCCTACTCACATATTCCGATTGTAGTTATTTCATTAGCCTCTTGTGCTCCATTCCATGTGACCAAACCAGCTCAAAAGGTTCTAATCTATATATTTATATGGAGTTGTCTTACACAAAATTAAGATCTCTTCTTCTGTTTCACAGTATTGTGATGAAATCTTCTTTCTCTCTTAGTACTGTCTAGCGCGTCTGATTCCGCCACTTCTTCTTCTTCTTATAATATCTTTGTTTTATCTTTTCTCCCAAAAGGTATAACTAACATAATCTACTCCGTTATTCTTCTTTGTGTAACTTTCAGTGTAAATGTTGAATAGTAAAAGGTTAAGGTTAAAGTTATCCACTGCTGAACATAGACCTCCTCGTGTTTCTAAACCCGTTTATTCTGCACCGCTTTCTAGACTATGGAGTTGGTTTAAGTACTTGTTTATCTCTTCTATGTCGAATTATTATGTCGATTAAATATAGGGTGATTCAAATTTAGGAGATGATTTATACCAATTATGTATATAGATTTTAATCTTTAGACTATCCACTACTTATTCTCAAATTTTTAAGCAAATCGATCCATTCTGTAAAAATTGCGAGGTGAAAAGCTTCGGTTCCTGGACTAATAGTTTAGATGAAAGTGAATCCCAAAAAGGTAATTTTTTGTCGGTTGATCTTTTACTATATCTAAATATTATGATCCTGTTTTAGCTAAATTAATCGATAAAAACAATAACTTAAACAAATTACTTGGGCCAACAAATACAAAACGTATTCATAAATTTGCTGGCTCAAGAAACTGAAAACAAATTTATTAATTTAATTAAAAAAACTTGTTTTTATTCAATAATTATTGATACCACTCAAGATATTTCAAAACACGATCAGCTTAGTTTTATTTTCCGGTATGTAAAAATAAATTGCGATGAAAATAATTGACCTTCCAAAGCAGAAGTAGTTGAAAGTTTTTGGGATTTATTTGCATATTAGACCAAAGTGCAGAAGGTCCTGTAAATGAAATTTTAAAATGTATACAATCAAAGCACCTTTCCGTACACAACTGCAGAGGAAAGGGGTATGATGGGGCAAGCGTTATGAGTGGTGTATATTCAGGCGTACAAAGGCGCATAACTGACATTGAAAAAACAGTTTCCTATCTTCATGTGCATCCCATGATCTGAACCTAGTGTTGAATGATGCCGTTGCTGGTGTACAGGAGTTGGTTTTTTACGACATAATTAAGAGATTATATGTTTTATTTACTAATAATTATTAATAATTATTAATAATTATACTAATACACCGTTGATTGAAATATTATGACCAGTCATAATATTTCAATCAACGCTAATACTAATAGCAGAAACTATTACAGATCTACAAAGAATTTTAGATAAGGTTGTTGCAACGAGTGAAGAATTTGGTCTGTCACAAAACATAAAAATTCAGAATTATAACTATTTAGGGACAAACATTAGTGAAACAAACGATTATACCAAAGAAATCCGAATTAGAATAGAAAAGGCTAGAAGTGCATTCACTAATATGAAACAAATATTATGTAGTAAAGACCTCAGCCTAAATCTTAGAAAGCGAGTACTAAAATGTTATGTATTTTCTGTTTTTTTTGTATGGTGTGGACATGGACTCTCAATAAACAATGCCTCAATAGATTGGAAGCATTTGAGATGTGGACGTATCAAAGAATGCTGAGAATCTCCTGGACAGAGAGAATAACCAATGAGGAAGTACTAAGGAGAATACAGAACAGCAGGGAGATACTGGATTCCATCAAAATAAGAAAACTTCAATACTTGGGTCATATAAACGTGGTGACAGATATGAACTCCTAAAATTAATTATGCAGGGAAAGATTCAAGGAAGGCGCAGCATAGTTAGGAGAAAAATGTCCTGGCTGAGAAATCTCAGTGAATGGTTTGGATGCAGCTCAACTGAACTCTTTCGGGATGTAGTGTCAAAAGTGAGAATAGCAGTGATGATTGCCAACCTTCGTTGCGGAGATGGCACGTAAAGAAGAAGATGTTTTTTTTAGTGCAAGTATTAAAAGATGGAATGTACTACATGTTTTTCAACTTTTTTAAAAAACTCGTGATAATCTTCGAGAAATGAGAAATTCGTTATCCGAAATTTTAGCAGAGGCAGCAGGAATAGCAGAATAGTGGAGATTAAACCGGAATTTAAAAATAAAAGGAAAAAACGTATAACAAAATTTACGATGAGCTTAGCTGCGACAAAAAAATAGCTAAATAAAGTAGCAAAAAAAGTTTTGAAGTTAATGTTTT
The DNA here is from genome assembly GCF_917563875.1 of Diabrotica virgifera virgifera. Classification (NCBI taxonomy): domain Eukaryota; kingdom Metazoa; phylum Arthropoda; class Insecta; order Coleoptera; family Chrysomelidae; genus Diabrotica; species Diabrotica virgifera. The sequence goes on from NC_065451.1 coordinate 64,255,028, forward strand.
CAATGTTTTAGATATAATATTGCAACAACTTACTAATAGGTTTAGGTTTGTCGGATTAAGAGACATGAAGGTATAATAGGTTTTCATGTCTATTCCCAAAAAATCTATTAACACGAACCGACAAGGCTTTTAAATAAAGGCCAAATATTGTCATTTACACATATTTTAGTAAATGTTTATAATACGGGGCCCACAAAAATTGTCGCGGGGGCCCCCAATCTTCAGCTACGCCACTGTAGTGTGAGCGTATCTACCAAGAGAGTAATGGAACGACACAGACACAGAGGCGGCGGCCATCATATGCTAGAGAGAGAAAGCTAAGCGCCGGTAGAGAGAGATAGATAGACCACCGACCCGAACTGCTCCGTGTTACGCTATTTTTCGGACCTGGCCTAATCTATGTGTTATTATATCTATGCTACGAACACAATAATTGGTTTACAATGAACACAGGTAACACACTATACATCGAGCAACGAGAGAGTCGACCAGAGGCATGTTAACAATAGACCAGGCTAGGGAAATGCCACTCAATGCATCGGGGTGTAACGCCAATATCAAGTACGGTGGTCTAGCTATCTTTGTCTGTCGTACGAGTGTGAGCGTATCTACCAAGAGGTGGGAGTAATGGAACGACACAGACACAGAGGCGGCGGCCATTATATGCTAGAGAGAGAAAGCTAAGCGCCGGTATAGAGAGATAGATATACCACCGACCCGAACTGCTCCGCGTTACGCTATTTTTCGGACCTGGGCCTCGATTTTTGACCCTTCGCTTCGTTATCGAACGTATTCGTTACGTATACTAAACAGATACGAAGCGAATACGTTCGATAACGAAGCGAAGGGTCAAAAATCGAGGCCCTGGCCTAATCTACTTGTTATTATATCTATCATATACATAGGTACGAAGGTGAAACATTGAAATAGGTGCGAAGTAACAGTTTTGCTTGTGTAGAAGTGCAAGCGTGTTGTGTAGTTTTGGAGTGCAGCCCAGGGCGGATCTAGACTTTGCCTTAGGGAGGAACTTTCAATGAAACACTAACCAAAAGATATATGTAAAAAAGATAAACCCAAACTACATAAATAGTAACTTTTATGCATTAAGTTCCCTTAATTTTCCTACTACGTGTTTAGTGTGTTTATTGGGTTGAATTTGTCTATCTGTGGTTAAAGTTTTATGTCAGCTAATATAATTATATGTTTCAAAATTTTTTTCTTTAATTGTGGACCTTATTAGGGGGGAAATTTCCCCCTATTCCCTCCCCGTAGAGCCACCAAGGGCGCAACCTAGTCTGATCGTGAGCAAAATACAGCAATTTTAGTGATGGCGAGTGCAATTTTACTCATGGCTATTTTGTTGAATAAGATGAAGAAAAAAGAACGACGGTGTTGGCACCATAGGCATGATAAGAATAGACAAGACACACCGAGCAAAATAGCGTAACGCACGGGCAGTCGATCGGTGGTCTACATATCGCTGTTTATCAAGCGATCCCACGCATGTGACAGACAAAGACGGCTAGACCACTCAAAGTGAATATTGACCAATGATGTCCTTGATATTAGCGTTACACCTCGATGCACAGAGTGGCCCATACCTTGCCTAGTCTATCTTTATTATGTCTATGGTTGGCACACCCAGGTACCGCACACAAGTTGGAGATGAAGTCTGAAGAAATAAGTGGTCAATACAAAAATTTCACTCGAATGTCAACTTCCGATTTTGAAAATTTACTGCAAAGAATTGGACCACACGTTTTTGCGCTGAAATCTCCATTCAAGACAGGGAAAATCTAGAATCCCATTCATTAGTGTCGTATATGGAATGGTGGATGGAATGTCTGGCATTATTATCATTTCAGATTGGCAGTAACGGTTAGATTTCTAGCAACTGGAGACACGAGCTTGCAGTATCTATTTAGAATTTCAAAGTAAACCATAGGGTAACAGGTGGGATGAAAAGTTCGTAGGCTGACACATAGATGGCACTACTAGTATTAAATCCATATGATTTTTAGTCAGCCCTAACCTTCAAAAGATGCGTGTATAAATTTGACAGCTGTCAACTATTAGTTTATGAGATATAGCATTTTGAGTGAAGCAAATTGTGTTGTTTTAAAAAAATGGATAAAAAGGAATTTCGTGTCTTAAAGCATTGCTTTTTGGCGAAAAAAAATACACATTATTCGGACACTGCTCCAGAAAAATCAACCGTTGAAAAGTGGTTTGCTAAGTTTAAACGAGGTGAAGTGAGCCCCGATGACGATGCACGCTCCAAAAAAGCTGTTACCCACGGAAATATAAAAAAAGTCCAAAAAATAATTTTGGATAACCGTAAAGAGAAGTTGTTCGAGATAGCTGAGAATGAGACATTGATAACTGATATCAACGGAACGTGTTGGATATATTGTGCATGAATATTTGGGTATGCAAAAGCTCTGTGCAAAGTAAGTGCCGCGAGAGGTCACAATCAATAAAAAACAACAACGAATTGATGATTCTGAGAAGTGTTTGAAGCTAAAAAAAAAACAAAAAAAAAACTTAAGGTTGGCGAACAGCTGGTTGTCGCTGGAAGCCATATCTGGTGAATTCCGTGGCCACGGAAGCAATTTTGCTATCGGTTTCATTGATTTGATTTATTTGTGACACGACGCGTTGTCTTGATGAAATAGCACTTGCTTCTTCTTCAAATGGAGTCGTTTTTGGCTATTTCGTCCTTCAAACGGTCCAGTAACGCAATGTACTCGTAATAGTCTTAATGGTTTTTCCCTTTTCAAGATAGTCGATGAATATTATACCATGCGCATCTCAAAATACCCTGATGACAATAACCTTACCAGCTGACTGTTAGATCTTTCCACGCTTTAAAGTCGGTTCATCACGTGCAGTCCACTCGGCTGACTGTCGATTGGACTCAGTTGTGAAACGATGTAGCCATGTTTCATCCATAGTAACATATCGACGCAAAAATTATGCAGGGAGAGACCGGTTGGAATGCCAAGAAAGCGCTGGGAAGACACAGTAAACAGCGACGCACAAGCCCTTTCAGGACTCCGTGTATGGAGAAGAGCAGCCACAGACAAGCAAGGGTGGAGGCAAAAAATGAAAGAGACCAAGGCTCAATTTGGGCTGTAGTGCTGTAGAAGACGCAAATATTCGGTTTTATTACGATTTAACAGCTTCAAACAAATCCACAAGAAAAAATTTTTCCTGTAGTTGGCTGTATACCATGTAATACAAAAAACAGTAAAATCCTTTATCTAGTTTTCGACTGGTTTACCAGTCATCATCAGTGGTTACGTGAAATGTACATGCTAACCACCAAGATATAATTTAACAAAAATATGAGTGTCAAAGCCCTGTAAAAGTAGCCCGTCAAGGAAACATCGGTTAAAAATGCTACATTAAGCATGGATGTTTAAAGTATTTTACTAATATGCCCCAGGTAACATCTAAGCTGTGGATTTGACTTGTTCACATGGTGAAAGTATGGCAGCAAGTAATTACTTTCACCATGTGAACAAGTCAAATCCACAGCTCAGATGTTACCTGGGGCATATTAGTAAAATACTTTAAACACCCATGCTTAATGTAGCATTTTTAACTGATGTTTCCTTGACGGATTATTTTTACAGGGCTTTGACCCACATATTTTTGTTAAATTATATCTTGGTGGTTAGCATGTACATTTCACGTAACCACTGATGATGACTGGTAAACCAGTCGAAAACTAGTTATGTGATTGTGATGTAGCACTTTTTAGGGATTTTAAATATACCTTTTATAAAGGATTTTACTGTTTTTTGTATTACATGGTATACAGCCAACTACAGGAAAACTTTTTCCTTGTGGATTTGTTTGAAGCTGTTAAATCGTAATAAAACCGAATTTTTGCGTCTTCTTCTACGGCACTACAGCCCAAATTGAGCCTTGGTCTCCTTCATTTTTTGCCTCCACCCTTGATTGTCTGTGGCTGCTCTTCTCCATGCACGGACTCCTAAAAGGGCTTGTGCGTCGCTGTTTACTGTGTCTTCCCAGCGCTTTCTTGGCATTCCAACCGGTCTCTTTCCCTGTATAATGGCTCCATCGATTCACACCTGAGTCCAATCGACAGTCAGCCGAGTGGATTGCACGTGATGAACCGACTCCAAAGCGTAGGAAGATGCAACAGTCAGCTGGTAAGGTTATGGTATCAGTATTTTGCGATGCGCGTTGTATAATAAATATTCATCGACTATCTTAAAAAGGGAAAAACCATTAACAGCGACTATTACGAGTATATTGCGTTACTGGACCGTTTGAAGGACTTCTTCTTCTTCTTATGCAATCCACTAATGGATGTTCGCGATCACGTTTGACCATTTTTCTCTATCCCTTGCAGTATGTATCAGGTCTCCTATGTTTTTTAATCCTGTCCATTGTTTGACATTACGGAGCCATGACATTTTCTTCCTGCCCACTCCCCTTCTTCCTTCGATCTTTCCTTCAATTAAGGTTTGCAGAAACTGATATCTTTCATTTCTAATTATGTGTCCCAGGTATGCCGTTTTTCTCTGTTTAATTGTGCACATCAGTTGTCGTTCTGTACCAATTCTTCTCAGGATTTCTTCATTTGTTATACTTGCGGTCCAGGGAACTTTAAGGATTCGTCGATAGATCCACATCTCAAATGCCTCTAGCTTATTCATTGTGTTTATTTTTAAAGTCCATCCTTCCATGCCATATAGGAGCACCGACCATATATAGCATTTTGTGAATCTTAGTCTTAGGTTTAGGTCAAAGTCAGAGTTCGTAAAGACGTTTCTGAATTTCATGAATGCACTTCTGGCTCTTTCTATCCGACATTTAATTTCCATATCCGACATCCAGTCTTCACATAGCCAGGTTCCCAGGTACTTAAACTTTCTTACGCGCTCTACATCTTGGTTGTTATATGCTAGTCTTGCATTTTGATGTTGACATAATTGACGGCTGATTATAAGGAACTTCGTCTTTTTTATGTTGATGCTAAGTCCCATGTTCTCGCTATGCTCTCCAATTTTATTAAGAAGGTTTTGGAGGTCTTCTATATTGTCTGCTATTAAGACCGAGTCATCCGCATATCGTATATTATTGACCCAGGTACCATTTACTTTGATGCAGCTTTTGCATTCCTCAAGAGCTTCCTGGAAGATACTTTCTGAATATAGATTGAACAGTAGTGGGGAGAGAATGCATCCCTATCTTACACCTCTGAGAATTTTTTGAGCTTGCGTTGTTTCATTATCCACCTTGACGACAGCTGTTTGATTCCAGTAAAGAGCCTCTATGCAACGAATGTCTTTTTGATCTATGTCGAGTTGTTTTAGTATATGTACGAGTTTATGATGTTGTACTCGATCGAAGGCTTTTTCATAATCTATAAAGCACATCATTACATCTTTCCTTTGATCGTAGCAGTTCTGAGCTAGCACTTGGGCTGCAACTAGTGCTTCCCTGGTACCGAGGCCTTTTCAAAATCCAAATTGTGAGCAACCAATAACCTTATCGCATTTTGTGGAGATTCTGTAGTGAAAAACTTTGAGGAATATTTTTAAAGAATGGCTCATCAGACTTATCAGTCGGTGCTCTTGACACTTTGTTGCGTTGTTCTTTTTTGGCAAAGGGATAAAGGTAGATACAAGCCATTGGACAGGGAATTTTCCTTTTTTATAGATTTTTATAGATATAGAATCTCTATAAACGGAAGAATAGTAAATAACATAAGATTCGCTGATGACACCGTTATAATGGCAGACACCCTGGAGTCGCTACAAGAATTGGTAAATAGAATTAACGATTATTGCATTCGATACGGACTAAAAATAAACAAGAAAAAAACTAAATTTATGATTGTCTCAAAAACACAACATGGAAATGAAAGGTTAATGATAGAGCAAACCCAAATAGAAAAAGTAAAGACATACAAATATCTGGGAACCTGGGTTGATGACAAAAATGACCAAAGCAAAGAAATTAAAGTCCGAATTGAAACTGCAAGGCAAGCATTTATAAAAATGAAGACACTGCTTACAAACAAAGACCTTCAGTTGCCTCTCAGATTGAGGTCTTTAAGGTGCTACATATTTTCTATATTACTATACGAAATGGAAGCTTGGACATCGAAGAGACAACACATAAGAAAAATAGAAGCTTTCGAAATCTGGTGTTACAGAAGAATATTGAAAATTCAGTGGGTTCAAAGGATTACCAATGTTGAAGTGCTACGATGTTTAAATAAGGAGTTAGAAATTATGAATAGTATAAAAACTAGAAAACTGGAATATTTGGGTCACATTACCAGAGGAGAAAAATATGAGTTGCTGAGAATTATTATGCAAGGAAGGATCCAAGAAAGAAGAAGCATAGGAAGAATGACGCATCTCCTGTTAGAGAATGGTTTAGCTGTAGTTCATTACAACTGTTCAGAGCAGCAGCCAACAAAGTGACCATAGCCATTATGATATCTAACCTCCGATAGGAGAGGGAACTTTAAGAAGAAGAATGACCGCTATAATTCTTGTATCGCCCTCAAAGGTAACTATATTGAATAATAAAATCAAATTTTATACAAAAAAAAAAAATTAAAGGCACTCGCGGGAGTGCCGACAAAAGTGAAAACTTCTTACGAAGCAAGCCCCTTCGGGTACACACTCTATCCCTCCTCCAACCAGTATAAGTTCGTTCGAACTTATACGTGATTCAACCTATAATATATAAATTAATAATATCTGCTGTGTCGATAACGATCGCGAGTTCAATGCTTCTTCCCCATCCAAAGAGAAGTGATATATCTACATTATATACCCATTGGGTGCATCCTATACTATTTATACATACCTACACATAATACATAAACGTACATAATTTATTTCGGCGAAGCGATGACGGTCACGAATTGAATGCTTTTTCCCATCCAGAAAGTGTATAAAATCGCTACAGAAGTTTTCACTTCAAAAATACTTTAAACACTAATCACTTATAATGATTGGAGTAGAGACCGTGTGGCCCCTTATGCGCTTGCTTCGCAAGCTCCTTCGGGTACACACTCTATTCCTCCTCCAACCATTATAACTTCGTTCGAACTTATAGGTAGGTTCCAAACAACAGTCAAACTAGTCAGAAATCGTCAGCAAAGAGTTGGCCAGTGCGAGAACATAATACAGTCATCAGTGCATAGTTTCTGACTGGTTTGACCGCTAGTTGGAACAAAACTTATATACATATATGCAATTCAACCTATAGTATATAAATTACTAATCTCTCGCCGTAGCGATGACGGTTGCGAATTCAATGCTTTTTCTCAATCCAAAAATAAGTTCTATACCTATATTATACACGCGTTGCGTGTATCCTATACTATTTATATATACATACACCTAATATGTAAGTAACACAAACGCAAAAATTTCAAACCAATAAGCCTGTTGCCACATCCGTACAGAATGCTTACCAAAATAATTACTAACAGGCTTTCAAATAAATTCGATAGTTACCAGACTGTTGACATAGCACCATAGAACACCTACAGACAATAAGGACACTTATAGAAAAGTGCAACGAATACAATTAACCTCGTCATTTGGCATTTGTGGATTACAATAAGGCATTCGATTCCATGGAACTCTGAGCCGTATTAGAAGAAACGAATAACGCAAGGATTGATTCTAGATATAGAATACTCCTCAAATACATATACGACAATGCAACTATGCAAATAAATGTATCAGAAGGTCTAAAAAAAGCAAAATAAGAACGGAGAGAGAAGTTAGATAGAGGACAAAAACAAATAAAACAAAAGTGAAGATTATTATTATACGTACATTATAATAATATACGTACAAAATTTATTTCGTCGAAGGGGTGACGGTCGCCAAAAAATCCTTTTTCCCCATCCAAAAACAGGTTTTACATTTATTTTAAATTTAAATACCTCTATACAATTTATATTATATACATACACATAATATACATACGTACAAAATTTATTTCGCCGAAGAAATGACGGTCGCGATGACGGTCGCCAAATAAATCCTTTTTCCCCATCTTAAAATAGGTTTTACATTTATTTAAATTTAAATATTTCTACACAATTTATATGTACGTACACATAATATATATCTACGTACAAAATTTATTTTGCGGAAGAGATGACGGTCGCGAAATAAATCCTTTTTCCCTATCTTAAAATATGTTTTACATTTATTTTACATTTAAATACCTCTACACAATGTATACATACATATGCATAATATATAGCATAAGCGATGACGGTCGCGATGAGGGTCGCTAATTCAATACTTTTTCCCCTATCAAAAAATCGCACAACGTCCCTAAAGAAGTTTTCACTTCAAAAACTTTTTTCTATGTTAGCCTACGAACTTTTTAGCCCAACTAGTACACAGTATTACCAGAACATTGTGCTGCACTTGTGCATGAATTAAACGGATACATAAACGTAATTATTTATTTCAGAAAATTATAAGTAAACAAAAATACTTTCCACATAATTGTGACTACGTTGCTCCACAATACACTCTAAACAAGGGCGCCCATATAAAAATTTTTAGGAGGGGGCCAAACGTGAAGATGTTGCACATTACATTTTGTATATTTCGATGACAATATATATACAGTAGACTCTCTCTATAACGAACACGGATATAACGAGGTTTAGCTTATAATGAGGTACATTAGGTGTCCCATGAAATTCCTATTGAACTATAACGCTCTATAACGAGGCATATTTGGTTACAACGAGGAAAATTGAAATCGAAGAATACGTGTCTTTACCTGTTTTTAGCGGTGTAATGGTCATAAATAAATAAATGCCCCAACTGCCTGTACATAGAAATTCCCAACATCTGTCTTATTATCGAGGCCAGAGCTGTAATAAACTCGGCCACCTGTAATAAACTTCTGCCTGTTTATCGACCGATATTGAATATTATAGGAAATTTACAATTTATGACGGCGAAATCTCATTGTTCACTGTTCAGGTTGACCATCGACACCTAATAAACTTAAGAGGCATCAAAACATTTCAATATTATTGTTGTTTGATATAACGAGATCAGCTTATAACGAGATAATTAGTCCACCATTTCAGTTCTCGTTATTGAGGGAGTCTAGTGTAGTTTAAACTACCTAAAAAACCTAGTTTGAACCCTGTTGTGAGAAATTATTCATACATTTAAATACTAGACTAAGTTTTTAAATGGAAATGTCATGGGTACCACAAAAGTTGCGCCGCTCTTTAAAACCCGTTTGAAAAGAATACAATGCTTGCAAAGCCCTGCCTTCAACTTTGGCGAGTAGACTAACCATGAGTATGTGTTGAACCAAGTTTTTACTTTAAAATCTTAAAAAGGAGCCCCCTTTATTTTTGCAGATTTAGAATCCTTATGAAAAATAAGTCACATATATTCCAAACATTTTTAGAATCAAAATCCACAAGGAAAAGAAAATGTTTTCCTGTAGTTGGCTGTATACCATCAATCACAAAATTGGAAAAAAATCCTGTGTAAAAGGTATAAAATTTTATTAAAATCCCTTAGAAGGGCTACATCACAACAAAACGTTTTCGATTTTTATATAAAAATCATCATCAGTGTTCGATAAACTGGATGCTAGCTGAGCCACAAAAGAAAAATATCTGGGTAAAAACCCTTTACATATCATATAGATGCCTTAAAAGTGCATACTTCAATAAAAAGCCCTGTGATGGTCACATGGCAACCAGGATAATGCCCTAAGGTAATGTATACAGATTTCCCAACACGTGGGATCCAAATTGAGTCGAGGCAACAAGTTGCCATTAAGTCATTGAAATGTAATCAACTCAATTTGGATCCCACGTGTCGGGAAATCTGTATACATTACCTTAGGGCATTATCCTGGTTGCCATGTGACCATCACAGGGCTTTTTATTGAAGTACGCACTTTTAAGGCATCTATATGATATGTAAAGGGTTTTTACCCAGATATTTTTCTTTTGTGGCTCAGCTAGCATCCAGTTTATCGAACATTGATGATGATTTTTTTTATAAAAATCGAAAACGTTTTGTTGTGATGTAGCCCTTCTAAGGGATTTTAATAAAATTTTATACCTTTTACAAAGGATTTTTTTTTTAATTTTTAGAATCGTTGATAGATGGCTCAAATAAATCGCATTTTCCGACTATAGCGCCATCCTTCAACAATTCTAAAAAAAAGTTTCGAGTAAATGTTACTTATTTTTTGAGGAGGAAACTCAATCTGCAATAAAAAACGGGGGTTCCTATTTAAGATTTTAAAGTTAACTCTCACCCCACCTTCAGAGTGTGGAATGAAAAATCCTGTTTGGTGTCATTCTATAGATTTTTGAAAAATATTAAACACGTGTTTTTTAGTTTTTCATTTGGAAGTATATTTCTCGAGATATTAGACCGTTTCTATAATTTTGCTATGGTATCACGATATATCGTTTTTTTCGATTATAGCGCTATCTATCCACAATTCGCTTATGAACTTGTTTAGTGTCATCGCATAGATTTTTGAGAAATATTTAACACATATTTTTCAGTTTTTCGATCCGATGTTCATTTCGCGAATTATTCGACCTTTCCGCTACTTTTGGGACACCCTGTATATAACACTCATTCGTCATGAAAGATCACCTGTTTTTCATTTAAATAAAATTGTTCTGTTCATCATAAGGTACACTTTAAAAATAATCTACTTACTAAAAAAATACTTTTGCAAACTAAAATTTGACTATGTTCAATAAATTTTAAAAATTATTTTTCAGTATGAATTTATTTCTGTTTATGAAGATTAGATGGTTCTGTTCGGTGTACACAAAACTTAATAGAAAACAAATAATAATAATTTCACAGATTTTACACTTTATCTTTATAGTGCCAGTTCTTAAATACAAATGGCTCATTAGTGATTATCGGTCAGAGATCGGATTTCTTGCTGATATGAGTTTCTTTGCAGTATTATAAATGATAAAACGATTCATTTAATTTGTAATTTTGGGTGTCGATTACAGTATATATTATGTTCCTACGTTTCTAATATCTTTTAATGCTTTTGTTAATAGCACACCGTGACTGTGCGAAATGTGTATTATGCACATTCCATATAGACCGCTGTCGCAGACACACAAACACACAGATTTTCTGTTAAACTATTAATTACCCAATATGTGAATTTGTTATTAATAAATATGTTGTTTCCAATTTATCTCTCAAAATGATCCAATAATTTTTTGACAAAAATACGTTTATGTAATATAAATTTAATTTTTGTTCTTTCCCGAAAAGCTAGGGGGCCACGGCCCCCCCTGCCCGTGTGTATGGGCGCCTATGACTCTAAACATAATCTACAAAATTTTCAGAATTTGGGGAGTTTATTATTGACGACTGTGTGGATGAAGTGTGATGGGGGTAGAGTGTTGGCTGGCAATTTAATAACCCTTTATCTGCTTTCATGATGACATCCATAATAGCATGTTGCACGCCCTTCCGCACTGCAGGAGAGTACTTCCGTACTTTAGCAGAAAGAAACTTGACAAATGCACCTATTTCATCTTGTTCAGATGGGCCTTTGTTGAGGTTTTCCGCAGCATTTTTTAAAATTGAAGAGGCACTGCTCATCGTTTCTGCAGGTGAAGTATTCTTCTTATGAAGACGCTTTTTAGCAGCTGAAGTACCTCCGTTATTAGTTGCACGAGATCTTGATGGATCAGAGCGGAGTCTTAAAGATGAACTGGATGCTGATGTTTCTTTTTTTCGGTGCGCTGCTTTTTTTGAATGCAATTCCTCTGCCAATCCATTTCTCAGTTCTTCTGTGTGTAGATTCTCATTTTCCTGAAACACAGATAATTATTATTGTTTTAATTTTCACGTCATCGGTGCTTAAGATCGAAAACACGTTGTTATACAAGCACCAATACACTCGGGTACCGAGCTTTTTAATTATAAATGCCATTTCAGTAGTACTGTTTTTATTTGTTCTATTTGATAGAAATTACGAGTTTATGTTCGTTGCTATGACAAAGAGGCACGGAAAAAGCAACAAATCCCAAAACACTGGCAAAGTAGCCTTGTAGTGCCAATAAACAAAAAGGAAGAAAACGTCAAATGCGAAAATTATAGAACAATATGTTTATCATCGGTGTGTTTTAAAATATGCACGAAAATAGTAGAGAAGAGGCTAAGACAAGAGGTAGAAAAAGAACTGGGAGAAGAAAATTATACAAATGCGAAAATTATAGAACAATATGTTTATCATCGGTGTGTTTTAAAATTATTATTACATCCTGTCACCGTGTCACAAAGAAAATTGTCCAGTGCAAGTACATGTAATAATAATTATTACATGTACTTGCGCTGGCCAATTTTTTGTGTGACACGGTGACAGGAAAATACAGCGTGTTTTATATGTTCCTTCATGGGTATTCTTTCATTTTTCCTACTGTATATATGCAATGGTACACGCAATAGAAATAAAAATCAATTACCTTTAAAATGGTCTACTGATCAAGGGGTTCCCAACCTTTTATGTCTGGCGACCCACCTTCTGATGTTTTTTCATATTCGCGACCCATCCCTCAGTTATGATGATATAAATGTACGTTTTTCAGCTACAGTAAGAGCTTCGCCGCGACCCACCTGAAATCCGTCCGCGACCCACTAGTGGGTCGCGATCCACCGCTTGGGAAACGCTAGTCTACTGTATAACGTTGTACGACTTTTTTTTAAAGAGATTATGGCTTTTCAAGTTTTTATACTTTTAACAATTTTTTATAATAGGTATAGGTAATATAAAAATAAAATAATATTATTATATAATATATTATATAATATTATATTATTATTACATAATACCCAATATAAAAAAAATATTATTTTTTACGATTATTTTTGAAATTTCTCATTATAACTTTTTTTCTTCTACATTTAGGTATATATTATATTATATAATAAAAAAAGCTTATTTTGTTTACTTTAAAATGGTGTATTACAAAAAATTCTAGGATTATTTTTGAATAAGATATTATTTTTCAAAATGTAATAAGTACTTGCAACGATTTTTGATTTTAGGATTATTTTTAAATTTCTCATTATAACTTTTTTTTCTTGTACATGAATATTATACTATATATTGCTCATAAAGAGGGCTTACTTTCTGTTCTTTAAAGTGGTGTATCATCTATATTTAAATAATGGAAACCGAGTGATTCTTTGACATTTTTTTTACCTGTATTATTTAAAATTATTTCTTTTACAAAAATTAGTCTATACTTAATAAACATTAGTTTTAGAAAACATCACTTTAGTTAAAATTATTTAAACGTTTACATTTAAAAATTTTCAAAAACAAAGTCCATCTCTTCGTTAGCATTAGCTTCAATATCTTCCTCTGACACCTCAGTTATCTGAGTTCCCACAATTAGTACCCATGCACATGCACCCTTTGCAGAATATTGAACAACTAATTCCTATCTTCCTACAACCGCAGCTTTTTGTACATCCTTTGGTACATTTACATGCTATTTTTTCAAGCAAAGCAAGCAAAGGTGCAGGAGCTTTGACAGTAAATATTGGAATTAAACCATATTTTGAAGTTTGCCCGGCCGAGTCAAGTGGATTACCTATTATTAATATTATATTATATAGTATTACCTATAAAAAATAAGATTCAATCATAACACACAATCACATAAAAAAGTTATAATGAGAAATTTAAAAAATAATCCTAAAATCAAAAATCGTTGCAAGTACTTATTACATTTTTAAAAAACATATCTTATTCAAAGATAATCCTAAAATTTTTTTAATACACCATTTTAAAGTAAACAGAATAACCTTTCTTTTTTATTACATATGTATATAATATATACCTAAATGTAGAAAAAAAAGTTATAATGGGAAATTTAAAAAATAATCGTAAAAAATATAAAAACTCGTTAAAAGTATAAAATCTTGAAAAAGATAACCCCTTTAAAAGAAGTCGTACAACATTATACAGTAGAACATTTTAAAGGTAATTGATTTCAATTCCTCTTACATGTACCATTGCATGCCTAAAGTTGCATAGAAAAAAGTTACAGAACAATATTTGCGAAATAACAAGGAAAATTGCCCAAAATTTCTGTGAGTGGCGAACTTTGAAATCATATTTAGAAAACTGTAAATCCTAATGACCTCTACCAAACATCATTTTAAAGAGAAAATATATTAGTTTTTTTTCTGTGAAGCAATGTCTATACCTATATCCCCGTGGACAAAAGTTATGGGACAAAAAACAAAATTTCTTTCTTTTGGGTTTCTTTGTGCTTTTTCTTTTGAATATATTTTTGTAAAAAAAAAGTATCTTTGACTTTAAAAAGTTATATTTAGATAGGAAATTTAACCAGGAACAATTTTTATGTAGACGTGTTTGTACCAAAAGTGCATAGAATTCACCCTAATGTAACCTGTGCCCAGGGACTAATTCACCCATTTCTCAAAAACGCACCCCTTTAAATGGTAGCACTCCGCGGTTTTTTCATATATAGAGATTCATTGACCATATGAAATAATAAAACCCCGTTAACGTTGTAGTTCCTTTCTATAGTACATAATCAATAGCCTAATAATAGGATATCAAAGATCACAGCCAATAAAAATAGAAGCCTTATTGTATGCGGATGACATAGTCCTTATAGCAGATTCCATGACCAAAATGCAAAAACTTATGGACAGAGGAAAACGAGAAATTAAAAATGAAAATTAACATCGAGAGAAGTAAAATAATGGTCATCGGCGAAAAGGAAGAAAATTACTTTATGGACGCACTGTATGAGAAAAGTTTAATTTCTTCTTATTTTAATATCTCAATAGAAATATTTAATTATCTGTTATCAATGTTATTTTAAATATTAGAGATTATTAAATTTACTTTCTATTTGATAGTATGTAGTTTTAATTTATAATTGGCATTCTTTTGTCATTTCATTTCGAAATCGTGTCTAATACATACGTTGCTTCATTTCCAGTAACTACAAATGAACCAGCGATAAAGCTTGCATTCCGTCTTCTCGTCTTATAGAAAAATGAATTAACAATAAAGCCTGCATTCCACCGGCTCCTCGTCTTATATGGACTGATAATAAACCTTCCACTCCACCGGCGAAGCTAGGGCAAATAATCCCCGAACAAAAAATCTCCGCAAATTATCCCTGGACAAAATATCACCAGACAAAAAATCCCCACAAAAAATTCCAGACAAATAATCCCCTCAAATTTTTTTGGACAAAATATCCCCACAAAAAATTCCGGACAAAAAATCCCCAAGAAATATTTGCTGCTGAATAGTTGTATCTATAGTACATTCTTTCACGGTTTTTGCTGTAAATTTTAAAGAACCGCTTGGATTGACATGAAATTTGGCATACACATAGCTAACATGTCAAAGAAAAAAAGTGATATGGTGCCGATGTGTGCTTTTGCCTTGGGGGTGACTCTCACCCCATCTCGTGGGTGAAAACATATATGTCCAAGGCAAGTCCCGAAATGGATAAACTGACTAATTTTAAGTAACTTTTGTTCTATAGAGTTTATTCACCAAATAAATACTGTTCGAGTTATTTGCAAGTGAATATGTTCATTTTTGAACAAAATAACCACGTTTTTAGACGGTTTTTCGCAAATAACTCAAAACATAAGCATTTTGTCGAAAAAAATATTCTTAGCAAAACTACAGATAGCCTATAAAAAAGTGAAAAAAAAACGGTGTATTAGGTCTCTATACCTAGCAAAAGCAGAGTTATAGCGAATGAAAAATAGGTTCATATTCGAAAAATTCCAAATAGAATAATTCAATGTGAAATATCCAAATAATGAAGCATTCTTCGGGAAAACACATTACAACTTTTTTAAAGTGTTTAAAAAAAGATTTATTTCTCTTTTTATTACAAAAATTATAGCATCAAATGTAAGCAAGTTACACTCAAGATAAAGTTGTTCCCTTTAGTTTTGGCAAAAAAGAATCAGGAGGATCACCCCCGAATTAGCAACTTAAATAAAATTAATCGTTACCGCTTCACAAGTTACTTTACTTATGTTGTGTTTATATGATCTGTAAGTTCCATCGATTCAAAGTGCTTATTTTTGAAAAAATTTGGTTTTTTAATTAAATTTAAATTTTTTAATTTCAGTAAAATTTTTAAAAATTTTAATTTTGAAAAAAATGCTTTTTTTAAAAATAACTTAAAAATTGTTAGATACCAAAAATCTTAAACAATAAAAAAAGTCGGCTTTACTTTTCTGAATACTTTGTATTTTTTTTGTTTTTCTGTAAGACAAAAATTGGTTAAGATTCGGTGTTTCTAAATTAGCATACACTCATGATAAGTGACTCGTTCAAGCCCTTTTAACTACAGCTCTTTCAAAAATAATGACTTTGAACCGATGAAACTTACAGATCATAAAATATGATCAATACATACGCGAGTAAAAAACTTGTGAAGTGGTAACAATTAGGTTCATTTCAAATGCTATTTAGGGGGTGATTTTCCCGATTTCTTACCAAAAAAAGGGACCAACTTTATTTTGAGCGTAACTTGTTTACTTTTGATGCTAAAAATTTTTTTTAAAAAACAAAAATAAGCATTTTTTAAACACTTTAAAAAAGTTAAAATGAGTTTTTCTCCAAAAAAGTGCTTCGATTTTTGGTTATGGCACATTAAAATATTCGATTTGGAATTTAACGAATATGAACCTATTTTTCATTAGCTATAACTCTGCTTCTGCTATGTATAGTGACCTAATATATACACCACGTTTTTCACTTTTTTGCGTGCTATTTATATAAGAATTTTTTTTCGACCAAATACTTAATTTTTAAGTTATTTGCGAAAAACCGTCGGAAAACTTGGTAATTTTGTAGAAAAATTAACATATTCACTCACAAATAACTCGAAAACTATTAACTTGGTAATAATAATATCGTATGGCATTTTTGCCGGGGAAATCCTTTCGGACAGTTCCGGCGCCATTTACATCTTTAATCCTGTGTTAAGTAACTAGTGCCGATGTACACTAGCCCAGGGGGACCGACGGCTTAACGTGCTCTCCGAGGCACGGTGAGACGGCTCGTGTCATTATTGGAAATGAAAATGGTTTGTCTTTGGTAGGGCTCGAACCCACGTGCACTGGCATATGAGGCCAGCGATTATGCCGTTACTCCACGGCCGCTCACGGTTATTTAACTTGGTGAAAAAACTTTATAGAACAAAAGTTGCTTGGAATTAGTCATTTTATCCATTTCCGGACTTATTTCGAACATATATTTTTCACCCCCAAAAGGGGGTCAAACTCACCCCTAGGGCAAAAGCACACATCAGCACAATATCACTTTTTTTCTTTGACATGTTACCTATGTGTATGCCAAATTCCATGTCAATCCAAGCGGTTCTTTAAAATTTAGAGGTTTTGCAATATTTTACCTTTAAAGAACGTACTAGTATCAAAACAATTAAATTTTTTTCCGAAATCTCATTACACTAATTTCAATTCCAATGCCAGAACCACGCATTGCTTAGCCATGCAAGCTTCATCATCATCATCATCTTGGTGCTACAGCCCTTAGAGGGCCTCGACCTTCTCAAGCTTTCTACGCCATTCTGTTCTGTCCCTTGCTTGCATTTTCCAGTTGCCGACTCCGATCTTCTCGGCATCTTGTGTTACCCCGTCCATCCACCTCAGCTTTGGTCTACCCCGTCTTCTCATTCCCAAGGGTTGCGCTGTTAGAATATTTTTTATCATGTTCGATTCAGTGGCCCGGGCTACATGTCCTGCCCACTGCAGGCGGTTTCGCTTAATTACAGTGATAATATCTTTTCCACCAAACCTATGCTTGTAGATATTCTGCAGTTCAAAGTTATATCTACGTCTCCATATTCCGTTCTCACAAACCGCTCCGAATATCTTACGTAGCACCTTTCTTTCAAAAATCGATAGAGCGGATTCATCTGTTTTAGTTAGCGTCCATGCCTCTGATCCATATGTGAGAACGGGGACTATCAATGTTCTATACTAAGACTATATTCAGACTCTGTTAGCTAAGTACTTTGATAGATTATGATAACACCTGTTTGCAATTATTATTCGTCTTTTTATTTCCCCTGATGTGTTATTATTGGGGTTAACCGATGTTCCTAAATATATGAACTCTTTGACCGCTTCGAAGTTTTGGTCATTGATGATTAGATCTGCGTCAACATTTCCAGCTCTTGTGTTTGTGTTAGTCGCCATGAATTTGGTTTTATTTCGATTTATATGTAACCCCATTCGTTCTGCTGCTGCTACTAGCTCGGTTAGGATTTCCGCAGTTCTCGCTCTGGTTCTTGTTACAATGTCCACGTCGTCTGCATATGCTAGAATTTGGACAGATCTATTGAATATTGTTCCCCTGCTATCTATAGCGTCTCGTACGACCTTTTCTAATGCTACATTAAAAAGTTGACACGCCAGCGCATCTCCCTGTCTTAACCCCCTATGTATTTCAAATAGGGTTGACGAGTCGTTTTGAATTTTTACTGCTGATATCATCTTCGCCATTGTCACTTTTATCATACATATGAGTTTTTTTTTGGAATTCCTAACTCATTCATAGCGTTGTAGAGACTTGGTCTTAAGACACTGTCATATGCAGCTTTAAAATCGACAAAAATATGGTACATATCTATGTTAAACTCTTGCGCTTTTTCCAGGATCTGTCGTAGTGTAAAGATCTGGTTAATGGTTGAACGTCCACGCCTGAATCCTGCCCGATATTCTCCTAGAAATGTTTCGGTATAAGGCTTCAATCTCTCGTGCAAAATGTTTGACAATATCTTGTATGCTGTATTTAGGAGAGTTATATTAAGCCTAAGCTCCATTCTTCAGGCATTTGCTCCTCAGACCAAATTTTACAAACAATTTCTCGCATCACATTGGTGAGCTGCTCTCCACCGTGCTTAAATAACTCTGCTGGGATGCCATCGCTGCCTGGGGATTTGTGGTTTCTTAGTTTTTCTATAGATATTTTCACTTCTTCTACCGAGGGGGGTTCCACGAGTTCCTCATTTCGGTATTCCAGCTCTATATTGTTAGTAGGTTTCCACTTCCAGTAACTGTCGAAAGTGCTCTACCCATCGTAACAGGATATCCTCTTTGTTGGTAAGTAAGTTACCTTCCTTATCATTACATTGCCATGCAAGCTTATGATTCAATTAATCGTCCAACACTATCGAATGCAATGATCGAGCTGGGCGTACCCAAGATACTAACTGCGGTAACGCAAATGTGTGTAAGTAACTCCTTTGCTCAAGGTAGAATAGGGGGGCAAATATCAATTATTGCTTTCTGCGTAAATTCTGGATTGAGACAGGAATATCCGTTGTCCTCATTGTTGTTTAACCTGGCCTTATAATTATTTCAATAAAATTATCCAAAAATCAAACCAAACATAGCTGCTCGGGGAGAGGCCTGATGGGAGAAGGAAAAAGTAGGACGACCTAGAAAAAGGTGGAGTCAGAGAAGATCTGGAGAAAATGGGAAATAGTAGCACAGGCCCGACAAACATGGAAGGCAATAGTAAATGCGGCAAAGAATCTCGAAGGGTTATAACGCCACTGATAATGATGATGAATAAATATTTTTGGCGTTAAATTTACAAAAAGGAACAGGTTTTTTTGCACCCACGGCCTTAGGCTCTTTCCCCATATCTTCCACGATTTTTGAAAAAAAAAACTCACACTCTTTTGTCATGGAAAATTAGTCCAGTCGGGTTAGACGAATAACAGGCCTAACCTTGCATTAGGAGCTGCCCCAAATTTTATTTTTCTAATCTTTAGAAGGGGTCAATAGTAGTGTAAATTTAAAATCTCGACTGACTTCCGCCGTTGCGTTAGCCGCCATCTTGATTTTAAACGAGAACCGTTTTTGCTCAATATCTCCGCCATTTTCAACTTTTCGACAAAAAGTATAACAACCAAAATGATTGAAAATGTGATTTTCTATCATTTCTATTGTTACAATTTTTTCGTGCCGTCGATATTTTCCGAATTATGGCGGAAAATAGTGACAGTTAGAGCATAACTATTGAATTATCTCGTTTATTATTAGTTTTACGACAAAAATGTTCCTATACAAAAATAGAGAGAATTAAATTATACATACACAATTTTAATTTCTTTCATTTTTTTGGTTTAAGTTAATATTTAAGGTAGTACGTATACATACGATAATGGCGCGAGCGTAAAACCTGATTGATTTTGTAGCAATTGTTTTTCTTCAATATCTACGCCATTTTCAACTAAAATTGTTTGAAATATGATTTCCTACAATTTCTTTTTAACAATTTTTTTCATGCGGTTGATATTTTCCGAGTTAAGTGGGAAAATAGTAAAACGTGGTGGGGGGAGCATAATTACTGAATTGAATCTTGTTTCTAAGCTGCCCAAATTTTATAATTCTTTCCTTTAGGGGAGATCAATAATAGTGTAAATTTAAAATCTCGACTGAATTCCGCGGTTGCATTAGCCGCTATATTGATTTTAAAGGAGAACCGTTGTGTTGCTTAATATCTCCGCCATTTTCAACTTCTCGACAAAAATGGTAGGAACTAAAATTGTTGGAGACTCCTACAATTTTTTATGAGATCAATATTCTCCGAGTTAAGGGGGAAAATAGTGGAAGCGGAGGGGAAGCATAATTATTGAATTTATTATTAAATTTACGACATAATTGTACATAAACAAAAATAAAGAGAATTATATTTTATACAATTTTTGGAACTTCCAATGAAACACCAACCAAACTAAGTACATAAAAGACATAAATAATAACTTATTATATGCATTAGGTTCACTTAATTTTACTAACTAGCGAGTTTTATTGGTTGAATTTGTTGTCGATAATTAAGTTTCATGTCAGCTAACATATTTTAATATTTTAACATTTTTTTTTTAATTTTGGACCCTGTTGGGGGAATTTTCCCATTCCCTCCGTCTCGTAGATACTCCGAAGTGTTCATCAACAACGATATGACCAAAGAAGATTTGCACGTACAGAAAAAAATAAGACAAGTTGGCCATGAAGAAGCAAATAAGGGTAAAAATGTAAAAGTAAAATTTAATAAGCTAATAATAAATGGGAAAACAATGAAATGGAATAAAAACAGTAACCAGCTAGAGGAAAGTCCAGAAGGGAATCCAAAAAACTAGCACCTGAAAAAAACCCACAAAACACTTCACAAACGATGACGGATATGGCAAAGAAAAAGGCAGTGAATAAAAATACAAGAAATAGAGCGAACACAACTGACAAGACCGAAACTGACACAAGAGAAACCATAGCCATTGGAGCATGGAATGTAAGAATCTTATATGAAAACGGCAGATTAGAACAAGTAGACCAAGAAATGGATAATTACAAGTTGAAATTTATTGATTTAAGCGAAACACATTGGAACGGCAGCGGATCAACTCGAGTAGGAGACCAAAAATTAATATGATTTATTCTGGGAATACATCTGAAAATGCGAAACACGAAAAATGTGTAGCAATACTTTTATCTCAAGAAGGAAAAAATGCTTTAATGGAATGGGAACCATCATCTGAGAGAATTATTTGGGCTAGACTCAAAGCAAAGTACTATAACCTAATAGTGATCAACGTCTACGCTCCTACAAATGAAAATAATGATGCAGAAAAGGAAGAGTTTTATGAAAAATTGCAAGCAACGTACAATAATATAAACAAAAAGTATAAAAGAGATATAAAAATGATAATTGGAGATTTCAATGCCAAGATTGGCAATGATAATATAGGATATGAACATGTGATGGGAAAAGAAGGTCTAGGAAGGAAAAATAACAACGGAAATTGATTAATTGAATTCTGTGAACAGAATGAGCTCATTATAGGTGGCAGTATTTTTAAACATAAGCAGATCCACAAAGAAACTTGGAAATCACCGGGTGGTAGATATAAGAACCAAATCGACCATATACTAATTGAATCAAAATCGAGAAGCTGGCTACAAGATGTCAGGGTCTTAACCCCTTCGGTACGGTGATGCACCCGTGTGCATCATGCTTGACTGTCCGCTCAATACGGTGATGCACACGGGTGCATCATGAGTTTTCGTTCGCCATATACGGCGGGCCACCATCTGAATCATATTTCAGGTATTTTTGTTCCGTCCGAATTACCTTATTCAAATCTAAAAGTGGGGAAACCACGCCCAAAAGTGGGTGATGTCCAGAAGGAGATTAGATTTAGTTAATTTGATTGGTGATAAAGTAATAAGGTTGTTTGGATGTTTGACTGATGGGATTGTGTGGGAGGTGAAGTTACTGTGTTGCTGTTTACAACTTACCTTACTATCCCTTGCAAGATAATTCGGATGGAATTTCCCAGATTATGAGACTGGGGTGATATCAAGCACAAAATAATCTGGGGAATTCCATCCGAATTATCTTATTTTTGTTTTTTAATAATTTTTGTTTAAAATGGCATTTTATGGCTATGGGATTTAAAAGCTTTATGGGATTTAAAATTTAATAAAAATAGATTTATTTCTAAAATTAGTGTTATTATTCCATTAACTTTAATTAGTTGTAGTGTGATACTGTATTTTAACCGACCGCGCGAAGCCGCCCGGAAAGCGCTCGAATCCGTATATAGGAGCCGACTTGACGAATGACAATCCGACACGAAGGGGTTAAGGGGTGCAGATGTGGATTCGGACCACATGCTTATCAGGGCCCAATTAAAGATGAAACTAGCCAGAGAAAATAATCACAAGACTACCAGAAGAAAAAGATACAATGTAGAAACCCTAAAGCAAGAAGAAACAAGGAAAATATTCACTGACAGACTTACAGTAAACCGAAATATACACCACTGTAATGGAGGTTCTGTGGAAGAAATATGGAAAAACTTCAAAGAGGTCATGATGAAGACAGCAGACGAAACAATCGGGCTGAAAAAAAGTGAAAATAAAAAATGGATAACTAAAGACACGTTACAGCTTATAGAAGAAAGAAAGAAAATAAAGAAAGACATATTGCAAAAAGAAGGAACAAGGGAAGAAGAGATCCTTGAAAGAAAATACAAAGCAAAAAACATAGAAGTGAAAAAGGCATGTAGAAACGATAAAAGGAATTACATAAACGAAATGCTAAAATCCGCAGAAAAAGCAGCACAAGATAATGATCTACGAACACAATACACGATTATAGGAAACCTAACAGTCAATCGAGTAAGAAGTGTAAGAAAATAAAAGATAAACAAGGAAAATTAATTAAATCTGAGAAAGTAATAACTCAAAGATGGAGAGAATACTTTGAAGAAATATACGCCAAACATGACCGAACCCAAGAATTGGATGATCAAATTGAAATACAAGAATTAAAGGTTAACACTGGGGCAATTACAAGAGAAGAAATTGCCAAAGCACTTAAATTATTAAAGAATGGCAAATCCGCAGGAACAGATAATTTACCTATCGACCTGATAAAAGCAGACACCGAACAAGCCATAGATATGCTACATAAACTTCTAAATAAAATATGGATTAACGAAGAACTGCCACAAGAATGGAAAGAGGGACTGATAATAAAAATACCAAAGAAGGGAGATCTGAGTAACTGTAAAAATTGGCGTGCAATAACTCTATTAAGCGCCACATCCAAGGTGCTAACAAAAATTCTGCTCGAAAGAATGAAAGAAGAATTGGACAAGAAACTGAGAAGTAACCAAGCAGGCTTTCGTGCTAAACGCTCCACTATAGATCACATATAAAGAAAGATATAAATTTAAGTTTTATCGACTTTGAAAAGGCTTTCGACAGAGTCAATAGGGAACAAATGTGGAAAATTTTAAGACAGTATGGTCTACCAACAAAAATTATTAACCTGATCAAACTGTTTTATTATGGGTATAAAGCTAGACTAGAACACGAGGGAGCAATCACAGAAGAAATAGATATTGAAAGCCGTGTTAAACAAGGTTGTATCTTATCTCCTACGCTGTTCCTTATCTTGGTAGACTGGATTATGAGGAAAATAACGGATGATCAGACAAACATTAGATGGAACCTCTTTAATCAGCTTGAAGATCTTGAATTTGCTGATGACGTCTGCCTGTTAACAGAACACAGAACTCACATGCAAACAAAAGTCGATAAGCTAACACAGTACTCTGACATGATTGGTCTCCGGATAAATACAGAGAAGACAAAAATCTTAAAAAATGATAACCCGCAAATTAATAAAATAAAAATAAACGACAAAGAAATTGAAGAAGTAGAGAAAGTCACTTATTTGGGATCAATCATGGAAAGAAAAGGAGGATGCATGAAAGACATACAAGCAAGAATAACGAAGGCACAATTCGCCTTCAATGCGTTAAATAAAATCTGGCAAAAAAGTGAAATAACAGAGTCAACAAAAATCAATATATTCAATACTTGTGTAAAAAGCATATTACTCTACGAAGCAGAAACTTGGATGCACGACGAAAGCACAACAAAGAGACTACAGACTTTTGTAAATAGGTCCTTAAGAAAGATCTTAAAAATTTACTGGCCTAATAAAATAACGAATGAAGAAATATGGAAACATATATGACATATATCAGACAGAAGAAATGGAAATGGATCGGCCATACGTTAAGAAAAGATCCTAGTAACATCACAAGACAAGCACTCGAATATCAACCTGAGGGTACAAGGAAGAGGGGACGACCAGATAATACTTGGAAGAAAACAGTAACCAGAGAACACAACAGAATCGGCTTAAGTTGGGGGGAAGTGAAAAACAAAGCAAGAAACAGAGGAGAATGGAAGGAACTGGTACGCAGATTAACCAGACAATAAACACAAGACGCGCTTAGCTGGCCACCAGCCGTCTTACACTATCGGCCAAGAAACGCAGATGCACCCAATACTCCACTAGGAGTGATGGTCCAAGAGAGAGAGAGAGAGATTGACCCCCCTAAAAATTAAAAAAATTAAATTTGGGGAAGCTTGTAATGCAAGGTCAAATGCTATCCCGACTGGACTAAATGTGAAGTTTTTGGCATGGAGTTTGAATTGGAATTCGAAATTTGGTAATCGAAATTACATTTAATGCTTAATCTTAATTGCTAATCATTATTTGCATGCCGAAAGAGGTTTCATGGCGACTGCTATAACCATCATGCACTGAGGCTGACAAACATTTGCGTCGATTGCATTCACGGAAAAACTTTTAAAGAACTATTCGGCAGCAAATATTTCTTAGGGATTTTTGTGGGGATATTTTGTCCAAAAAAATTTCGGGGAATTATTTGTCCGGAACTTTTTTTGGGGATACTTTGTTCGGGGATTATTTGTGGGGATTTTTTGTCTGGGGATTTTTTGTCCAGGGATAATTTGTGGGGATTTTTTGTCTGGGATTATTTGTCCAAACCCTCCACCGGCTGCATTCCAGATCTGGAACAACATCAACTTTACCTCCAGAAGCTCTATATGGAACTGCAAGTTAAGCGTTTTATGAGGACATGGCCTTCAGCCACCTTTTTACATTTGGGCCTTCAGCCACCCTTTTTAGTTTTGAGCATTCAGCCACCTTTTCACCTTTGGGCCTTCAGGCACCTTTTTTTAGGCCCTTAGCCATTTTGTACAGGACTTGCTGTAACGTAGAGGCAAGTCTATTTATTTCTTAAATAAAAGGTTTATTTAAATTTTTGGTTCAGCTTTGATCTCCATTGTGTTCGTTCTTGCTGTTATTTGTCTTAGGGATTAGCCGAACTACCTTTGTCAGTAGTGATATCCATGATTGTCTTTTTGGTGGTGAAGAGGAGACACTTTCAAAGATTTAAAAATGGTATAACCCACGTGGTTAGAACCCTAGAACAAGATCCACACAACATTACACAAAATTGTCAGAAAATACGGGATGAAATTGCCGATTATTGCATGCATGAGGGTACCGTAGAAATAGTGCTTAAACGTATAAACTCAAGTTTACTTACTGTCACCATTGTTTGTCGCGGAGTATCCTGATCTTCAAGCGATTGCATGGCAGCATAAGCAAACCATTTACTTTCATATGCTTCGTCTCTACCTAAAAACATATAATTTACAACTTGATGAAATATAATTGATGCTTTCAGAGTTTATGTTTTAATCAACTCACCCTTTTCTATTCCAGCGGTCCCTGTGGAGACCTTTTTCTTTTCGCGCCTAAAGGATGCAAATTTTCCTTTTACAGTCTTCTGGTGACATGTACATAATGTCACCTATTTCGCGCCATACATCATCTTAAGTTTTTTGGAAATGATCACGGTCTTTCGGATCTCAAAGGATCCCTCTTATTCTGATAAGTCAATACATTTATTCTCGGACAACTGTGCCGTCACAGAAAACTTGGGTTCACGCCGAGAAATATACAGTAAATTCAAACTGGGAACAAGTCACACAATCTCGATGCGACTCCTCCTCCTCCTCAGTCGTTTCCTCATTGCTGAGTGTCGTGATTCCCTATAATACGAGCAACTATCTCTTTCCATCGGCTTCTGTCCTGAGCTTCCCTCATGGATTCAGAGAATGTTTTTTCAGTGGCTTTCTGTACTTGATCCGTCCATCGAGTAGCTGAGCGACCTCTACTTCTGCGCCCTTCAACGTTTCCCGAAATTATAAGTCTCTCAAGATTATCATCACTTCTTCTTGCAATATGGCCGAAAAATTTTAAGACAGTGGAGAGGCAAATAGAGGAAAGTCCAGTCTGAATATTAAGCTCTTGGAGGATTGAGTGATTTGTTCTGTGTTCCGTCCATGAGATCCGAAGCGTTCTTCTCCAGCACCACATTTCAAAGGCGTCAATCATTTCATTGTCCATGTTTCGGATCCGTAATTAAATATGGGAAAAATTAAGGCACGCACTAATCTTATTTTGGTGTTCTTCGACAAGGACCGATCTTTCCAGATTTTCGATAATCGACTCATAGCGTTTTTGGCCATGCCTATTCTCCTACGTATTTCTGTTTCACAAGATCCTGTATTACTGATGTAGGATCCTAGATAATTGAACTCGTTAACCACTTTAAACTGGTCTAAGGCTCCTGTTGTCTGAAGTGAATTTGAATAATCTACTATCATAATTTTTGTTTTTTGTTTATTGATCTTGAGACCACATCTATTGCTTTCGGCTTCCACTAGCTGCAGCAGGCTGGACATTTCTTCTTCGGATGCAGTTATTAATGTTGTATCATCTGCATATCTGAGATTTGAGATCTTCTTTCCTGCGATAGAAATACCGCCATTCCATTTGTCGAGTGCTTTTCTCATTATATATTCCCCATAGAAATTAAAAGACTTGGAGATAGAATACGTCCTTGTCAGACTCCTCTACCTATTTTAAAAGGATCGGACCGATGGTTTTCAATTCTTATTCTGGTTTCACTGTTCTCATATAGGCTTTTCACCAGAGCTGACAGATGATCAGGAACCCCCATCTCATGTAGAACTTTCCACAAAACTGTCCAGTCTACACAGTCAAATGCCTTCTGATAATCCAGAAAGCAGATGATCATCGGAATTTTGAATTCTCGTGCTTTCTCAATGAGTTGTCGCATATTAAGAATTTGCTCCCTTGTGCCTTTACCCTTCACGAAGCCTGCCTGTTCTTGTGGTATGTCTATCCAGGTATGTCTGCATGCGACACTTGATGATTCTCAACAGAATTTTACTTGGGTGTGAAATTAGTGAGATGGTTCGGTAGTTACTACATTTTGTGGTTACGCCTTTCTTACGAATGAGAGTAAATAGTGCGGTACACTAATCACTGGACCATTTGCCGATTCTCCATACATGATTGCACAGTCTCCACATTAATTGGAGACCATGTTCACCCATGTTCTGTAAAAGTTCTGCCGTGATGTCATCGCAACCAGGTGATTTATTTCTTTTAAGGTGTTTTATGGCTTCATCGACTTCAGACCTTAGAATATCTGGATGCGACGACACGAACAGACAATATCACTGCGAACACCATCCAAATTGAACTGCGAATATCTTTTTGTTCATCCCAAAAACCGACAGGCCTTGGTACCTGACGAGCGACGAACGAACAACTCGCAAGCGGTTCGTCAGGCCATACAAATTAAATGAATATATCGTTCGCGAACAGTTCGGTTCGCACATGTGTACCCACCTTTACACATACAAAGGAGCATTAGACCAAGGGAGTAACAATTTTTCCAAGACACTCTTTGATAAAGGTATATAACAACTGATTTTGATCAATTTGGTGACAACACTATGTAATAAACCAAAATATGCAACAGATTAAACGGCAGTTTTTACTTACAAACAATGTTATATCGCTATTTGATTTGTTTGCTAAATGAGAGTTTATAAAGTTATTTTTTTTTATTTGTTGCTTAAGGTACTAGTACACTTTAGAAGACAAAAAATAAGCATTTTTCAAGATTTTTTTCTCAGAACCTTTATTAAAAATGAACATAAAACTTTTTACATATTAATAGATAACTCTTAGAGAATACAAACAAGAATGTGTGTGTACTTTGTACGCACGTAAGAAGTTATACTTCTACTACATATTATCTGATTTTTAAGACAATACCAAAAATTAAAAAAAAATAGAATAAAACGCACACAAACACAAAAATGCCACAAAGAAAAAATGATTTCTGAACGATAATAATTGTTGGCAAAAATTTTAAATACGCATTTTCTGAAAAAAAAATTATATAACAAATATACTTACAATCATAACATGCATAAAAAAATAAAAAAATAAAACTTGCATCGGGAATTGAACCCGTGAATTTCGTGGCGCTTTGATTCGTAATCGAAGCGTAGACTCACTCGTTAAATCCCACATTATTTATCATGTGGAAAAATACGGTAACTGAACGTTTTACTGTTTACAGTTGTTTTGAAAATTAAATTTTGTGGAAGAAAATATAAAAATATAACAAAACAGTAAGAAAACAATATATTAGATGAAGATTGGTAGAACTTTTGTTGGTAATCAAATTAAGTATGTAAATCAAAGCATTACATACCTACTAGATAAATAAATCTACGCCAAAAAATCATAATTTAAAAATAAAAATCGAACCTAATTTGGGATTTCTCTCTAAAATCCGCATTCTTGAGAAAATAAATGTATGTATTTCAACCTAATCCAAATGTATAATTACAATATGATTATAATAAAAACTAGTTACCAAATTAGAATGAGTTTTCCTTGTCCAAAATAGTCCAAAAGTCCAAAAATATAGGTATATGAAAACTATTTAAAAAGGCAGTATAACTATTAACTAACTTTTGTTTGTTGTTTCTTTTCACACAAATTTTAAAACGCAACAACCATAAATAATCTAACTACAGCTGTGCCACAGCCGCCATATTGAATAATTTTTGACATGTCATTTGAACATCCAATCAGAACAAAGTTATAATGCGCATGCGCCCGGTCGCTAGGTTTTACCATATAAAAATTCACTCTCTATCGCCGGTAAAGAAGTATAACTTCAAATATATATCTTTTTTCATTTATGAACGGTACATTAATATTGTCGAGGGCGCCAAAGTCGAGGCCTCGAAAAAAAGTAGTTCCGATGGCGGACAGTTAATCTCAGGATTGGGATCTCTGAAATAAAAAAATCGTACGGCATTTGAAGGTTTCTTATGTGACAATTTACCACCGTTAGTCAAAAATTCCGCAAAAAAAGATTTTACGGAAATTTTAAAAAAATTTGTGAAAAAATCGTTTTTGTACTCTCTAAGAGTTAGATATTAATATGTAAAAAGTTTTATGTTCATTTTTAATAAAGGTTCTGAGAAAAAAATTCTTGAAAAAAGTGATTATTTTTGGTCTTCTAAAGTGTACTAGTACCTTAAGTACACGGACACAATGGAAGCAGGTTTCAGCTTAGGGTCAATTCGCGCAGACTCGATTTTATATGTTTTCAAAATAAATGCACGTTTTTAAATGAAACGTACCTAGGTAAAGCAGGTTGGCGCAGGCAAACCGCTTTAATCCGCGTACTCGCTTTTACTCGAATGAGAATTTAGTTTATTTCCGCTTTTTGTCGCGCAGGTTTAGTGATTTTACAATGAATAAGGAGGCATTGATTGCTGCCGTTTTTGAAAGACCTATTTGGGACAAGTATTTGCTACTCTCAAGAGCAGCAAAATTGCGGTTATACAGGGTGTCCCGAAAAGATTGGTCATAAATTATACCACAGATTCTGGGGCCAAAAATAGGTTGATTGAACCTCACTTACCTATATACAATAGTGCACACAAAAAAAGTTACAGCCCTCTGAAGTTACAAAATGAAAATCGATTTTTTTTCATATATCGAAAACTCTCAAAGATTTTTGATTGAAAATGGATATGTGGCATTTATATGGCAGCAACATCTTAAAAAAAAATTTAAGTAAAATTTGTGCACCCCATAAAAATTTTATGGGGGTTTTGTTCCCTTAAACCCCCCCAAACTTTTGTGTACGTTCCAATTAAATTATTATTGTGGCACCATTAGTTAAACACATTGTTTTTAAAACTTTTTTGCCTCTTAGTATTTTTTCGATAAGCCAGTGTTTATCGAGATATTTTGAATATTTGTCGAATCCACCACATATTTGTATATGGTTAAGTACGATTATAGAGACCCGTTAATATACTACATTCGCTCTCGCGAGATTTTTTTTGAGACATTCGGAATAGGAAACGTACAACACAAAAATTCCTACCTCACACTATTAACTGCTAAAATCAACTCAAATCAACTTAATCTTTCATTAAAAAAAGAAGAATTATTAGAAATAGTGGGAGTGTCTACTAATCTCATAAAATTTTGTGAAGTTTATTTCTACAAAATATTTTTATTTTGTACAATAAATAATTTTCTCATTTGCTATCAATACATTATAATGGTTTAAATAAATAAATATTGATTGGCGTAAGGTTTATGTTATTTTTATGTCTGTTTACTATTAATAATATTGGATATGAGCAGGTGCGTTGGTTTTGTAGTAATTTCCAGTCACTTCTGACAACTGAATTTTTCAAAAAAGAAATTACTAACGTCAGTGTCAAAAAAAATCTCGCGAGAGCGAATGTAGTATAATCTGAAAATTTATTTATAATTTACATTTTTAGGTATATTTTGAAAAAGAAGCTACATCTCGATAAAAGGTGACTTATGAACAAAAGACTAAGAGGCAAAAGTTTTAAAAATACTGTGTTTAACTAATGGCACCACAATAATACTTTAATTGGAACGTACACAATCATTTGGGGGGTTTAAAGGAACAAACCCCCCATACAATTTTTACGTAAATATATTGAAAAAGAAGCCGCATCTCAATAAAAACTGACTTATCGAAAAAATACTAAGAGGCAAAAAAGTTTTAAAAACGTCGTGTTTAACTAATGGTACCACAATAATGAATTAGTTGGAACGTACAAAAAAGTTTGGGGGGGGTTTAAGGGAACAAAATCCCCATAAATTTTTTATTAGGTGGACAAATTTCACTGAAATTTTGTTTCAAGATGTTCCTGCAATAAGAGTGATACATGTCCATTTTCAATAAAAATATCTAATAGTTTTCGATATATTGAAAAAAATCGATTTTCATTTTGTAACTTCAAAGGGCTATAACGTTTTTTATGAGCACATTTGTACTAAGGTAAGTTAGGTTAAATCGAACTATTTTTGACCCCAGAATGTGTGGTATAATTTATGACCATTCTTTTCGGGACACCCTGTATAGTACGGTGATACAACCTACAGTACTGTATAGTAGTGAATGTTGGGTTCTGAATAAGAGAGAAGAAAATGCATTGGAAAGATGGGAACGGAGTGTGCTGAGAAAGATTTTCGGTGGTGTGAAAGTGGGAGAGAACGAATGGAGAAGACGGACGAATGCGGAACTTCAAGAACTGTTTGGGAAGCCAGTAATCAGCCATATGGTAAAAACTAGAAGACTTCGCTGGCTAGGACATGTGGAAAGGATGTCAGGGGACCGATGGGCGAAGAGTATATTGTTAAGAGGTGAGGGAAGAAGAAGGAGGGGTCGCCCGCGGAAAAAGTGGCTGTAAGCAGCCAAAGAGGATCTACAAAGAGCAGGCGTTGTAAACTGGAAGACAGCTGCCCTGGAGAGAGTAAAGTGGAGCAAGACAGTTGAAAAATTTCAAGCCATGGGCCCCTGAGGCCTGCAGCGCTATTATATATATTTGGGACAAGTAGGCCAGGAACCGAAGCTTTTCACCTCGCAATTTTTACAGAATGGATCGATTTGCTTGAAAATTTTAGAATAAGTAGTGGATAGTCCAAGGATCAAAATCTATATGATGCCGAAATGCGCTTTTACCATGGGGGTGGTTGACACCCCACCTCGGGGTGGAAATTTTTTATTATATTTTGACCGTAAAAGTTGATAAAAACGTTCATTCTAAGCAAAAAATGTTCTATACATTTTTTTGATAAAATTGATAGTTTTCGATTTATTCGTTATCGAAAGTGTTAGTTTTGTATAGAAAAAATCAATGTTTTTCGATATACTCATTTATGATTAACTCAATTTTTGCCGTAGTAAAATTTTTTTCAAACCCGGTTCTTGGGAATTAAATAACCTACAATTTTATATTGAAACATTTTTTCGTATCTCTGATGCTAATCTTTCTATTCTCAAGAAAATTGCATTTTTTGCCAAACTACAAAAAATCTTTATTCGCTTTTAACTCCAGTTTTTTTTTAAACTAATCATTCTAAGCCAGTCGAACTTCTAGAATCTATTAATAATACATAAATAAATAAGAATGAATAAGGCCAATGACTAGAAACACCGCTAACTTACATTATTATGCTTCCAATTGGATTTCTCCTTTTTTTTTTAAATATATTAATTTTTTAACCGTATTTTTTTTATTCTTTATCTTAGAACGTTTGGTAAAAATAATTGTGTAGGGTTTTACAAGATCTATAAGCCTATTAATATTAAATCTTTTTAAAATCCTCAGTCGCAAAAAGAGGTGACTTTGAAAGGGTTGGTAAAGGTGGTTTTTGCATGTTATTACAAGTTTTAATTGTCAATAGCTCACTCAAATTTGGCTATAGAAAAAATTTTTGCAAACCATGTTCTTGGGAATTAAATAAGCTACAATTTCATATGTAAACATTTTTTCGTATCTCCAATGCTAATCTTGCTATTCTGAAGAAAAGGCCATTTTTTTCCAAACTACAAAAATTCGTTATTCGCTTTGAATTCCATTTTTTTTTAAACTAATCATTCTAAGCCGGTCAAACTTCTAGAACCTATTAATAATACATAAATAAAAAAGACCTAATAAGGTTAATGACTAATTTTAATTAGGGTGGTGATTAGGGGGTTGGTTGCTCACTTTTTCGCTGAAAAAATGGGGACCGACATTCTTTTCATTATAAGTTACTTAATTTTTGAGCTAGACTTTTTTATTTCTGGAGATAGATATTTTTAAGTACTTTAAATTAGTTTAAACAAGTTGTCCTCGAAAAATGCATCGGTTTCTCGTATTTTGAGTTTAAAACTACAATATTTAGCATTTGACGAAGAAGAGCCAACATATAATAAAGTATAGCTCGATTACTATTGGTCTTAAAGAAAATTAAAAAAAAAAATGGTTTTGTTTATTTTTCAAAAGGTACATTTTTTTAAGTAAAGTTGTTTTCATAAAACGAAAACTTTTGGAGTTATTAGCAGACAATTTATAAAACATTGATTTTTTCGATATAAAACTAACACTTTCGATAGCGAATAAATCGAAAATTATAAATTTTATCAACAAAATGTATAGAACGTGTTTTGATTAGAATGAACGTTTTTACCAACTTTTGCGATTAAAATATAATAAAAAATGTGCATCCCCGAAATGGGGTAGCAACCACCCCTATGGTAAAAGCGCCTTTCGGCATGATATAGATTTTGATCTTTGGACTATCCACTACTTATTCTCAAATGTTCAAGCAAATCGATCCATTCTGTAAAAATTGCGAGGTTTTGTCTTATTTTATGCTTCATTACTTGGACTAAAGAGGGAGAACGATAGTTCACTTTCTTTCATTATCTTTTTTTAAGTTTTGAAACCGATGATGATATTTTCCGATTAAGAAAATGTATACCAACTTTTTTCTTTACAGTTTAGTCAAAACAGAATCAAAAGCAATCATATCGTCATCAGTGATGATAGAAGACGATATTTTGCTAGAAGTTGTAGACGCAATTGGCATCTCGTCCTAAGCAATATGCCCTCTGGTGTCTATTGCAGTAACTAAGCTATATAAGAGCCATTATTTATTTACTTTCACGTTGAAGGCATATTGTCATGGAGACTTTGTTTGTTTAATCACATTTAATTGTTGCTCAATATTACTTCATGACTAAACTGTAACATATTACTGTAAATTCATTACTAAACTAGCTGAAAATGCGAGCATTATCATAACGAAAACTTTGTTTATTTACGTATTTTAATTCATAATATGGAAAATTGCTATTATGAAAAGTAGTTTAGAATTAATAATTATGTTTTAATGTGCAATTATATCATTATAATTTAAATGTTATGAACTATAAAGGTAGTTTACTTTTGATCGAAATTCATATTTTTTATATACCTCGTATAAAATTAATAAAATTTTACATATGATGGTTGTATCATAAATCTTAGAACATGAAGAGGTTTTTATGAAGAATAACTTTTCTTCGTCAAATTAAAAATAAAAGAGTTATAAATGAAAATGTTGTTGGTATCCATAATTTGAGAAAAATCTTCAAATATTTTTTTCCATTAGAAGGATGTAATTGCACATATCAGACCATAATTTTTTATACCAAACAATATTATTTCATATACTGTCGGTTCGCTAAACTCAGACACAACTGGTTAGAGATTTTAGTCAATAATTTTGCCAATTTGGCAAAAAAAATAATTACTAATTAGTTAATGATTACTAAATAATTACAGTAGAACCCCGTAAATCCGAACCCCGCGAATCCGAACTTTCGGTAAATCCGAACCAACGGAAAGTGAAAAAAAATTAAAAATTCAAGACAAAAACTTAGAAACATGTTTATTATTCAGAGTAAAGCCAGAAAATTGGACAATGTAGGATTATTAGGACTTTGACATTTAAAATTTCTTAAAAATAAATATTATACTTTAATATATAGGTTTATAAAATGTTTATAAACGTTAAACACAAACTTACTTTGGTTCTCTCGTAGTCAACTTGAGTCCAAAAATATTGTCCACACTCTTGCGAGAACGTTTGGCTACTTAAAATCACAATGAAAGCTTTGAACTACTAGTTAAGGCTAACTTTCGGATAATCCGAACTTTTCGGAATCCGAACAGGCTGTCCCCCCAATTAGTTCGGATTTGCGGGGTTCTACTGTAGTAATTTTGTCAATGTTGGCAAAATTCGCAAAAACAAAAAAATTACCTACTAAAAGTACTAGCCAGTTGTGTCGAGTTTAGCGAACCGACTATATTTTAATTTCATAGCAAATGGAACAGTCCATTTATCATAAAGGGGAGGCCGTATTTATACTGGTATAAACCTTTTTAAAGCTGTTAATAAATAATTATTACTTTTAAAATATACTCAAATTGTATTTTTGAACATCTTATTTATTTTATACAGGGTGTTTGGTAAAGAATGGGCCATAGCTTAACCTTAAATTCCTGAGGTTAAAATAGGTAGATTCAAGCTAACTTACCTTAGTACGAAAGTTGATAATAACCGTCAAAGTTAAACTTTTATTTTATTTACTCTTGAATATCTTCTGACAGGCATGGAATAACAACACGAAATTTAAAGTGGTGCTGGTACTGTACACCCTACTAAATTATGTTAAATAATGGTTTCTGGCTACTACCAGAGGCGTACGACAGAGGAAAGGGAATAGTTGACCCTTCCCAAATTCTACGCCACTGATGAAACTGTTATTTTAGCATAATTTTTAGGTTATCCAATACTTTCTATGCAAATAATATACCCTTCATTCGTAACGATAAAGTCATTAGATTTCGAGACATTTGAAGCTAAAAACGAAGACATAATGCATTAATCAAAATAAGTGTGCCTTTTCATTTTTAACTTCTAATATCTCGAAATCTAATGACTTTATCGTTACGAATGAAGGGTATATTATTTGCATAGAAAGTATTGGATAACCTAAAAATTATGCTAAAATAACAGTTTCATCAGTGGCGTCGAATTTGGAAAGGGCCAACCATTCACTTTCCCCTGTCGTACGCCTCTGGTAGTAGCCAGAAACGATTATTTAACATAATTTAGTAGGGTGTACAGTGCCTGGACTTTCTGCCAAGTATGACATATATCAAATTATTTTAAAGTATTCTTTTTTTTTAATAATTTATTCTTTAAAAATGAATAACCATTTTCAATTTCGTTGCAACACGAAACTACAGCCGCATCATTATACCAGTTCAATCAGAGAGTGCAGCAAGCACCTCTACCGGTTTCGAAACTTATTCTATTCTATTTATTTCTAAACTGATTTATTCTTTATTTAAAACTTTAAGAATTATGTGTGCCCGGTACTATAAAACTATTTGACATATCCTGATCATACTTGGCAGAAAGTGTAGGTACTGTACATCCTACTAAATTATGTTAAATAATCGTTTCTGGCTACTACCAGAGGCGTACGACAGGGGAAAGTGAATGGTTGGCCCTTTCCAAATTCTACGCCACTGATGAAACTGCTATTCTAGCATAATTTTTAGATTCTCCAATACTGTCTATGCAAATAATATACTCTTCATTCGTAACGATTAAGTCATAAGTTTTCGAGATATTTGAAGTTAAAAATGAAAAGGCACACTTATTTTGATTAATGTATTATACTCCTTCGTTTTTATCTTCAAATATCTCGAAAACTAATGGCTTTATCGTTACGAATGAAGAGTATGTTATTTACATAGAAAGTATTGGAGAATCAAAAAATTGCACTAAAATAGCAATTCCGCCAGTGGCGTAGAATTTGGGAAGGGTCAACCATTCACGTTCCCCCGTCGTACGCCTCTGGTAGTAGCCAGTAACGTTTGTTTAACATAGTTTAGTAGGGTAGACGGTACCAGCACCACTTACCAAATTTCGTGTTGTTGTCCCATGCCTGTCAGGAAATATTCAAAAATAAATAAAATATAAGTTTAACTTTGACACCTTGTATTTCGGTTATTATCAACTTTTGTACTAAGGTAAGTTAGCCTAAATCGACCTATTTAACCTCA
Organism: Diabrotica virgifera virgifera; assembly: GCF_917563875.1. Lineage (NCBI taxonomy): Eukaryota > Metazoa > Arthropoda > Insecta > Coleoptera > Chrysomelidae > Diabrotica > Diabrotica virgifera. The sequence continues at coordinate 64,292,392 of NC_065451.1, forward strand.
GGAATCTGAGGTTAAGCTTTGGCCCATTCTTTGCCAAACACCCTGTATAATAATTAAATTCACTATCAAATGTCATTGATGTTTTATTAATACTTAATTTAAAATTTAGTTTGACATTCACGAAGTGTCAAACTCAAATGTAAATAACCTATGCTTTGCTTAAAAATAATAGCAACGATTTCAGCTAGACGTGTAATGTGTCGGCAGAAAATAAAACGATTGTGACGTCACATTTTAGACTTTGAAGTCGATTATCTCGAAGACGGTTAGAAATATCGAAATGCCGTTTTCAGATTTGGATTCAGAAGAAAAAACTACATAAGAATCCATTGATAAATCTGATCTGAGTATTGTAGGAGCGGCAACGCAATAACACACACACTTTTGCGAATTTATAAACGAAATGTTTTCGTTGAAAATAAAACATTAACAATAATAATTACAACCATTGGTGTACACTAACCTGAGATATTTTTTTCTTATAAAGTTCACTAAAATAAAACTTATAACTAACAAAATTGTCTATTAGTCAATAAGAATAAACGATTTCTTTTGGAATTATTAATAACTTTTCTAAATATGCACAAAATATCGTGTATAAAAACTTTTATCTAAGTTATTATGCATAAACTATTGAGTCAACATGAATTCTGAAAGCATCAAATTGAAGAATTATTATTATATAATCAAAAAATCAGTATCATTTTTATAATCTATGCAAATATGTATCCCAAATTAAAAAAAAACAACAATTTTTGTTGAATAGAACTGGAAATATTGTGACATAAATTTGAAGTTATCAATTCAGTTTTTTAAATAATAAAACTGAGGGTGCAAATAGCTTCACTTTTAAACCTTTAATCTTTGGCTCATTATAGACGGCTCATTTTTAAAGGAATCGTTTTGAATTTTTTTTTGTCTTTGAACTTTTATTAAAATAGTGAATTTTTGAAAAAAAGAACCAACTCGGGTTTTAAGGGTCGTAGGACATTGTTTTTAAATTCGTGAAAACATGCCAAAATTTCGATCAAAAATAATAACTTCGTACATCTTAATGTGTCTAAGTTATTTTAAATGTTGCTAAGCTTAAAATCACAGTACTTGTACTACTAATAATCAATATTTTAAAATAAAACAAGCCAAATTGCTTATCGGTAACTGATAAAATAAAGTTCGAACTTGAATTTAGGCACTTCGTAGTTTCAAAAGTGGTATTTTTTACTTGTGTTTTTGAGCCTGGAAAATCGTCATTTTTCCATTTTTTCAGTTTTAAATTGTTTACAACTCGGAAACGATTAATTTTAGAGGAAAACTACAAAAGACAAAAAATACAAAACTACAAAAGACAACTACAAAATTGATTTTTGTAATTTGTTTAAATTTTTTTTCAATAAATGTAGCAATAACTCCGAAATTATAGCATTGAGGTATAGGGAGTATAACATGAAAAATAATCAGTATTTCTTAAGGATTTAAAAACACAAAAAAATACATTCCATTTGAAAATATACTGTTTCATTTGAAATAAGAAAGTTCATTAGATTTCCAGAAAAACGAAAGATTTGACAACAATATAATTACCACTACAATAGTGGCCGCATTCGAAGACCCTTACCCAATAAATTTTATAAAAATCGTCAGACTTTTCACAAACCTGTATAAGCTGTTCTGATAGTACTACTTGTACTACTTGATTCATTATTTTCTTGAACACAGAAAAGATGTGTTGTACTAGGGGTACTTACTTAGAAATAAGAAATATGAGTTGTTACAGCTGATTATGAAGGGTAAAATCGACGGAAAAAGCTGATTATACTGAAAAACATTCGTAACTGGACCAGGTTAAACACACAGGAGCTGTTATGAAAAGCAAAAAATAGAAACGAATTTACAATGATTACAGTCAACCTTCATTAGTGGAGTTGCCACTAGAAGAAGAGGATTCTGTTGTGAAGGATGAAGAAAATACTGAACTAGGTATAAAATCAGACTATATGATGTATAAATATGTTTCTTTTTGAAGAACAAAGGTGGTTGCAGAATGAAGAAAATACTGAGCAAGACATAAAATAAGATTATGAAGCATAAATATGATTCATAAGAAATGGAACTGAAAGTTATAGATAAGAAAGGAGAGGTATGGAGAACAGCGACATGGAATGTTAGAGGAATAAGTGGAAAAGAGTTAGAATTAGTAGAAACCCTTAGCAACACAAACTATGCTGCAATAGCCATCACTGAGACAAAAAAAAGGGAGCTGGGACACAAATAATAGGAGATGGAAATCTATTAATATACAGTGGTGTAAAGGAAGCTGAATGGGCCAGAGCAGGAGTAGCCTGTTTGATACCCAAAGATAAAGTAAAAGGTATAAGAAATTGGGAGTTCATCAATGAGAGACTATTGAAAGTATCAATGAATTGTAGTAAAAGCGATATTATAACTTTGATTGTAATATACGCACCTGGAGAAAGTGACAAAGCAAACGACAAAAATAAATTTTGGGAACAACTACAGCAGACAGTAGAAGATTATGAGGGAATACTCATAATATTGGGAGACTTCAATGCTAGAGTGGGAAACGAAAACATGAAATGGCAAGGAGCTATAGGTAGGCACGGAGAACACACAATTAATAAAAACGGGAAAAGATTGCTAGAGTTTTGTATAGATAATGATTTAGTTATAGCCAACACTTTCTTTTAACACAAGGAAATACACAAGATAACAAGAGCAATGCCCCAGCGAAATGAAAAATCAGTAATAGACTTCATAATTGTTCCTCGAGAAAAAAGGAGTAAAGTTAAAGATGTCAGAGTGAAAAGAAGCTATGATATAGGTAGTGACCATTATCTACTAGAAGGAGTATTCAAGAATAACAACAAAGTCGAGGACCGAAAACAGATACAAAACAAAAACTATAGCGGAAGAATAAGAACCTATAAGCTGAGAAACTTGCAAACAAGAAATGAGTATATAGAAAAAACAGAAAAACAGTTTGCAAGGATTGGAAAGAGAAGACAAAGTAGAAATGTGGAAGAAAAGTGGATCAGATTTAAGGCAATACTATTAGAAACAGCAGGGCAAGTTTGCGGGTATACCAGAAGAAATAATCATAAAAAGCAGACAAGCTGGTGGAACAACGATATTAAAAAAGAAGTCAGAGAAAAGAAAAGGCTATGGAAAATGTACATACAAAAAAGAAATCAAGAGGCATACGATAAATACAAGGAACAGCGCAACAAAGTTAAAGTAAGGATAAAACAAGAAAAGCAGAACGCCTGGGAAGAATTTGGAAGAACTATGGAAGAAAATAGTACCCAAAATACAAAATTATTTTATAGAGTATTAAAGAATATGAGAAGTAAAACGGAAATTAAACTACAGCAGATAAAAGATAAAAACGGAAATATAATAACTGAGGATGAGCCCATTATAGAAAGGTGGAGAGAATATTTCAAGGAACTTTTAAACAATGAAAATACAACAGCAGAGAATCGCACACAGATAACAGACGAAACACCTGAAAGAGGGCAAGAAGACGTTTATGAAACTAAAATAAAGATGGAAGAAGTTGAAGATGCACTAGAAAAACTAAAAGTTGGTAAAGCAGCAGGGATCGACGGAATAGATGCTGAATTATTGAAATATCTTGGACAACAGGGTAAACAAGAATTACATGACCTACTAAATTTAGCGTGGACAAACAAAAAAATCCCAGAGGATTGGAACATTTCAATAATACTGCCTATACACAAAAAGGGAGACACGAAAGAGTGCAGTAATTATAGGGGTATATCACTTCTCTGCTCAGCGTTGAAAATCTACGAAATTATCCTAGAAAAGAAACTACAAGAAATAGTTGATCCTCGACTGGCGGATATACAAAGTGGATTTAGACCATCACACAGCGTACAAGATCATATATTCACACTACAGCAAATTACTGAAAAAACACTGTTAAAAAACGATACACTGTACCTGGCGTTTTTAGATATGAAAAAGGCGTTTGACATGGTCAATAGAGAAGGAATATGGCAAAGCCTGATAAACAAGGAAGTAGATGAAGAACTTGTAAGTGTAATAAAGAGTTTGTATGTCAACACAAAAAACCAGGTCAGGACAAGTAACTTAATCTCCGGCGAATTCTCTAATAACGACGGGGTTAGACAAGGTGGAGTGTTGAGCCCACTGTTATTTATTTCCGTTATGGATGAAGTTATTAAAAAGTGTTGGAAAAAAACTAAAAAATGCGCTATAGGGTATAGAAATTTGCAACAAATAAAAATTGAAGCCTGTGCATTTGCTGATGACATTGTATTAGTTGCAAGAACTGAAAAGGCTCTCGCAGATAACATTAGAATCTGGGCTGAAGAACTAAAAAACTACAACTTAATAATAAATATAGAGAAAACTAAAGTAATGACAATAGCCCACAAAGAAGCAACTGTAAATATTGAAATCGAAGGGCAAAAAATCGAGCAAGTAGACCTCTTTACGTATTTGGGAATAATGTTAAACAACAAAGGTACACAAGAAGATGAAATTGGAAACAGAATAAAATTGGCAACGAGAACTTATTATTCACTGTATAAAAATTTCCTAAACAAAAAAGAAATATCGAGGAAAACCAAAATGACAGTATATAAAACTGTATATATGCCAATTACAATATATGGGGCAGAAAACTGGGTACTTAATGACAGACAAAGAAAAAGATTACAAGCTACAGAAATGAGATACTTAAGAAAAGTGGTGGGAGCAAGAAGATTAGACAAAAGAAGAAACGAAGATATAAGACATGAATTACAGGTAAAATCGCTCAACGAAAAAGTTGAAGAAAAGAAGTTAAAATGGGCTGGACACATGATAAGAATGAGTGGTGAGAGACAAGTGAAAATGACATGGGAGGCCAAAGCAGTGGGTAAAAGCAGGAGGGGCAGACCAAGGAAAAGCTGGAACACTAGTGTAAACGAAATACTCAAGAAAAGAGGAACATCGTGGCCAAGGGCGCCCATATAAAAATTTTTAGGGGGGGGCCAAACGTGAAGATGTTGCACATTACATTTTGTATATTTCGGATGACAATATATACAGTAGACTCTCTCTATAACGAACACGGATATAACGAGGTTTCGCTTATAACGAGGTACATTAGGTGTCCCATGAAATTCCTATTGAACTATAACGCTCTATAACGAGGCATATTTGGTTATAACGAGGAAAATTTAAATCGAAGAATACTTGTCTTTACCTGTTTTTAGCGTTGTAATGGTCATAAATAAATAAATGCCCCAACTACCTGTACATAGAAATGCCCAACATCTGTCTTATTATCGAGGCCAGTGTTATAATAAACTCGGTCACCTGTAATAAACATCTGCCTGTTTATCGACCGATATTGAAGACTATAGGAAATTTACAATTTATGGCGGCGAAGTCTCATTGTTCACTGTTCAGGTTGACCATCGACACATAATAAACTACGTAAGAGGCATCAAAAGATTTCAATATTATTATTGTTTGATATAACGAGATCCGCTTATAACGAGATAATTAATTCACCATTTCAGTTCTCGTTATAGAGGTCTACTGTAGTTTAAACCACCTAAAAAACCTAGTTTGAACCCTGTTGTGAGGAATTATTCATACATTTAAACACTAGACCAAGTTTTTAAATGGAAATGTCATGGGTACCACAAAAGTTGAGCCTCTCTTTAAAACCCGTTTGAAAAGAATACAATGCTTGCAAAGCCTTCCCTTCAACTTTGGCGAGCAGACTAACCAAGAGTATGTGTCGAACCAAGTTTTTACTTTAAAATCTTAAAAAGGAGCCCCCTTTATTTTTGCAGATATAGAATCCTTATGAAAAATAAGGCACACATATTCCAAACATTTTTAGAATTGTTGATAGATGGCGCAAATAAATCGCATTTTCCGAATATAGCGCCATCCGTCAACAATTCTAAAAAAGTTCGAATAAATGTTACTTATTTTTTGAGGAGGAAACTCAATCTGCAAGAAAAAACGGGGGTTCCTATTTAAGATTTTAAAGTTAACTCTCACCCCACCTCCAGAGTGTGGAATGAAAAATCCTGTTTGGTGTCATTCTATAGATTTTTGAAAAATATTAAACACGTGTTTTTAGTTTTATTTGGAAGTACATATATTTCTCGAGATATTAGACCGTTTCTATAATTTTGCTGTGGTATCACGATATACCGTTTTTTCCGATTATAGCGCTATCTAGGTTCCCCTATCCACAATTCGCAAAATGGCTCGAATAAAATTTGCTTATTTTTACAAGGAAAATCCAAATCTGCAACAAAAATTAGGGGTTCCATTTAAGATTTTAAAGTTACCCCCGCTCCACACCCAGGGGTTGAAGTGGTGGACTTGTTTAGTGTCATCGTACAGATTTTTGAAAATTATTGAACACGTATTTTTAAGTTTTTCGATCCGATGTTCATTTCGCGAATTATTCGGCCTTTCCGCTACTTTTGGGACACCCTGTATATAACACTCATTCATCATGAAAGATCACCTGTTTTTCATTTAAATAAAATTGTTCTGTTCATCATAATGCACACTTTAAAAATAATCTACTTACTAAAAAAATACTTTTGCAAACTAAAATTTGACTATGTTCAATAAATTTTAAAAATTATTTTTCAGTATGAATTTTTTCAAAATATAAAATATAATTACTTTATACCAGTTGTTAAAGACAAATGGCTCATTAGTGATTATCGATCAGAGATCGGAATTCTTGCTGATATGGTTTTTTTGCAGTATAAATGATTCATTTAATTTGTAATTTTGGGTGTCGATTACAGTGTATATGTTTCCCACGCCTCTAATCTCTGTCAATGTTTTCGTTAGTAGCATACCGTGATTGTGGGAAATGTGTATTATGCACATTCCATACAGACCACTGTCGCAGACACAAAGATTTTCTGTTAAACTATTAATAACTACCCAATATGTGAATTTTTTTTATTAATAAATATGTTGTTTCCAATTTATCTCTCAAAATTATCCAATAATGTTTTGACAAAAATGCGTTTATGTAATATAAATTTAATTTTTTTCTTTCCCGAAAAGCAAGGGGGGGGGCCACGGCCCCCCCCTGCCCGTGTGTATGGGCGCCTATGATCGTGGCAAGAAGCAAAAGTTTTAGCAGCAGATAGGAAGAAGTGGCATAAATTTGCAGAGAGTATTATATAAAGGAGGAATCCTCGACACCTAATGGTAAAAGAGGCAACCGATTATGTATGTATGTAAATATGCTTCTTTTTGAAAAATAAAGGTGTTTGACATAGTGTAAACACACACTGAAGACCAGTTCATTAGTACGTTCGTTAACGGTAAAATATTGCAAGACCTCTAAATTCTAAAGAACCGCTCCGATTTAGAAGAAATTTTGCAAATAAGCTCATCTTATCCTTCTCTTCAAAAGTGATATAACTACAATGTGTGCTTTTTATTTTTAAGGGGTGAAAACTACCCTTTTTTACCAAAAATTAAAAACAGCCGATATAAGCGTTATTTAAATCTAAATTATGTGTAGGTACGTTAAATAGTATGTTAAATATAGGAATTTGATTGTTTCTTATATTGAAATGTATTTTATAGTTTATAACTATTTTTAAACCCTTAAAAACTACCCTCTAAATAAGAATTTGTATAAAAAATATTTTGTAACTTTAAATTAGGTAATGATGTATTTTGTAGTGATCTAAACTTTATTTTATGTTTGCAATTTAGTTTATTAAGTATTTAATATTCTCAACCCTTATAAATTACCCCTACAAATAGATTTATTAGATCATTCACTCACGGCAAAACCTGTGAATTTTAAACAACCGCTTGGGCTGACATGAAATTTGGCATTCACATGGCTAATAAGTTAAGGAAAAAAGTGATATAGTACCGATGTGTACTTTTGCCCTGGGGGTGACTTTCACCCCTTCTCGGGGGTGAAAAAATATAGGTCCAAAATAAGTCCGGAAATGGATAAACTGGCTAATTCTAAGCAACTTTTGTTCTCTAAAGTTTTTTCACAAAGTCAATACTTTTCAAGTTATTTGTGAGTGAATATGTTTATTTTTCAACAAAAGAACCACGTTGTTACACGGTTTTTCGCAAATAACTCAAAAAGTAAGTATTTTATCGAAAAAATATTCCGAGCAGAAATATAGATTATGAAAAACTGAAAAAATCTGTGTATGTATGAAGTTTGGAGACCTAGTAGAACCAGAGTCGTAGCTAATGAAGTTCCAAGATACGGGGTGTTCAGATTTCTCTTACAAAGTGAAGATTTATTGATTGCTCTAAAACCGGTTGAGATATGCAAATGAAATTTGGTGGGTTTTAGAGGTAGTTATTACGCATTTATTGACAGACTTACTATTAAGAATTTTATATTCACCATTGGCGCGCATACGGGTACTAGTCTGAATTAAAAAAAAAATAGTATGCCACTGAGGTATTTCAAATTAAAAAGCATTTTTGAGTTACTTATTTAATTTATGACAGAAAATATTTCTTCCCTTTTTTTCATACGATGCGCCTTTTTCATGAAAAAAAAAATTAAAATACTTATATCAACGCTTAAAAAGTATTCGACATAAGTTTCAATATGGTCTTTTAACAATAACTTCTGTAATTTTCAAGATATTTCATTGTTCCAAAGCTTATTTTGTGGGGAATTGTAAGTGCTAAAAGTATTCAGAAGCTGGACTTTCTAGAGGTCTTTGATTTTTAAAGCATGCGATTCAAAAAGCTTAGAAAACTGCTTCTCACTTACGTGCAAACTTAAAATATAAATATTTCACTCAGTGTTTACCACAGAGACATTGAAAAAACTGAATAAGTTGTAGTATAAAAAATACTACATTTTAGTATTGATATATATTTTTCAGATTTCTTTTAGTTTTCAAGTAATTTTGGAAAAATGGAAAACATTTATAAAATATCAAAAAATAATTTAATACTAAATTGAAATTTTTTTCAAACCTAAGCACTTTAAACTGGTTAAAATCTCACAATGCATAGTCAGGCTATAAATAAACCTAATTGTGTATGGAATAATGTTAATTTTTATTTCTGTGGAAAATTCACCAATTAAGGTAATTATTCTTTTGATTTTTCAACAACATAATCGTTTTGTTTTTGTAATAACTCAGTCATTTTTTATCCAAATCATTTTTATCATAGCACCTTTTAAAGGTATCAGTAAAATATTTAAAAGATGTCTCCATAATTTTTTTCTAAAAATCTCTATTTCTTGCGTTATTTAATGATAAAATATTTGATTCAAGGTTAATTCGAAAAAACCCTGATTTTAAGTAGGCTGTAACTTAGGTTGTGTTATTGCTATAATAATTTAAAGAACACCGCTGCATTCACTAATGTAATAGGTTTCTTTGTGATTATAATAACTTTTTCGTAAAAATGCATAATTTTAGAGATATTTTTGAAAATCCACTCAAAAACATGCATTTTTCATGTAGGAAATCATCAATTTCGATCGTGAATAACTTGCTAAATATCAATTTACCGAAAAATTCGTATATATGATTTTTTACTCAGAATTGAAATATCTATCAATTTCCGAGGTTAAATATTTCCACCCCCGAGAAGGAACCCAACCCCAGAGCAAAAGCACACATCGGCACAATATCACTTTTTTTCTTTGACATATTATCTATATGTATGCCAAATTTCAAGTCAATCCGAGCGGTTCTTTAAAATCTAGCGCAAAAACCGTCAAAGAATGGACTACATTCATTACAAAGCAATTAGTGATCAGGTTGTTAAGTAACTAGTTGATTTATACAAAAAAAAATAGTTAAGAAATATGGTTTCTGAGAGCAGCGAAACAGAAGAAGAGGAAGAAATGGAAATGGACGATGCCGGACAGTGGACAAAAGTGAAAAGGAAAAAGAAAAAACATTTGGCTAATCCAGCAAAAAAAAAAGAATCACACAACCACAACTATCTCAACAGCAAGTGCAAGATATAACAATTGGACCGCAATCTTCTGGAAACATAACACAACAAACTCAGCAAAACTCACAAAAAGATATCAACACTCCAAGTCATCAAAAAAAGGTAACTAACAACAACACACACAACTATTCACTTCAAATGAAAACCATCAGTAATAAAAACTATAAACAAATTTTTTTTTAACAACTCATCAAGAATTATCAAGGTTACAGTTGGATAATTATTGGAGTGTTGACAATAACACTCTCTTTATTAATGACAATAACAAAAATTTGATTGAGCCCACATTGTGAAGATACCAGAGGACAGTGCCCGTAGATATCCAGGAAGAACTCTTTTTGAAGAAATCTGCTACACATCAAGACAATAAACAACTCTATTTAAATCATCATCTGTATTGTAACTAATTGTCAGTGATATTGTGATTACCGCCATATACAAATATATTTTTTTAATTATTGTATTGTATTAATATTAACAAAAAACATATACTGTATATTAATTGTGTAAATTGGCTGAAAGACTTCGGTCGATGGCCTTTTGGCACATTGTATCAATAAAGTATGTCTCTCTCTCTAAAGGTGTTTGAAATAATTTTTCTTTTATTTTACTTTAAAAAACTTGCGTAATACTTGAGTGGCAAAGAGAAACAAGTGCAAAATTTGAAGTTGAGAGATACAAGTGCACGCATTTTTTCAAAATTTCAGATTTCAATGAAAATCGGTACTATCTTTAACACCTTAAGCTCTCTGTGTATAAAATATATACACAGTATTGAGTCCTGGGCGCTGTGTATATAGATAATATTCACTGGGCATAGCTGTATTGCAGACCATAATTTTTTATGGCACCATGGACCAAATCGCAAAATATAGTTTGGCACTTAACATGTTAAAAAAGATAATTTTAGATAACTGTAGTATACAAAATTAATTCAAAATAAGTCCATAAATGATTCATTCGTTTTAGAATTATTATGTATAAGTATCTCTTACTTCGTTTTTCTCAACTAAATCATTTTATCACTTATAACCCTTAGGCCTCTTATAGATGCAGGCGCTTTTGCTGCATTTTACCTGATAAACCCTAATGCCACGTTTCAAGTTACTGAGGAACAAATTGTATCATACACAACACATGTAAGAGCGCGTTAAGCACGTAAAACGCGGCGAAAGTGCTCGCATATGTACAAAGCCTTAGATTCTAGTCTCCTCAGTTGTAAAAAAAATAAAATATAAGTACCATTTTCAATAGGAATTATATCCGGCTTATCCTCCTCTTCTAATTTAACGTCTTCAATATAAAATTCGTTAGTCTTTGAGTCTACAGAATTGCCCTCAACAAAATAACTCTCTGTATCAGTATTCAGAGAACATGGCTCTAATTCATCCTTTATTTCAGTTTTAACAGAATAAGAAGGTTCAACATCACAGACGTCAAGATTTTCAATTTTGACTTCACACTCTTCTTCTGGAAAATTAATTGGTTCTTGTTTCACTTCCATTTAGATTTCTTTTCAAGAAAAGATAATTTTATTTATAAAATGATAAAAGTATAAACAAACATCAAAACATCCGTTAACCTAAAAAACATTTGACATATTGACATTGACATGGAGCGACGAGTACGATTAGCACAAATCGAAAACAAAAATCGATTGTATTGGCTGGAATCATTCGATACTACAGAAATAGGACGTTTACACGTATCCACTAACTGGCGCCATTCTCACTGGCATGGGAATGGCATGAAATGTTCAATGGACAATGTTCAAGTGTTATTTAAAAATGAGATTGCCAAAATTTCACCCCTCAAAAACTCATAATAAGTTAATCTTCTATTCGAGGCAACGCTGGCAGACAGCGCTGGACTGGCGCAAAAATACACTTTCATGCCAGAGCTGTCGTGTCAGTTGTGACCATGATACTATAAATAACACTTTATTTATAGTATCATGAGTGTGACCATGATACTATAAAACATTATTAATAACTTTATTGTGTATCATGAGTGTGACTGGCGCCAGTTACGTAGTAAACGTGCCATTATGGATCTTTTAAGGCCGCGTCCCATCATCAAATAATTTGATCAAACTGGTTTGAGCAAACTGAAAGTGACAGTTAGTGACGTCACATCCTGAGTGTTCATTGTGGATAATAATGAAAAATTTTAATTTTAAATAAAGTACAAACAAGTTAGACAACTCAATACAAAAAAATTGATCAAACTAGACAAGCCCCGTATTCATAGTCGATACTCAAGTATGAGTGGCTGCGTTCACCAGAAAAAATCGGTTTAAGTTTCAACTAAACAGCTGTGTTGCAGCGCTTTAAAACTACGTTTAGTCTGGTGAATGGTATTTTTCCGTTTGACACTTTTATAGCGATACGCTTTAATTACTATTTTTGCTAATTGTAATTTTAATATTTTTTCTCAAAAACAAAACAACGTTAGTCATTCAAACTGCATATTCAAATACGAAGGTTATGGCCTTACCCTGTGACATCTGTTGTTCGTCTATGCGGCAACAAACTGCACCCTCATTAATTAAGTATTTTATCAGACAGTTAATGTGTCAACAGCTAGCTATGCATTCGAAATTGTTTTTCTTAAAACCGTAAAAGTAGACGCCAGACTTGATAGGATTTATGTGATCATCTGGTCAGGAGAAAAGGAATACAAACATTATCATCGTTTGTGGTTGCTTTCTTTAGTCACTACGCAGCATGCGAACCATTCACACATACCGACGCGATCCTCTCCGAGAGACCTAAACGAACACATTTTCGTTGCAAAAATAAAATTACCGTTTGTTTTATTATATCCATTTTTAATTAAATTCCGCAACTCACCCATCGGAACATTGGTGACCCTCGCGAGTATTTTAAACCGCCGCGAAAATTGAAAAAAGAGTTAGTGTTAATAATATTACATTTTTGCCGGTTAATAATATACAGTGAACATCGAAAATGACGACCAGTGCCAACAATAGTGTTTCAGATCGGATTGCAGTGGCCATCGGGAAATTGACAGTCGAATTAGCTGACATGAAAATCCAGCTAGCTAGCTTGTCGCGCGCTCGAGCACAAGCTAACACATACCGTCGAAACCGCAGCAACTCAAGAGGCAGACCTTATCCTAGAGACAGGAGCTACAGCAGGGAACGTAATAGTGATATTTGTTGGTACCACTACCGTTTTGGTGACCAGGCTCAAAAGTGCTCTCCTCCGTGCAAGCACCAGGGAAACGTCGCGGGCAGTCGGTAGATGCGGCATCCGATCGAAGCCCAAAGTCTCGCCGCCTTTACGTAACAGACTATGATACAAAAAAACAGTTTTTAGTCGACACCGGTACCGATCTGTGCGTTTTCCCGCGGAAATATGTACGGGGTGCACGCGAAAAGACTTCATACGAACTATACGCGGCCAATGACACTAAAATCGCGACATACGGCTATGTGAACTTAACATTAAACATCGGACTACGGCGTGATTTTACGTGGCGATTCGTAGTGGCGGACATTTCAAAGCCCATTATCGGAGCCGATTTTCTTTCCCATTTCGCGCTCCTAGTGGACATTGCTAACCAGTGCTTAGTAGACAGTACGACAACCCTTCGAACAAAGGGACTCGTTAAAGAGTGTTTCGACGGCAGCATAAAGACTATCGCGGAAGCGTCGCGTTACCACGAACTGCTGCTACGATTTCCGGAAATCACGCGACCCGCCGGTATCGTGAAAGACATTCAACATCAAACGAAGCACCACATCGATACAACACCAGGTCCACCCGTTTTTTCGAAGCCTCGACGATTAGCACCTGACAAACTGCAATGGGCTAAAAAAGAGTTCGAAAATCTTCTACGGCTAGGCATCATAAGACCATCGAAAAGTAACTGGTCTACTCCACTGCACATGGTCCCGAAGAAAGGTGAGGAATGGAGACCCTGCGGAGATTATCGACGTCTCAACCAAAAAACAGTTCCAGATCGATATCCAATTCCGCACATCGAAGATTTCGGTCAGGCGCTAGCTGGTAAGACAATTTTCTCTACAATAGATTTAGTGAGAGCATACAACCAGATACCAGTAGCCACCGATGACATACCAAAAACCGCCGTTACCACACCATTTGGGCTGTACGAATACTTATATATGCCTTTTGGTTTACGAAACGCAGGACAGACATTCCAGCGTTTCATAGACGAGATTTTACGTGGTCTAGACTTCGCCTACGCCTACATCGATGACATTCTCATTGCATCAGAATCCGAAGAGCAGCATATGTCGCATTTAGAAGAGATTTTCAAAAGGCTCAAGCAGTTTGGCGTTGTGATAAATCCAGCGAAGTGTCAATTCGGCAAAAACGAGATTACCTTTTTGGGATACACAGTATCAGACGGAGGACTCACACCTCCACAAGAAAAAGTAGCAGCTGTACAGAATTTCACTCAGCCAAAAACAGTGAAAGACCTACGCAGATTTCTAGGTATGTTAAACTTCTACCGAAGGTTCATACCCAATGCAGCTGAGCTACAAGCACCACTACATGATGCCCTAAAAGGTAATGTCAAAGGAAAAGCACCAATCGAATGGACACCACAGCGAATCCAAGCCTTTGACGACTGCGAAAACAGTTTAGCTAACGCTGCTTTACTGAGCCACCCTGTAAACGATGTTGATATCTCCATCACTTGTGACGCTTCTGCTTTTTGTGCGGGAGCTGTACTACAACAAAAAATAAATACAGGTATGAAACCTTTAGCTTTCTTTTCTAAGAAATTCTCACCTAGCGAAAAGAAATATAGTGCATACGACGAACTATTAGCTATATATCTAGCCATAAAACACTTCAGACATATGATCGAAGGCAAGGACATAACGATATACACAGACCAGAAACCAATCACCTTCGCCTTTACTCAGAAGCTAGATAAATGTAGTCCTAGACAGTTTAGATATTTAGACTATATAGGACAGTTTTGCACTAACATTCAGCACATTTCTGGTTTAACAAATATTGTGGCAGACGCACTATCTCGAGTCGATAGCATCAAGAAAGATATCGACATCACTGACTTAGCTCTCGCACAAGAAACTGATCCAGAACTGCAAACTTTTTTAAGTGAGAAAACATCACTACAAATGAAGAAAATACGCTTTTCCGAACAAAACGTGAGTTTGTACTGTGACATATCAACATCTACAGCCAGACCATTTGTACCGAAACCACTTCGAATGGCAATTTTTCGCACCATGCATAACCTAGCACATCCCGGAATCAACAGTTCTGTGAAGATGATCACACAGCGATATGTTTGGCCATCCATTAAATCAGATGTGAGGAAATGGACTCGAGCGTGTATACAGTGCCAAAAATCGAAAATATCGCGCCACATTGTTTCACCTACTGGAAGTTTCCTACCACCTTCCAGCCGATTCGAACATGTCCACATAGACATTATAGTGATGCCGGTTTCAGAAGGAAACAGATACTGTTTAACATGTGTCGATCGTTTCACACGTTGGCCAGAAGCTTTCCCGATGCCTAATCAAGAAGCAGACACAGTAACCAGAACATTTTTTTCTGGTTGGATAGCTCGTTTCGGCACTCCCAAGCGCATCACAACAGATCAAGGCCGACAATTCGAATCGCATCTTTTCAAGTCATTATGCAAATTAACTGGAACTTCCCATTTAAGGACAACCGCCTATCATCCGCAAGCAAATGGTATGGTAGAAAGGTTTCATCGACAGTTAAAAGCAGCAATTCGATGTCATGAAAACATCCGATGGACCGAGAGCCTACCTTCAGTGTTACTGGGCATACGAGCAGCGTGGAGAGAAGATTTAGGTACTTCCGCCGCCGAACTCGTGTACGGAGAACCATTGTGTTTGCCAGGTGAACTATTGTTTTCGTCACAAAGAAACACCGACGACAATGCTCACATTTATTTAAAAACACTTCGAAACCATTTCGAAAACCTCCGTCCTACGCAACCGTCGCATCATGGATCCAAAAGTACCTTCATTTTCAAAGACATGAAAACCACCTCTCACGTTTTCATCCGCCGTGATACAATCAAAAGCAGCTTAGAAAACCCATATCACGGTCCTTTTCCAGTTGTTAAGCGAGATGACAAGACTTTTGTAGTCCGGGTAAACGGGAAGGAATCAACAATTTCCATAGACAGATTGAAACCTGCTTACGAACTTCACGACTCTACCCATCACGAAACAAAAGAAATGACCAGCAAAACAAACAACAACAGACCGAAGAGGAAAGCAAGATTTACTGGAACTTACCAAGAAAATGTTAGTTCAAAGTGAATCAAGTGATTTTTTTTCTTTCTCCTTGTATAAACTTTGCATTATTTTTTTTTTCCTATTTTCAATTTTCATTATATGTAATTTGTATATATTATATATTATCTATCGTTTTAGTCTCTCAGAAGGGGGTGTATAGCGATACGCTTTAATTACTATTTTTGCTAATTGTAATTTTAATATTTTTTCTCAAAAACAAAACAACGTTAGTCATTCAAACTGCATATTCAAATACGAAGGTTATGGCCTTACCCTGTGACATCTGTTGTTCGTCTATGCGGCAACAAACTGCACCCTCATTAATTAAGTATTTTATCAGACAGTTAATGTGTCAACAGCTAGCTATGCATTCGAAATTGTTTTTCTTAAAACCGTAAAAGTAGACGCCAGACTTGATAGTGATTTATGTGATCATCTGGTCAGGGGAAAAGGAATACAAACATTATCATTAGGGAGCGGATTTATATGCGATCAATTTTGATGAAATATGCGCATATATATGCAGTAAATATGCATATATATGCAAAATTAAAAAAATGCGCATTTCTAGAAACCACAAATTTTCTGTTCTATTCTATTCTAGGCGGTTCTTTTATAGGGGGGGGGCGGCAATCTTATTTATTATCTTTCAAATAAAATCATTATTTTTCATATATGCAATTTATTCACATTTTTTACAAAAAGTGATACCAATAGTTATCTATTTAAAATAAAACAACAATATCACTATATATTATATCTTCGATTATAATTCACTACAATGTGTTTTTTCAAATTTTTTACGAGGAAACATTTTCTTTGATCAGATAAAATATTTTTATAACTTGAAAAACTCCTTTCAACATCAACAGAAGTATTGGGGCGTATTTAAAATAACTTGTTAAAGCCGAAAATTCTGCACCAAAATCAATTTCAAAATTTCCATTAAAAATTTCGCATGTGTCCTCCAAAGTTTTAAAGCTGTTTAAAGACGGGATGTGATCTAAAGCATGAATATTTCAATTTCCGTTAGAAAATCGTAAAACTATGGTTAAAAGCATTTAAAAGTGTAAGTTCTCTTAACAATAGGGGATTTAAAAGAATCACCAGAATTATAGGTACCTACTAAATGGGGATACAAATTGTACTAAATATAATAAAAGTAAATAAAATTCGGATTTCCCAGTAAACCATCCTTCATCATTTTAACATCCTACAATAATTTTATAACGGCATACTATAAGCACTATAAGTAGTACTTTGTGTAAAGATTGGGTATTTTCTAAGAAAAAATGAAAAGGCAGTGAATGAACCGTCCCTTTTTAGGTAGTTCTCGAATTAATAGATATGACAGCCTGCGCGGGGAAATATTTTGTGTCGAATTAAAAAATTTTTTTGGACTTAAATGTTTTTAAATATGCACAAAATATGCATGTTTCTTTAAAAATATGCAAAATTTAGTAAAGTTCTAAAATATGCGAAATATGCATGCAATATGCATTTAGCATAAAATCCGCTCCTTAATTATCATCGTTTGTGGTTGCTTTCTTTAGTCACTACGCAGCATGCGAACCATTCACACATACCGACGCGACCCTCTCCGAGAGACCTAAACGAACACATTTTCGTTGCAAAAATAAAATTACCGTTTGTTTTATTATATCCATTTTTAATTAAATTCCGCAACTCACCCATCGGAACACTTTCATAGTTGTTTTTTTTTGTGTTCCGACCTGTTCTATGAACCTAACCTAAAACGAGATTCGTTGTTTTTGTTGATTTATTATACTTATCGTTTAACGATAAATTGGACGTACCTTAAACAAATTTAATTCAAAAATGGATAATATACTACCTTTATTGATGTTTGATAATGAAATGAACAAGAAATAATTTTTAGTGCTGCTGGCTGTGCTGGACTTGGCAGAGCAGAACCATTGGATGACCCACCATAAATAAATAATAATTATCACGTAAATATGAATTATGTTGAAAATATTGTTCCTTAATACACAGATTTACAATTACGTGAGCATATACAATTATGTATCTCCTAAGTTTCAATTACTTTATAATTAAAACCATTTTAAACCATTGTAAAATAAATATTTTCAAATAATCGCGCCATTACAATATATTTCTTAAACACGTTCAATATTGAAGCGATACAAACACTACGTTCAATAAAATGGCGACCGCTTCGTCAACACGTTGAAGTTTAGCCTAAATTGACTGACATGACGTTCACCCGAAAAAACTTAAACAGTTTCAAAGCGCTGACGTAGCGTATAACTGGTCTGGTGAACGCACCCGATGCTTAAGGTCGACCTTGAAAAAATTTGTATACAAATGGACAGCCGTCTTGACGTCACAATATTGGGAGGAGCTTATATTTGGCTCCAAACAATTCTGTTTATAATGTTAAACACTCATAAGGAATTTTTAATTTATTGTTTACGTGGTTTGTGTGACAAAATAAGACTTTTCATTTAGGTATTTAGTTAAAGAAACGTGCCAATTAAGAGATTTTTATTCGTTTTTGCCCAGGTGAGTTAATTTAATGCAATGATTAGAATGTAAACAGTTTTGAGGTTATGTTTATTTTCAATCACTAAGGAATAAAAACCACCTGAGCAAAAACGAATAAAAATCTCTTAATTAACACATTTCTTTAACGAAATACCTAAATGAAGTCTTATTTTGCCACACAAAGCACATAAATGAAAAATTCCTTATGACCATTTAAGGTTACAAACAAAATTGTTTGGAGTCAAATATAAGCTCCTCCCAATTTTGTGACGTCAGACTAGGCTGTCCATTTGTATTGGCGAGGAACCGCAAAGTGGGCGACGCCTGGTGGCGAAATTGAAAAGCATCAACTCAAGGAAAACATTGACTTTGCCATTAACTTGTGTACATATTTGCGGTCAGTTTATGTTGTAATTAACAATAATTTCGACTTAAAAAACTATTGCAGTGTTCCTCAGTATTCATTCCTATTATACTCTACGTAATGACCTAAATTAACCAATGCCAAATCACACATTTTGTTAATTTAACGTTTGTATTAAACGTAGTATTTTTTAATGTTTAAACGACTGCAAAATTAAATAAATGAATAAAATGTAGTATATATTCTGTACATATAATGTACATTGTTATGAAAAATATCCCGACCACTTCGTAATTTCCAGAACACAATTATTATAAAATAAATTCACCTACTTAGTTTCCAAGTTTCCAGTTTTTATTTAATTAAAAATTGTTATCTGTCGGTGTAAAATAAACTGTAGTGCACCTATTAATTAAATTAAAAACAAAATTAGAAATCCTAAGATAGATTAATAATTTTTAGAACGCTGTGTGATTATCGGGGGCCAGATTTTTTTATGAAAAAAAAGGTAAAAACAAATCAGTAGTTAGCATCAAATTTTAATGAATGCATACAGATTAAACATAATTTTGAGTCGTCTTTAACTTATAAGATGTCTTAGTTGCAAAACTTAGTGGTTACTTTGGCAAAACACTCCTGTAAATGATTTTAATTTAACGTTTTAGAACTGTGAATTCAAATGACAAAATGAGTTGTTTTCCTAGCGTTGTCGTCCATCTTTGAAATTTTGAGCGCCCTCTGTTGGAATTTAATTTTGCGAATAAGAATTTGTTCAAGGTCGACCTTAAGCATCGACTCAGACTTGAGTACCGAGTACCGACTATGAATACGGGCCTAGAGAATACGCTATGAATACGAGAACTAGACTGATAGTACTTACTTACTTACTAGCCAACGCCCACCCTTGGCATGTTAGGCATTTGGCGGCGCGCTGACCAGTATAGACGAGCCGTTTCTCGTAGGCGATCTTCATCCTCCTCGGGTGGGTCTGTTATCAGGGCTGGGCACTCTGGGAGGTGAGCAGCATCCATCTGGGGCTGATTACATAGTGGACAGTTGTCATTTTCACAGACGCCGATGCGATATAGATGGGAGGCCAGGTAGTCATGCCCCGTAGTTGTTCTGAACGCGGCTACACTGATGCATGCACTCATGATACCATGATACTATAAATAAAGATACTATTAAATGATACATGCATGATACTATTAAACATGCATATCATGGGTCATATTATGAATGCATATCATGGGTCAAATGACAAAATGAATTGTTTTCCTAGAGTTATCGTCCATCTTTGAAATTTTGAGTGCCCTCTGTCGCAATTTAATTTTGCGAATGGTCTAAAATTCCACGTACCGCGGCAAAGTGAAGTAACCACAATGACGTAAGTCATTGCCAACCTTGAAAAAACAATGCAATAACCATAGAGGTATATATTAACATAGAGGGAGCTTACCTTCCGCGCTTCCTGACGACAAGATCTCATGGACTGGTTTGCTGCATCTCTTTCTAACACATTGTATCGAAAATCTATGATGACATTCAGTGTGAATATAGGCACGGAAGAGGAGGACAACTGTAGCAGCTTTACTATGCGTAAGAGTGAAACAGCACTAATCCAAATAAAAAAGATGGTGTCGTCACTTCGCTCTGAAAGACACTCTCTCTATGCTAATATATAACTCTATGGCAATAACCTCTTCAACAAATTTGGCGGTAATGCATTGTTTTTATTTAACATTTAACACAAACTTAGATGATTAGAATATAAAATTATATTCTAAGAACACAAACGATAAACTTTATCATAAACACAGTACACAGTGTTAGTTATTGAATTTTGATTTTGAGTTACTGGACGTCGGACGAAGTTGAAATTGCAACGATTTTGTTTACTTTTGTATTGTTTGTGCGAGTGATTGAAGATGGATAATAATTTAGGTGGTAAGTTGAGAAGATCTGGTCTTCCTTCTTGTATATTATATAAATCAGTTACAATTACAATATTTATTTTTAGAGTTGCAAGAGCATGATGTAGTAATTACCACCAGGCAAACACCACAGTCCCATGTTTCACGTGGTTCAGCCTCGATAAGGTCAAGACGATCTCGACAAAATAGAATAAGGAAAAGAAAAGCTTGCCAAATCGAAAAAATGAGATTAGATAGGAAATTGTATTACATTAAGAAGTTAGAAATTGAAACACAGAAACTGGAGGAAATGAAGAGAAGAAACGAGGCACATGAGGAAGCGAATGAAATTTTGAAAACCAAGAACAAGATATTGCAGGAAGCGAATGCAATTATGAAAACGATAAAGTGTAAATGTAACTGTAATTGTACCCCTAATAATAGCCTTGGTCTTCCAATTATAATATAAAGTATTTTTTTATAATATGTTTCTTTATTCAGTATTACAAAGGAATCTCTATTGTTTACAATGAAATTTATCACATTGCTTGCAGATGTCTGATACTAAGACTTACACTCTGAACTGACAAAAAAAAAACACATTGAAAATGTGTATAATCAACGGCAAACATGCATGCCGTCAGCACATTGGTGAACACAATAACACATAAAATGTGTTAATACCTAAAACAAGTTTATATATTAATATGTTGTAGGGTAGTGATGTTGAAAAAGTAACTATTCGTTACAAAGTACTCGATACTTGCGAATACCGAAAGTAACGATTACTATTCAGAGAGACAAATCGTTACTTTGATTACTCTGATTACTTCGTACCAATCGTTGATTACTCTGATTACTTTGTTACTTGATCGTATCAGAGCGAGTAACGACTATTGTATATATTTTGATTACTCTGATTACTTCCTACCAATCGTATCAGAGCGAGTAACGACTATTATATCTACTTTGATTACTGATTACTTCATACCAATCGTATCAGGGAGAGTAACGATTATTGTATGTGCAACCATTACACTTAATTACTTTCTAGAATGACTGTAAAAATGTGGAAATGATGTTTCTATATTATGATCAACAACTTTAATTTTGTATGTGTTGCATTGGTTTTATTAGACCAAGGCATTTAGCACTAAAAGCACCGGAATAGATAGATTTTTAAATAGAGCACCTAGAGACTTGCAAATTTTTGCATTGTGTTCAGTATGAACTTAAGAAAAAGGTTACAATAGAAAAATGGGTAGAAATTCATAAGCGCATATTAAAATATATAAAATGCATAAACATTATTCTGCGTCTCCCTATGCTTCTCTTTCCTTGAATCATTCCCTGCATAATCAATTTAAGCAAGCTGTATCTCTCTTCACGTGTAATATGCCTGAGGTATTCTAATTTTCTTGTTTTGATGGTATTTAAGATTTCCATTTTTTTATTCATCTTTCTCAGAACCTCTTTGTTTGTGACGTGTTCTGTCCACGATATTTTCAGAATTCTGTACACCCACAGCTCGAAAGATTCTAGTTTTTTCATTGATGCAGTATTCAAGGTACAAGCTTCCATTCCATAAAGCAAAGTCGAGAAAATGTAGCACCTAGCCAACGTAACTCTTAGCTCCAACTTCAAATCTCTTGTGAAGAGCACTTTTCGCATTTTGTTAAAATTTGCTCTAGCCTTTTTTATTTTGATTTTGATTTCCTGTAAATTATCTCCTGTGGAGTTAATCATTGTTCCAAGGTATGCATTAGAGATTGCAATTGGTGGATCCAGCATCCAGCACTTTTTTTTCACTTGCTGGATCCAGCAAATCATGCTGGATCCAGCAGCGCGGATCCGCAAACGTGTCAAATTCGGAATAAGTTACTTGATGTCTTCATTAGCCTCTTTATTCAAAGCCGTGAGTCGACAACTTGCCATTCTATTGCGCTGGCAGTAGCTCAGTATGCTGGAAAGTTTCTATTGCTTAAAAGTTTGCATCGATAAAGCATTGATATACATTGATTCTGCGATAAAATTCTCTGCTGGCAAGTGGTCAATAATCAATGAGTTAATTGCCACTTTTAACCGGCTGTAGAAGTTCTTTACAGAATAGAGTCCACTTTGATAACGGCCGACACAACCATGAAATTTGTCTTAGACAAACTAAATAGCCAGGACTTTAGCCTTAATGCTGATATATCGGAAGAACTACGCAACAGAATCACGGAACCACTATGAGGTTACAGGTACATTAGTGTATTTACAAAATCAAAAATAGTATGACGAAGAGCTAAACAATCCTGGTTACTTCCGCATGCCAAAAAAGAATGCAATGCGACCAGAGATGAAAAATTTGTTGATTCGTATAAATAAACAAGTAACTGTGGAACCAGTGCAAGAGCTAATGGAAGAAGATGGGCCCTAAGAAGATACGAACTAATCCGAAGCCCGTGAATTATACTTTGGAACAAGAACTTGAGATTGAATTGAAACGAGAAAGAGAAAACATTTGTAGCCAAAAAACTGATTCTCCAAAAGATTACGAAAATATTTTGGAAATAGATAATATATGGTTTATGAGCCCGAAGGAGTGAAAGGCGATCGTTTGTCAATGGTCTATAACTATTTGATGACCTTAAAACCGACCAGCACAGAGGTCGGAAGGGCTTTCTACGCAACCTGCTATATGTGCAGTTCTGTGCGAAGTAGGTAAGGCCTATGTTTTTAAGGTATCACTTTCATAAAACTAAATAATTCATGTTTCTGTTGTTTAGGAATTTAGCATACAGACAAAAAAACATTAAAATCGTGTTTATATTTTGATTCCACATTTTGCTGGATTCAGACCAATCTTGCAAAAATCCAGCTGGATTGCAATCCCTAGTATGCATATTGGTCGACTCGTTCGATATTGGATCCGTTTATGAAGAGATTTTCGTTATTTCTTTGAGTTTTCGATATTCTCATAAACTTTTGTCTTCTTGACATTCATTGTTCGCCCGCATTCTTGCCCAAACTCCGATATTCTGGTCACCAGCCTCTGAAGATCCCCAATATTTTCAGCTAAGATGACAGTGTCATCCGCATATCTAATGTTGTTAATGGGAAGTCCATTTACCTTTATTCCAGCTGTTTCACTCAGAAGAGCTTTTTCCACAAGATCTCTTCCGAGTAGGCATTAAAAAGAATTGGCGACAATACGCATCCCTGTCTCACTCCACGTCTGATTTCAATTTCCTCTGACAGCTGATCGTTAACACGTACTTTTGCTCGTTGCTTATAGTATAAATTCGATATAATCCTGAGGTCATTGTAGTCTATGATCCTTGATTCCAGGACATGCATTAATTGTTAATGTCGTACTTTGTCGAATTCTTTATTATAGTCAATAAAACACGCATATCTTGATTGACGTCCTGGCACCTTTGTATAAGTATGTTAAGTGAAAAAAGAGCTTCACGAGTTCCGAGGCCTTTGCGAAACCCATATTGCGTATCATTAATGTCTATGTCCAGTTTATTATATATTCATAAACATATTCATATAGGTACAAGTGTACATGTACAACTATACGCTTTTAGTCGAAGGTACTATATTGGACCATAACAAATGCACCTTGGTTTATACCAAACAGGGAAATCCGAGACGATCCCAAGTAGGCAGCCGCTATTTGGTGAAATTGAAAACCACCCAAACAATCTTGCACTAATCCTGATAGATAATAGTGAGCACTGAGCAGACTCAGAGACTTAAGAGCCACAAACCATTGGAGCTACCATATAGGTTCTAAGCAGCAGTGAAGTTAGTGCAGTGAAGTTTAGCGTTAAAGGCACATTTCAATAATCTAAGAGACTATTGGAGTTTTTGTTATCACTGGATAAGAAATCCAAATTTATACATAGGTACATGTTTATAATTTTTATGTA
The DNA here is from genome assembly GCF_917563875.1 of Diabrotica virgifera virgifera. Lineage (NCBI taxonomy): Eukaryota > Metazoa > Arthropoda > Insecta > Coleoptera > Chrysomelidae > Diabrotica > Diabrotica virgifera. Next base: position 64,317,439 of record NC_065451.1, read on the forward strand.
TGGATTCACTCACCATAGATAAAACCCTTATTCACCACCAACCCTTCTTCTATACCTCTAAGTACGTTTAGTTTAAAAATAATTACCTTATTCTAACTTCTCCAAAAATTAATAAATAAACGTCTATGAATAAAAAAAAGTATCAAAAGATCAGCGTAGATCGGCATTTAACGTGTTAAAATAGTTTGGTACCGCGAAATTGCGAGAAATTAAGTTCTACGAACCGCTTTTCTTTCACTTCCTTGACACGTTTTTGGTAAGAGTTATATCTACTTTTAATGGCAATTCTTACAAAAGGCATGGTTTTTGAAAATTCAAAAGCCACTCATAAATTTCTCTTACAACATATGGACTTACAACTGAGCGACAGGTCTATATAGTTGTGCCCTTATCTTTTTAAGTACTTTTTGAATAAGTGTGAGTGAGATAAAGTAATTTGTCTTGTCTTGTTAATTATTGTGTATTATTTCGAGTTGCTACGAATGAGATTATCATAATATGGGAACCATATGTGTGCTTTTTGACCATCGAAATTCAATGGACAAAAGGATAAAGGGTTTAACTTTACCTTTTTTGTTTCGAATGATCCAAAAAATCTAATAGATACCTGCACGGGCCGAAAAAAGTTAAGTAGAATTTATAAACAATAGTATATATTGTACAACAAGAGAGAAAAAAGACATATTTCTCACGAGCGCAGAAGTTTGTTGGCACGAGCCGAGGCACGAGGCGAGTGCCGCAAATCAAGCGAGAGAGAAATATGTCATTTTCTCTCGTGTTGTACACTGTACTTTTTCTATGGATGGGTTTTTGTCAAGAGTTCAAATTTCAAAATTAAATAATTTAGGTGCTTTTAGGCATATTATATGCCTAAATTGAAATAAAATACATATATACACATAGGTATTTAATATTCTTAATATTTATATACTTTATTTATTTAAAATTATAATTCACAGTTGAATGGTCTTAAAAGGTAATTTTTGTTTAAGTAATTTTTGTCAAAGGTAAGTTTTGACAAGTTTGAACACATTTTATTTGACGAAAATAATTGTGTTTGTATTGTGCGTGTTACCATGGAAATGGGCATCCTATGTATGTAAACCGGCGGTGAACCCGTGAGAAAAAATATTTCTCACTGCAATGGCCGACTTTTCTCACTGCCTGAGAAATTGTTCATTTTTAATTTATGTAAGTAGTGAGAGAAGTTGCACATTGTATAGCATCCATAGAAAAAGTCATTTTTCTATGGATGCTATACAATGTGCAACTTCTCTCACTACTTACATAAATTAAAAATGAACAATTTCTCAGGCAGTGAGAAAAGTCGGCCATTGCAGTGAGAAATATTTTTTCTCACGGGTTCACCGCCGGTTTACATACATATGATCGCCATTTCCATGGTAACATGCACAATACAAACACAATTATTTTTGTCAAACACAATGTGTTCAGACTTGTCAAAACTTTTAAAAATTACCTTTTAAGACTGTTCAACTGTGAATTATAATTTTAAATAAATAAAGTATATAAATATTAAGAATATTAAATACCTATATGTGTATATATGTATTTTATTTCAATTTAGGCATATAATATACCTAAAAGCACCTAAATTATTTAATTTTGAAGTTTGAACTCTTCACAAAAACGCATCCATAGAAAAAGTACAGTGTACAACACGAGAGAAAATGACATATTTCTCTCTCGCTTGATTTGCGGCACTCGCCTCATGCCTCGGCTCGTGCCAACAAACTTCTGCGCTCGTGAGAAATATATCTTTTTTCTCTCTTGTTGTACAATATACTATTTTTAATTATTAGATAGCTATAATTAGTCTGGTCAAAATTTATCAGGCGCCCTTTGTTATTTGTAGTTTTTAAAATCCTAAATTACATATCAAATTTATGGAAATAAAAGGCAAATTTCGAGCAACTAGGTGATATCTGATATCTGCCTTTTATTTCCATAAATTTCAAATATTCGGGATTCAATCATCTCCTATTTTACATATCAAATCATTTTTATCCATTAAACAGATCGGTGAAGGTCATTGTTATATCGGAATACCTATACCATTTGTTTATCTACACATGGTCTAGTTATACAATGCCTATACAAAATACCTACCTACTGAGAAATACGATTCTCGATATTATTACCGGTACTCAAATACAAAATAAATAAAAAATAAATAAAAGTAATCATATAGTAATCAAACTAACGAATACTGTAAATGATTACTTGTTATATCCGAATACCTATATAAAATACCAATTTACCGAGAATTACGCTTCTCGATATGATTACCGGTACTCAAATACAAAAGTAACGAAAGTAATCATAGTAATCAAAGTAACGAATACTGTAAATAATTACTTGTTACTATATCCGAATACCTATACAAAATACCTATCTACCGAGAAATACGAGTTTCGATATCATTACCGGTACTCAAATACAAAAGTAATCAAAGTAACGATTACTTTAAATGATTACTTTTAAACTATAAAAGTAACGATTTGTAACGATTACTCGAAAGTAACTACATATAATCAACATCACTATTGTAGGGAAGTATGAAATGCAGGCAATCTTTTCGTCTTGTAGTCATTTTCGTAATGACTTGGCAGTTTGTATAACATTTTCATTTTTACAAAATTGACGTTACACTTAGGCATTTGCAAAACCACCAGTAACCTGAATTTTTATACCGATTAACTGATTGATTTTTATAATGAATGGTGATTATTGATCATTATATCGCACGTTCTGAAGAAAAGTGTAATAAATCAAAAATTTTTCGATCCTCACTTTTCTACAATAACGGATAGTATATTTAATACTCTATCTCTGAAGAAACCCGTAGTAATTTTACTTTGATAATTATTGCCTAGATGACGAAAGAATCACTATTCTTTGGAACAGGTTCATTGGCATTTTCCGAAGAAAACAATAATAAAACGCAGTTATCATTGTGGCACTCTGCTGTATTTCCGATCAAAAGTGTAATAAGTGTAGTTATTACTTAGACGTATTGTAAACTTTAGTTTCATGTTATCCCGGTAAAAGTGTAACATTTTGAGTTGCTACTCTTATTATCGGAATATTTGCCAATATATCCACTTTACATCTGACGAGAAAAGTGTAATATTTGTAATTTATTGCTGTTTAGTTTGGAAGAGCATAGACTTGTTTCGTGTTTTCCGAGCAAGAGCGTAATATTTCGAGTTGTTACTCTGATCATTGGAATATCTTTCAGTTTTATCACTTCACTTCCGCCGAAAAGTGTGGTATTACTAATATTACAGATAATACTATTTTCTTCGTAGTATTTTTACTACAAAAACGTTATTACGTAGGTCAAAATTTTTGACGTAAGAGAACTGTCAAAACATTAGAATGTGACTTTTCATTATTGCCGTGTTTATAATAAACATAGCAATAATGAAAAGTCACAATCTAATGTTTTGACACTTCTCTTACGTCAAAAATTTTGACCTACGTAATAACGTTTTTGTAGTAAAAATACTATATCTGTAGATGTAATTTTTGAGGCTTTACGATCAATGTATGATTTGATTTTAGAATATTCATCGGACGGGCCTCAAAATATTACACGAAAGGCTAGAATTTCACTAGATTCAAAAAAATAAATCTCTATCCACTAACATAACAAATATTATTATAGCTTCCCAATATTTTCAGGGAATTTCCCTGATATTTGATTTATTCAGGTTCAAAAGTAAAAGACCTTGAATAATAATGCTGAAGTAATCATTCCAAAATAATTACAAAAAGTTTTAGGCATCTGACCCAAATAGATATGACAACCATGTGATCTTTTTAGTCAGCTAATGGATTATGTTTATGTTATGATATTTATTATGATATATGGTCCAAGAGCTGTGAGACATTTTTGAGTAGGTATTTTAGGCAACCTGAAATTTTTTCAGGTAGCTCTTCCATGATAGCCTAATACAAAAATGCTGGTCTGGCTGGAGGGTAGCGGTTATTTTTCCCAAAGATCCCCCCCAAAGTTAAAAAAAGGGTAAACATTGTTATTACAAAAAATATCATTGGCGTGACTTTAAACTAAATTTAAATATTCAAATATAAAGAAAATAAACAGGCCAGGCGATTTGAGGGCGATTTATTAACCCATGCAAGATACTTGCATGGGCGCCCCAGGTTATTTTCAGCGGGTGCATCTGAACTTCAGAAGATTTCATCTGAATCTGTACATACGCCGCATGTCTACAAATAACACATTAACATTTAAATAAAGAATAAACCAAAGGTAATCCTTAATTAGTCAACCTATCCATTTAAACTTATGTATTAGTTCTAAACCGTTTTAACGACTGTTACTTCTGAATGACAAAAGTGTCTGGGTTTCCAAGGAAAGGCAAGCATAAAATCGAATATCCAGATATTATCTCAGCAATAAAACCGGTTTTCCATGGAGAAGATTTACACCAGTTCCAGGACCCTCGGCAAATTGGGAAGAAGATTTGGAAATATATGGCGATAAAAGTAAACCCGATGATGTATCAGAAAAGAATGATTCTTATTTTCCCGAAAGCGACGAAAAAGCACCTTATTGCATCCAACAATCCGAATTACATGATTTAGTTTGAGACCTTCACTTGCCCAAACTACATGCTTAACTCTAGGTTCTACATTATAATATTGGATTTTTTTAATGGAATTTACTAGCCAGTAAAACTTATAATATTTAGGGACCGTAACCAGGAGCTATCCTAGTTTTTTACTATGCAGGATAAAATGTGTGTTTGTATTAATCCACATAGTGTTATGGGAAAATTGGGATAGGCAGAAAACTGTGTACAAAAGACTTAATATGTTTTTTTCTAGTTCTGAACTTATGTGTATATAGTATAAAAGAATTATTTTTATAATAAACAGCAATATTTGATGCATTATATAACTCAACATCTAACATTTCTCCTGACAAGACAATGTATGCGTGGATCCATACGCAGAAATGCACGGCACCTTAAGAAGAAGAAAAATTTTAGTGTTTGAATTCGCATTCAGGACGCTTTAAACTCCCCGTTACAGCCACTTTAACATCAGTCGCATTTTTGTTTTGTTTTTTTGTTGACTAGTGTTATGAAACACTACAGGGATGTATCAAATGAATTACAAACGTATTAAAAATACTATTGAAAATATTTTTTTTTTGTAATATTCCTAAAAGTATTACCAAGTGTTCTACGATTCACTATGTTGAAATATCCAAGAATAATTACGTATTTTTTATGGGAAATAAGCCACAATTTTACTAAAAAATGAATTTATTTAAAACCCGATTTGGGCTTCGAAACGTTAATAAATTCATTTTTTAGTAAAATTGTGGCTTATTTCCCATAAAAAATACGTAATTATAAAAATGCCACAAGGAAATAGCTTCAGAACAACATCCAAGAATAATTTAGTAGGCGATATTTTCAGTTTATACTGTTTTTACATTGTGTTAAAAACCGTTTTATAATAAAAATAATTATTCGAATATGTTATATCTTTAAATTCTTTGATATAAACTGTAACTATTTTTCAAAGAAAACTGTAACATATCAATTTTTTTAAATGACTCATTATCTCAAAAACCGTTTTGTTTCATAAAGAGATTTAGACAGATTAAGAAATAATATTTTATTTACTATTTTTTAATGCTATTTGAAAATATATAAATTCACTTACGGGGTCTTCTATTCGCATTTTAAAAATGACAAAAATTGTTTTTGCTCTCCTGAAAAATATTGTTATTTTGACTTATTACACTTTTCTTATGAACGTGCGATATGATGATGAATGTAGTTTATTTTTGAATACTCATATCTAAATAACTTTTTTGCAATGTGATAGCAAAAGAAGTAAAAAATCAAATCTACTGAAATTTGATGATTTGTACCGAAAAAATTAGGAGCAGTCTACTGAAACTTTTTCCAAGACCTGTGGCAACAGTGCTTGCAATACTTCTGTGTCCATATTATTCTAAGCATTCTCCTGTAACACCACATTTCAAATGATTGTAGCTTATTTTTATCTTCTTGCTTCATTGTCCAGCTTCTAAGTCTATATTGCAATATCGAAAACACATAGCATCGCGGAGTCTCTCAGTTCTAATCTAAGGTCTCTGTTGCAGTAAATTGTTTTCATTTTTGAAAACAATTTTTTTTATTACGACTGCTCTAGTGTTATTATTAATTCACAGTTTGGGTTTTCTTCCGGAAAATCTGCTGAGCTAAGTCTACTTAATTATACTGACTACCTATCTGAAGCCCAGGAGGAGGGCTTGCAGGTTGATTCAGTGTACACTGACTTCTCTAAAGCCTTTGATAAGATAAACCATGACCTTCTATCTTACGTAAATTACGTTCTTATGGTATTGAGGGTCTGGTATTTAGGTGGTTATGTAGTTATTTAGAAAACAGAACTCAAATGGTTAGAGTAAATCACTGTTATTCCAATATTTTTCCTGTAACTTCAGGTGTTCCCCAAGGTTCACACCTGGGACCGCTACTATTTAATCTATTCGTTAATGATATTACCACTTATTTTTCCCATACAAAAGATCTTCTTTTAACTGATGACCTTAAGTGCTTTACAATAATAAGATCTCGTCATGATACTCTTTGACTACAATCAGATATTAATAAATTATCCCAATGGTGCTCTCTTAATGGCATGGAATTAAATGTTGGTTAGTGTTATATTATGCGTTTCTGTAGGAATCACTATTCACGGTGTGCAAGTACTTGGAAGGGATACGCGAAACGATCGTGCGCGAATAGCGGAGAAAAATTGCAACTTTCTTAAATAATTCATATTGTCAAATTGACGTACATTTCATACCTATTGTCATTTAAGAAGAAAAATTATATATTTGTCCACAATATTGATATAATATGCAATTATTATATAAAGGTAAATTTAATTAATTGTATTTTGCTTGCAGTAGGTACTGCATTTTAATAACTAATTCTATTTACTACATAAAATTATTTACGTTTTAATAACATAACCTAACTCTTATTTTTTCTTCTTATTATTTTTTTGGACTATGGTCTTGACAATTATCCAGTAACCAGGACCATATGATTGGCCAATATAATTAAAAGCGCGAATAAAAGTGCAGAGCGTAGAAACCAGGTGTCGCTTTTCCGAACTTGCACGGTCCCAATACTATTAACGATCAAGCATTGCAATCATGCTGAAAAAAATTGCTGAATGCAAGAATGCAGGGACCCTAATAGCACAAGGACGTCCAATGGACGTCCTTCACGGACTTTAGGGACGTCCGTTTTCGTCCGAGGAACGTCCTTTATACGTCCTATTTTGGTCCAAATGTCGCGCTACCGAACGTCCATTGGACGTCCATCTAAGGTCCGAGGGGACGTATATTGGAACTTAATCGGACGTAAATTGGACCTTAATCGGACGTCCTAGGGGACGTAAATTGGACCTTAATCGGACGTAAATTGGACCTTAATCGGACGTAAATTGGACCTTAATCGGACATAAATTGGACCTTAATCGGACGTCCTAGGGGACGTAAATTGGACCTTAATCGGACGTAAATTGGACCTTAATCGGACGTAAATTGGACCTTAATCGGACTTAAATTGGACCTTAATAGGACGTAAATTGGACCTTAATCGGACGTAAATTGGACCTTAATCGGACGTAAATTGGACCTTAATCGGACGTAAATTGGACCTTAATCGGACGTAAATGGGACCTTAAGCGGACGTAAATTGGACCTTAATCGGACGTCCTAGGGAACGTGAATTGGACCTTAACAGGACGTCCAATTTTGGTCCAAAGGCCAAGTTGCCAAACGTCCAATGGAGGTCCACCTAACGTCGGAGGGGACGTTCGGTGGACGTCATTTGGGCATTCATAGGATGTCCCAGTTTGGTCCAATGTCTTGCTGCTGAACATCCATGTAACGTCCTGGAAGGTCATTCGGTGGACGTCTAGCGACGATATTTAGACCTGTGGAGAATGTATTGTGGGAAATAAAAAATATATTTTTTAAGGAACTTATATTTCATCTTATATCAAATTACAATTATTGGATATTACATTATTTACATTAAATTACAATACACTTCTCCAAGAAATTAACGCACCACCTTAAATATGGGGTATATTTGATGTCTCGTATTTCCTAAACCTGTTGTCCCATCTAAGTGATGTTTTTATAATATTATAGCCTAGGCTATAGGTTACCTCCTTAAGCTTGTCATGCATAGGGAGCTATGCTGTAATATATGTATTGTTAAGATATGTAAAATTTGAATTAATATGGTTTCGATCTTAATATTTTAGAAAAGTTAAAACATATAATAAAAATATACCAAAATTCATTTCGAAGAAATGAAAGTCAATTATCTTTGGATGGCCGTAGGTAAACAAAATTTAAATAGGGATTAAGTATTTTCTTTGTACAGTTAGTATGATAAGAAAGTGGTTATGTGTTTGGACAATGAGACCGGGTTTCCCAAATGGACTTTTGCGGCGAGGGAACAATTGTATTTAGAAATTTAAATGAATGTAATCTTTGTTTAGATATTAAGAAAGGAAAAAAAAACCGATTGGCATGTAATTAGTTTTAGGAAATTTCTAATGGTAGGGAAAATTGGTGTTTGTTATCTGAAAGGTAGATGGGGATAAAATTGAGGAACTCGGATTGGTGAAGAAGGAAAAAGGAGGGGCTAGGTATGAAGAATGGGAGTTTAGCGAAATGTTAGAGGGTGGAAGAAGAGTCAGTTGTTAAATGATCGTTAAGTCGACTAGTGGTGATCTCTAAGAGTCTCCTGAAGTAGTAAGGCAGATAAGTGAATAGTTGTGAGTTTGTTGAAATAAGTGTCCTGACGGAAGCTCATCACGTAAAGCATTGTAAGTTATATTGTTCTACTTATATTCCAAGAGTCACCGTTGCATGCCGGAACGAGAAATAGATTCAGTTTATCGAGAGGAGAAAAGGCTAGCATTGTTTTTTGAAAGATACGTGCATCTGTAGGGGGTCATTAATGACAATAGGCTTGCAATAATTTGTTGCGAGATTGCTGACTACATAGGGGGCTGCTAAGAGTAAATTGTAGGCGACCAGAGACAAGAATTTGGACAACTCATCATCCGAGAGACAGTTTTATTTTTTTTGTAGAATTATTCATAACGCAAATTTCAATAAGTACTTTAGATAGTGGTAGGGTTATTTCAATAATCAGAATAGGAGATATTATTTTTAGAGGATATTTTGAGGGTGAATTTATTTCAATAGATGCTTTTGTACCATATATGTGTTTTATTCCGTTAATCTTTGACCTTATTTATCATATGTAAAGCAAAGGAGATATTGAAGCACGAGAATATAAAACCCTGAGATTAGAGCATTAAATAGTGTGATTAAATCATAAGTGCATCATTAAAATTAAATTTAATTAATTAGTTAATTATCTAATCAAGTGCTTTGAGCACACCGATCTTTGAATATCACATTAACTGGAGCCCAGAACGTGGTGGCTTAAAAAATATCGCAGCTTTGCATTTGATGGTAGGGAAAGAGATAAGGAATAACTACAGGTGATCCAGAGATAATTTGACAATTTTTCCAGGTGTAAAAATATTTTTGATTTATGGATTGATCGTAGGTAGTTGATATTTACTGCTATTGAATTATTTAATATTTTTACCAATCGTACATTTGATATTTATTTTGAAATTTACTGATTGCATATTTGATATTTGTGGCGAAAATTTATTAAATTTGGGGAGAAATATTTGTCGTGTTCTGCAACTTATAGAGTGTTGTAAAATTTCACATTTGGCGGGGACAAAGAAAACAGTAACAAAAAGAAACAACATGTCGACCACAAGGAGGCAAAGCAAAATGCAAGAAAGCAGAGAGAATAACAGAGAAGAGGAAAAAATTGTTGAAGAAGGATTGGGTAATGAAGGAGATACAACGATTATGGAGAGAAAAGAACAGGAATTAACAGGAATAGAGAAACTATTGCAACTGATGCAACTCCAATCACAACAAATGGATAGAAATCAACAGGAAACAAAAAGGACAATGCAAGAAAATCAACAGGAAGCAAAACGAGCCATGGAAATAACACAACAAAAAATGGAAGAAACACAAAGAGAAATATCACAGAGAATAGAACAGAAATTGGAAGAGAATGATGGCAAATTGGAAAAGCATTTGGAAAAATATGAAAATGAAGTGAAAGCCTGTTTAGAAAAAGTTAGAGAAGAAACAGAAAGGAAACTGAAGATGCAACGAGAAGAAATAGAAACTAAAATGAAGGATATTAAGACTGTGCAGAAGATGGAATTAGAACAGTTAGAAAGCAAATTTGAAAATGCAATACAAGAAGACAGGCGAGAAATAGAAGAAAAATTTAAGCAAAACGAAAAACAAATTGCGGAACTCAAGAATCAACAGAATTGTGGAGAAAGAAGGGAAATGATTATCCTTGGTACAAGCGACGCGAAAATACAATTTGGAGGGGATATTAGAAAAACACACCCAGTACCATTTGTTAAAAATTTGAAAACCAAATTGCAACATATTAGATATTTTGACGACTGCAAAGAAACAATTAGAAACCATCTGAAAGAAGGAGCAGCGTTATGGTATGAAAGTAAAGAAGATGAGTTTGAAAATTGGACAGATTTCGAAAATAAATTTCTCAACTATTTCTGGGGGAAAGTTAAACAGAGGGAAATCAACCAAGAGCTACAGAATGGAAGATATCACGAGAAAATGGGAATATCGGAAGAAAGATATGCTTTGCAGATATATAACAATTCCAAATATCTAGACTACAAATACTCTACCGAACAACTGGTAGAAATGATAAGCAGACATTTCGAAGAAACGCTGGAGGACCACGTGATTTTGAGAAACTATCAAGATATTGATAGTTTGTGCCAATTCCTTCAAGTAAGGGAAGCAAAAAGAAGAGAAATGCGAAACAGAAGACAAAATGAACAATATAATGGACCGGCAAGAAGGTATCAATCAAATTATGACCAGAGAAACCGACATGCCCAATCAACAAACGAAGATAGGCCGAGAGAATACCAAAATTACAATAGACAACAAAATTATGATAACAGGAATCACGAAAAAAATAGAACATATGAAAATCACAACAGAAACAGAGATGCACAAAATCCTCCGACTAGGAATACGAACGAACAAAGGGACGGTAGAAACAATCAGAATTTTCAACGACAAAATAGAAGGGAGATGAATCATGTAACAATAGAAAACGAGGAAGAAGATGTATGCAATGAATCCAGACAGGATTTTCAATAAAGCATCCACTGAACAAACATAAACAACTCTCCGGTATATTTTGTCATCCGAGAGAGTTTATACAGTTGGCGGGAAATGAAAGACAAAGTTCTAATTCAAATTTAATATTCTTAGATGCATTTATAAAACATAAAGCGATTAAAATTTTGATTGATTCTGGATCGGAGATATCGTTAATCAATAAGAAACTAGTAAAAGAATTAAATTTGGACAGATTTGTGTATAAAATTCCTAGGGTTGCTTTAGTGGGTGCAAACAACAAAAAATTGACGACAGTAAATGAAGGTTTGGGAGTGCGGATCAGAGTGGGAGACAAATACTATATTATGCAATGTGTGGTGATCGAAGATTTAAACCATGATATGATAGCGGGAATTGATGAATTGAGTGAAAAACATATCACCATAAATTTTTCGGAGAATAAACTGGAAATCAGAGCAGAACCAGACAACATAGAAGAAGAAACGGAAATAGAGAGGAAAATAATTGTTGAAAAGATAAATGAACAGGAAAAACATAAAGAAATCAATATGACTGTAGAGGAAAAACCGAAAGTACAAGAAAAAAATCAACCAGAAAAAAAAAGAAGGAAGAAAAAGAAGAAGAGTTCAAAAAGAAAGAAGGAAAACACGGTGGATACAAGAGAAAGACAGGAAATCGAAGATACGGAAGAATTGTCGGCAATCGACGATAAAACAGAAAGGAAGCAGGAAGAAAAGGAAGTTCTCATAAGAGAAATGAAAGCAGTAGAAACATGGTGCTCGGGATACCAAATGGAAATTGAAGATAAAAAAAAAACAGAAGAAGAAATAAAGGATGAGGACAGAGAAGAAATGGCAATAATGGACGAGAATCCAGAATTTTATGAAAAAATATTATGGACAGTGAACACATGCGAACAAAATGAGGATGAAAGAAAATTAAAATGTGGAGAAAACATGGAAAAGGAAGTAGAGAAGATTCTAGAAAATTATGGAGATTTGATTAATGAAGAAAGCCGAGTGGCTAAAAACTATTTCAAAAAACTAATACCAGACTTCAGCACAAAAGAAATACCGTTGATAGCATTACTTAAGAAAAATGTTAGGTGGAAATGGGGAACGGAACAAGAAATGGCTTTCAAAAATTTAAAAGGAGCTTTCTCCACAGCTGTAAGAGTACACCACCCAAGATATGATCAACCTTTCATTCTCCGGACCGATGCTTCCATAACAAAATTCGCAGGGGTGTTATCACAGATCCAAGACGATGTAGAGGTGCCAATCTGTTTTGTCTCCCGTGTAACCAAAACATATGAGAGAAAGTACAGCGTTACTGAATTAGAGTTCGCCAGTGTGTTATTTTGTGTAAATAAATTACGGTTTTACCTACTAGGGGCAAAATTCACCGTTGAAACAGACCATGCAGCTTTGGTACATATAATGAAAAATAGGCTGGTAAATAATAGAATTCATAGGGGCATTCTTTTACTTCAAGAGTATGATTTTGAATTTAAATATATCAAAGGAACTGACAATATCTTGGCTGATGCGTTGACGAGAGATGAACAATTCCGCAAAGAGGACCACAAAACTCTCCACGTTGGCATGAACATAATGAGAGAAGAAGCAGGCTTATTTTCTTTGGCTCAGATCAGGGAAAATCAGGAACAACTGGATGAAAGAGAAAAGCAAAGGGCCGAACAAGAAGATAACTTATATTTTAAGAGGGTCGATGGTAAAGAACTATATGTAATCACGGAACAGATGGCAAAAGAAGTTTTAGCAAAATTACACTGTGACAACGGACACATTGGAAGCAGGAAGGTGTGGCTTATGTTCAGGGAGAACTACATTTGTCGACAGGACTATACAATAGCCAAAGAGATGACTCGAAATTGCGAGACATGCCAAAAGTGTAAAAGTAAGAATTTCAAAAACGAAAACATCACAAAAAACGTCATAGCTCGGAAGAAACTGGATATTGTCGCCATTGATATGTTGAGCGATTTAATAACAACAACACAGAGGAATAAACACATATTAGTTATGGTGGATGTTTTCTCAAAGTATTTAAAACTGTACCCATGTAGAACCACGAAAGGAGCTGAAATACTTCGGAAGATAGACGATTTTATCGAAACAGTGGGAAGACCAGACAATATTTTGTTGGACAATGCGACATACTTTAGGAATGACCGTTTTAAAGGGGAATTAAGAGAGAGAGGCATAAATACAAAATTTGTAAGCATCCGACATCCACAGAGCAACCCATCAGAGCGTTTTATACAAGAAGTCACAAAATTTCTAAGAATTGCTGCGGAAGAACATCATCGACATTGGGACAGAAAAGTGTTTGAAATAGAGACGTATTTGAACTGTGCACCAAATACGGTTACCAAGGAGACGCCTTTATATGTAATGAAAGGAACAATGCCTACGAGACCGTGGGAAGACACCGCCCCCAGACAATACGAAGAAGTGATCGAGGTGGTTCAACGAAGATTGAGACGAAGTGGAGAGAAATATCTCCAAAGGCAAGAGAGGACCCGAAGAAGAAGGCCGGTTACATTCCAGAAAGGGGATAAAGTTTTAGTGAGGGCACTGAGGGTGTCCAATTTACAAAATGGTATTTGTGCTAAATTGATGCCGGTATTTGAAGGTCCATATAGGGTCAATACGGAAAATGGGGTAAATAGTTATGAATTAGCGCATATAGAGACAGGCAAGATACGGGGTATTTTTAACATTCACGACATTTATAAGTATCATGAGTAGAGTTTGGTAACATAATGGAATAATTTGATCCTAAAAAAAAACTTGTGTCATTTAAATAAATAACAGAATTTTTTCGGCAAATCAAATGGCGGGGAGTTGTTAAGATATGTAAAATTTGAATTAATATGGTTTCGATCTTAATATTTTAGAAAAGTTAAAACATATAATAAAAATATACCAAAATTCATTTCGAAGAAATGAAAGTCAATTATCTTTGGATGGCCGTAGGTAAACAAAATTTAAATAGGGATTAAGTATTTTCTTTGTACAGTTAGTATGATAAGAAAGTGGTTATGTGTTTGGACAATGAGACCGGGTTTCCCAAATGGACTTTTGCGGCGAGGGAATAATTGTATTTAGAAATTTAAATGAATGTAATCTTTGTTTAGATATTAAGAAAGGAAAAAAAAACCGATTGGCATGTAATTAGTTTTAGGAAATTTCTAATGGTAGGGAAAATTGGTGTTTGTTATCTGAAAGGTAGATGGGGATAAAATTGAGGAACTCGGATTGGTGAAGAAGGAAAAAGGAGGGGCTAGGTATGAAGAATGGGAGTTTAGCGAAATGTTAGAGGGTGGAAGAAGAGTCAGTTGTTAAATGATCGTTAAGTCGACTAGTGGTGATCTCTAAGAGTCTCCTGAAGTAGTAAGGCAGATAAGTGAATAGTTGTGAGTTTGTTGAAATAAGTGTCCTGACGGAAGCTCATCACGTAAAGCATTGTAAGTTATATTGTTCTACTTATATTCCAAGAGTCACCGTTGCATGCCGGAACGAGAAATAGATTCAGTTTATCGAGAGGAGAAAAGGCTAGCATTGTTTTTTGAAAGATACGTGCATCTGTAGGGGGTCATTAATGACAATAGGCTTGCAATAATTTGTTGCGAGATTGCTGACTACATAGGGGGCTGCTAAGAGTAAATTGTAGGCGACCAGAGACAAGAATTTGGACAACTCATCATCCGAGAGACAGTTTTATTTTTTTTGTAGAATTATTCATAACGCAAATTTCAATAAGTACTTTAGATAGTGGTAGGGTTATTTCAATAATCAGAATAGGAGATATTATTTTTAGAGGATATTTTGAGGGTGAATTTATTTCAATAGATGCTTTTGTACCATATATGTGTTTTATTCCGTTAATCTTTGACCTTATTTATCATATGTAAAGCAAAGGAGATATTGAAGCACGAGAATATAAAACCCTGAGATTAGAGCATTAAATAGTGTGATTAAATCATAAGTGCATCATTAAAATTAAATTTAATTAATTAGTTAATTATCTAATCAAGTGCTTTGAGCACACCGATCTTTGAATATCACATTAGTATATTATATCATATCGCTCTCTATAGTAATGTAATATAATATATATTACAGTATAGCTCCATGTGCATGACAAGCATAAGGAGGTAACATATTCTAGGGCCTAGGCTAGAATATTATAAAAAAAATCACTTAGATGCAACAACAGGTTTAGGAAATTCGAGACATCAAAAATTCCCAATTTTTAAGGTGGTGCGTAATGGGCTGTATATACAGGGTGTAACAAAAATACAGGTCATAAATTAAATCACATATTCTGGGACCAAAAATAGTTCAAATGAACCTAACTTACCTTGTACAAATATGCACATAAAAAAAAGTTACAGCCCTTTGAAATTACAAAATGAAAATCGATTTTTTTGATTATATCGAAAACTATTAGCGATTTTTTATTGAAAATGGATATGTGACATGTGGCATTATTATGGCAGGAATATCTTAAAGAAAAATTATGGTGAAATTTGTGCACCCCATAAAAATTTTATGGGGGTTTTGATCCCTTAAATCCTCCCAAACTTTTGTGTATGTTCCAATTCAATTTTATTATTGTGGTACCATTAGTTAAATTCAATATTTTTGTTTCTTAGTATTTTTCAGATAAGGCAGTTTTTATCGAGTTGCGACTTCTTTTTTAATATGTCCACGTAAAAATTTTATGGGGGTTTTGTTCCTTTAAACCCCCCAAATGTTTGTGTATGTTCCAATTAAACTATTACTGAGGTACCATTAGTTAAACAGAGTGTTTTCAAAACTTTTTTGCCTCTTTGTATTTTTTCGATAAGGCACGTTTTATCGAGTCTGGCTTCTTTTTTAATATGGTTCAAAATATACCTAAAAATGTAAAGCATAAATAAGTTTGCATATTATTACCAAGTCTCCATAATCGTACTTAACCATATACAAATATGTGGTGGATTTGACAAATATTCAAAATATTTCGATAAAAATTGACTTTTCGAAAAAGCAATAAGAGGCAAAAAAGTTTTTAAAACGTTGTTTAAATGGTAGGTACTACAATAATAATTAAATTGAAACGTGCACAAAAGCACATTGTTTTCGATACATTGGAAAAAATCACTTTTCATTTTGTAACTTCAAATGAGTGATAAAGGCACAGAGACTTAGATCACGAGGTCACATTGAAAGGATGCCAAAAACGAGGACTCCAAAAGGGTACTAAACTACACTATAGCTTCAAGAAAGAGAAGAGGAAGACCGGAAAATAGATGGAAGCAAGAGGTCGAAAAAGATTTGGAAAGAATGGTGTTACAGGGTCAGAAAAGAAAAATGAATAAGAGGAAGGAATGGAGAAAAATCACATATCAAGCCAGAGAAGATCTCAGTACATAAAGAAACGTGAAAATGAAGAAAAAAACAAACTTTTCAAGCCATGGGCCTCTAAGGCCCTTGGTGCTATTAATATATAACTTTAAAGGGCTGTAACTTTTCTTTTGTGCACATTTGTACTAAGGTAAGTTAGGTCCAATCAAACTATTTTTGGTCCCAGGATATGTGATTAAATTTATGACCTGTATTTTTGTTACACCCTGTATGTATATATAAAGGTTATATTTGGTTCTTGGGACATCAAAGTATATTTTTTAGACATTCCCTGGATATAGTCACTGATGTGACATACCTCCGATTTGTTTTTTCATGAGTTTTGTAAGAGAGACTAAAAACTTTTTTTATGGTCACCTCCTGTTTTCATATATTTTTTGACATGTTTTGTAGTAAATTCAACTATATATTTCCTACAAGACATGTCAAAATTTACATGTGAAAGCAGGAGATGATCCTAAAAATGGTTTTTCGTCTCCTACAAAATTCATGAAAAATCAGATAGGAGAATTTGTACATTACAATTCTCTGATGTTTGGGAAAAAGGGCTTAAGTCAGAAATGCACATCGATAATGTTTTGATGATTTCTGGACCAGAAAAATCGGCTCTTTTTATTGGTACATACAGTTTACGTCTACAACAGTTTTTTGCTGGTCCAGAAATCATCAAAACATTAGCAATGTGCAATTCTGACTTACGCCCTTTTTGCCAAACATAAAAAAAAAAAAATCTGGTCGTAACTGACCAATGAGCAATTTTAATTTAACCTAAATTACTACTGTTTCTTAAAATGAAGAGCTTACCCCATAGCCTCTCTTATCTAATCTAACAAGATCGTGCACTATTCTAACATACACAGCCACATCACGCACTATGCTCTGCTTTTCACTATCACCTATCACTCAAACTAGTTCAAAAGGCTTTGTCCTCTTCAATCTTCTAGTTTGCCCAGTAGTATGGAGGAGCTGGATTTCCTCAATATTCTTGTACTTATTTAAGTTGTTTGTCGGGATTCCTGCTATCTTCTTGATGATTATATCCAGGTTCCATTCCTAGGTCTTAATATTTGTTTATAAAGTAATAACTTATTATGCATGGACAATGTTGAGTTTCTTCCAATTAGCCAATACACTTTTTATATCTTTATTTTGGTTATATCTGGTTTTTTGTAGACCACTTTCAGCTGATTCTAAAAAAAAATTAAAATGAACGGTAATTTTTCTATTCTTTACAATTAAAAATCAAAATATTTACAGGTAAATGCATAAATGATTCCATTCATAAAGAAAATTGAAAACGGATTTCATAATACTTACATAATTGTTTAAGAGATCCAGCCAGAGCCAAAACTAGCATACTAAACAGTACAGTTGAGTACAGCAAAAAAAGCCACTAATTTCCATTTTTCACCCCCTTATCCATGCATTTTTTTCCAATCAAAATTTTTACTAAATTTTTAGGTTATCTTATGATGAAAATGAAATGACTTGATGACCAATGACCACGCGACGCTACATAGATACTCGCGCGGCAAATTTGAAAATGAACGCAAATTGAATAGTAAATGGCCTCTCTTTAGAGTATGGAAAATTTTACCCCTCCAGGAGGACATTGTACTCTTTTCATAGAATATCTTGTGGTAACTTTCCAGCCATAATTTAATCAGATGTTCAGGGAATAGAACTTTGATAGTAGAATTCCTGGAATGTTTTGTTGTTAGGGGAAACTTTTATTTTATTTATTCTTGAATATTTCCTGTTGTTAAACATTGTAACCAATAATTTACAAATAAGATTTTCATTACATTACATGAAATCAAAAACATGTTTTGGATATTAAACTATATAGTTTATAATTGTAATAATTTAATATACAATTTTGAATTAAGATTTAATCTTTTCGATTTAAACTACAGTAAAACTTGTGTTACCGGCCCCCTGCCAACACCGGCCACCTGTACTAACGGCCAGTTTAAAAATTCCCCACACTAATTACAGTAAAACCTGTCAGTAACGGCCGCTAAAAATGAAAAAGCTATTGGCCGATATAGAAAGGTGACCGGTATTGCCAGTTTTTGTAGTCTAGATATAATTGGTTTGGGGAATTTTTAAACTGGCCGTTAGTACAGGTGGCCAGTAACACAGGTTGTACTGTACATCTAGGCTACAAAAACTGGCAATAACGACCACTTTTCTATATCGGCCAATAGTTCTTTCATTTTAGTGGCCGTTAGTGACAGGTTTGACTGTATTTCATTAACGTAAAGTGACCGCAAGTTAATATTTTATTGAATTATTTTGCTATTTGATCCCGTAATTGGTATAATGTGTCCAATATAAGCGTTCATAAAACGTCCGTATTTCGTCCAGTATGGACGTCCAAAGGACGTTCAACGTCGGACGTCCATATTTATTCCGTCCGAAGGACGTCAAACATCGGACGTCCAAAGGACGTCCATATTTATTCCTTCCGAAGGACGTCCAACATGGGAAGTCCAAAGGACGTCCATTTATAGTCCATGGACGTTAGGACCAAAAATGGACCTATTTTGGACGTCCAAAGGACGTCGTGTGCTATTAGGGGAAGACCTGTTGGAAGACCTAAAAAGAGATGGGAAGACGAAGTCGATGAGGATGCCAGGAACTTTCTGGGAACGCGTTCATGGAAAAGAACAGCGGTAAATCGAAATGATTGGAGAAGCTTATTGAAGGAGGCCAAGGCTCGATTTGGGCTGTAGTGCCATTGGATGGATGGATTGCAATCATGCACACAAATCAGAGACCTGGGCATAATATTAGGCTCTTCGCTCAGCTTTAAACACCACATTAGTACCGTTGCCCAAAAGTCTATGAAAATGCTTGGTTTCATTAAAAGAACATCTCGTGATTTCGCAGATATAAATTCAATGAAAATTTTATATTGCTCACTCGTTACATCTCATCTTGATTTTTGTTCCTCTGTGTGGTCTCCATATTATCTAGTTCATAAAAATAAACTTAAAATAAACAGATACGTAGCTTTTAAACAACATATATATTGTAGTTACACGGATATTGAATATTACTTCATTAGAAACCCATAGAAAAAATTAGTCTTTGTACCTAATCGGTCAACAAGACAGACCCAAACTTTTCACATAAGCTTTCATAGATATAACTATACTTACAATTTTTTACCAAGAACACTTAGACTTGCAAATTCTCTAAATGACTTAAATATATTCTTGAACATACAATGTTAGTGATATAATTTTTATCAGCAATTTTTAAGCTTAAACTTTGTTTTTTATATCGTAATGTTCTTTTTTTCCCTTTAACTTATTAGCTTTGTTATTCAGTAGATATTGTAATATTTGTTCTTTGTGTTGACACTGCGTATATGTTTTTGTCTTTGTAATAATATTTTCTGAATTGGGCTTGCCCGTAAATAAATAAATAAATAAATTTTTGTTGTTCTGACTACTAATTAATTGCAAATAAATTTTTACAAACACATTTTTGGCTATTTCTATCCTCTCCCTTATTTCTGTTGTATAATCATCATTGTCTGAAATCCATGTTCCTAGGTATTTGTGTTTATCAACTCTTTCTATTGGTCTTTTTGGTCTAACTCTATTTGGTCTTTTTTACGGTCTTATTGGCTTCGGAAACAATGTCCATTCGCCATCTTACCTTTTTGGAATCATTTTGTATTATTTATGCGGAAGCTCTAAAGAGGTGCTTCTTGCTTTCTTCTCGTTTGTTTAGGTAGGTATCCAATCATAATCCTGCTCTAATTTTACAAAGAAATGTTTTCTATACCTATTCAATTTCTGGACTAGGTTTGTTATCTATTACAATTTGTGCCCTGTAATGGTTTTCTTTATTTATGTTTTCATAAATATACTTTTTACTACATTACAGAGTACATGTACTAATGTTGTTCTGAAGCTATTTTCTTGTGGCATTTTTATGATTAATTATTTATATGGGAAATAAGCCACAATTAAAATGAAAAAAATAATTTTATTAACGTTTCGACGCCCAAATCGGGTGCCGTTGTCAAAATACAAAATATTTTGTAATATTTTGTATTTTGACAACGGCACCCGATTTGGGCGTCGAAACGTTAATAAAATTATTTTTTTCATTTTAATTGTGGCTTATTTCCCATACATGTACTACATTACAGAGTCTGTCAGTTTGAAGCCAAGATGAAGACTCCATTAATCCGTCTGTCTAATTGTATTCTATTAACATCGACTTATTGTCTACATTGTTGTAGCCGAAATGTCTTAATTTCTGTAATGTTAAGGTCATACGACCTAACTATGTAGCTAGTTCCAACTACTTTGGATCTGAAGTTTCAACCTGATGATGGACTGATTAGTCCGAAAACGTTTGTTGTTTTGTACTAGTGATGTACCCACTTTAATCCAATTTGAATCTTTATACCATCTACCTACAAGAGAAGTTTTACTTCCTTAGTAAGTTTTTTTATTATGGTATACAGCCAATGAGAGGAATCTTTTCCTTTTTATTATACTTTTCTTTCCTATGTTGTTGGTACAGATGAAGAGAAAATAAAAGGAGATACCAAGTTTTATAAGAATACATTTAAATAAGGACGTAAATGTAGAAAGAGCAAAATAGGACAGAAAACTTATTTGATACAAATAGGATACCACATGCAAAAGAGTCATCTGAGAAATATAAAGGGAGAAAAGCTATTGATGATCTAACAACAAAAGAAAGAGATATGAGAAAAGATGTAACTGACAAAATTTAAATAACTTAGAGAAGTGGCGGATTTTAAGAATCATAGTGGACAGAGCGAGGAAGGGAAAAGGGAGACCTTTTTAAAAATATTTGGATGCAAAAACGGGGAGTAGGGGAGAAGGAATAGAAGTTAGAAAAATGGAGACAATTTATTTATTAACAGTATCCATTTACAAATTTTTTAACAGAGCTACACCTTAACAACAATAAATGTTTAAAATATCAAAAATCTCCGAATAGTAAACTATAACAAACTTATTTTAATTCTTTAACGTCGGTAACAGCATATACCCGCAGGGAGTAGCAAGCAAACATATGGGAGACGCATATATTCACTCACATCAAAATGTACTTCAGGGCGGGAAACGTTATATTAATTTTAATAAATAATTAATAATAATAAAACATTTATCCCGTGTGCTTGTATATTCAATTTTACACTGACGAACTTGTTGACCACAAAAGTCGGGAAACGCATAGATGCGCGGAAGTGTTAACACTTTACGTGCGGATGGCATACATGTGAGCCACATAGTGCCTCCACCAATGTGCGGACAGCTCGCATGCATACCATTGGATATATGAACATCTAACATGAAAATTAATTTCAGTTCAGAGTATAATAGTCTTAACTAATTACATTGGCACACAATGTGTTAAACGGGAAACGAAAGGCCCAAAAACCCCCTATATGGGACACTGCATGTTTAAAAATTGCCGTCACGAAAGGGTTAAGATACCTTTTAGTTGTTTTTTAAACTCCGGACCAATTGTATAGTCGGTTCAATGATACCATAATGTGGTGAAATAGCACTGAAATGTTTGATAATTTTGAACTTCTTTGTAAATAGCAGCTTTGAAGAGGGATTCCAGGTTGACTTGATACAGTACGTAAATCGTTTAGCTGGACATAGGGAACATACACTGTATATATTTAGATACATAAACACATACATTGTATTATATTGAGATAATTGTGGCAACTGAGCTCTCTCGATGACAATATG
Source organism: Diabrotica virgifera virgifera (assembly GCF_917563875.1). Classification (NCBI taxonomy): domain Eukaryota; kingdom Metazoa; phylum Arthropoda; class Insecta; order Coleoptera; family Chrysomelidae; genus Diabrotica; species Diabrotica virgifera. Next base: position 64,339,989 of record NC_065451.1, read on the forward strand.
GTTGTTAGCATTAAGGGGCATTAACCTCAAAATTGACAACTCACTTCGACTGACACAAATAAACGTCAAAATATGTCAATGTAGTAGCTAAATAGTTTTGGCCCAATGGAATGAAAAAACTGTTTAGTTTTGAAATTAGTTTTTAAATGAAAAATATTTTAAAAATTAAAGTAAAATTATTACAGTCTTGCTTCAAAACTGTTCAAAACTCACTCATTCTGTTCGTTCTAACAGCTCTGTTGCACCAAAACCTCGTACCCGAACAGAAGCTTCAAATAACACAGGTTAGCGCAGTTGCCACAATTCTCTCAATGTATATTCCCTATGTCCAGCTGAACGATTTACGTACTGTATATACTAACTTTTCCGAAGCATTTGATCTGGTCAACCATGGCCCTCTTACAAAAACTAGGAGCTATGAATATTGTGCATACCCTTCTTAAATAGTTTTCGGAATTTATTAGTGGTCATATGCAGACATTTACTATGGGAATCCGCCACTAAAATAGGTAATTAATATGACAAATTATTAAGCATTAATTTGTAAAATTAATTAATAATTCTTATGAATTATGCGTATTATTCACGTTCTAAACATTTTTTGTCGGCATTGTACAGCTTATTTTGATGTGATGAACACTTGTCGGTAGATATTTACCCACTGTAAAAGGAACAGTGGCCTAATCCATAAAATTGAGGGTTAGGCCACTGTTGCATTCGTATTTCCAGTATATTTGTTAAGGCAACAAGAGATTATAGAGCACCATTTAGCCAAATATGAAGCTAGGTTGTCTAGACCACTGTTAAACTGAAGATCCAATGTTTCTGATTTTATTGATGTATTAATATAAAAATGCTTAATTTGTGGCTTAGGGCACTGTTACTCTGAGCGCCTCAATTGAAGAGATCGGGCACCTCCCAAGTAGCACTTAACGGGTTTATTAAGTCTTTTAACCTTCGGATGACCAAGCGGGGGAAATTGTGACCCCAGCGTATGTTTTTCTTTGATAAATTCAAAAGTATTTTCAATTTTTAACTCTTTATTTTTTTATTTGACTTTAATATCATTCTATATATCCTCATAATTTGAAATAAAAAAAATTCCCTATATTTTACGAATAAAAAATATATTCTGAAGTTGATGTTTAGTAAAATACCGTCTATAATGTGTAATTTCAAGTAGTTTTACGCTAATGACGTCGACTTTGCAAAGTAACAAGACACTTACTCAACATACACACTACACATGATACTAATACTCATGTTGTGACTGGCTGAATGACATAAAATGCATGCCATAAAAAAAATTAAAAAAAAAACTTCATTTTTTTGTTAACTGTTATTTTTGACCTGGGGTCATTTTTCCCCCCTTGGTCATCCGTGTAACAAAAAAAGGTTGGTCATCGGAAGGTTAAGGATGCTTTAAAACTGCAGAATAAAACTAAAATTAAAACCATTTGGTTTTTAAGTAAACCGTAAGGTTGCAATAAAACCGCTTTTAGCATAAAAGGGCCCACTCTGAAAGAGGTAAATAAAAACCCTCTTAAAACTTTGTTTTCTTAAGCAACTGGTTTTAAAGCTGATGTGAAGGTGCTTTTAAAACCATGTTAAAAGACACTATAAGTGCAGGCAGTTTTATAGCAAACTTAAAAAGGTTTCTTAAATGGAGACTTTTAAAGACAATTTACCATATTAAATGATTCTTTAAACCCATATACTCCATATAGGCTAACAAATTTTTACATGTGTTATGATAGGTAGATATACTCCATCTAATTTACTTACCGTTGCACGTCATCCGCGTCATAGCCCGTGACGACACATGGTACCAACACGAAATATTTAGGCGGTAGGTGTGTTCTTTTTTAGAATCACTTTGCCGAGTACACTGGCATTACAGCCACTAGACATATTTTATTATATCCGCGTAGAAATAATATTTAAAGATTTCTATTAATGTTAACTTAAAGAAACACAGAATAATATGTTTCATTTAATTTGTATAAATGGATTATAAAGCGTTTTTATGAACCACATTTGTTCGGAATACACTGTAACTGTAATCGAACGAAGGTGATATTTTGGCATAAATTGGTAACATTTATTTGACAGTTGCGGTGATGACACTTCATATTTGTTTATATTCTTTACTATAAGTATTTGTTTCATTATATTTACTTTTATTATGTACTTTAATGTAAGATTATAACTTAATTCTTGTTTTCTATTTCCAAAGTTTTTATTTATTTACATTGAATATTAATTTGTTTTGCTGTATAATCCACTTCAGCAATAATTATGTGATACATTTGATTTAAAATGAATTCAAGAATTTTTTGTAATTGGGCAACAATGTCAACTTAGATCTCTAACGTAGATAATGACGTGCAACGGTAAGTAAATTAGACGGACGTTACGTATTTTTAACCATAAAATAATAAAAAGTAATTAATTATTTCGGACTGTCAAGGTAGAAAAACACTTGCGCATTCAACTTTATTGATAATGTTAACAAAAATAGTTCTAAATAACACACGCGCCCTAAAATTTCTGACATTTGGCGATTAAAACATAATAATAATAAAAAAAATTAAAGGCACTCGTGGGAGGGCCGACAGAAGTGAAAACTTCTTATAGTATATAAATTAGCTCAATGCTTTTACCCCATCCTAAAAGAAGTGCTATACCTATATCATATATGATATACGCGATGCGTATGCCCTATGCCAGCGGTTCTCAATCTTTTTGTGTCATGTACCACCAAATACTTTTTATTATTTTTGGTGTACCACCTAACTGAAATACATATCTAACTAGGTGATCTAATTAACTATAATAGTGTGCTGATTTTGGCTGTTGATGCGTTTTGTGTACCACGTCAAGAAATGAAATGTACCACCAGTGGTACATGTACCACAGATTGAGAACCGCTGCCCTATGCTATTTATGTGTATATACACATAATTTATATATGTACAAAATTTATTTCAGCGAAGTGATGACGGTCGCAAATTCAATACTTTTTACCCATCCAAGAAGTGCACAACGTCCCTAAAGAAATTTTCAATTCAAAAATTTATTTCGTCGAAGCGATGACGGTATCTAATTTAAAATTTTTCCTTATCCAAAAAGTGCACAACGTCCCTAAAGAAGTTTTCACTTCAAAAATTTATTTCGTCGAAGCGATAAAGGTCGCTAATTTATATTTTTTCCCACCCAAATAGTGCAGAACGTCCCTCAAGAAGTTTCCACTTCAAAAATTGATTTCATCGAAGCGATGACGGTCGCTAATTTAATACTTTTCTACATCGAAAAAGTGCACAACGTCCATAAATAAGTTTCACTTCAAATATTTATTTCGTCGAAGCGATTACGGCCCTAATTCAATACTTTTCCTCGATACAAAAAGTGCACAACGTCCCTATAAAAGTTTTCACTTAAAAAATTTATTTCGTCGAAGCGATGACGGTCGCTAATTTAATAATTTTTCCTTATCCAAAAAGTGCACAACGTCCCTAAAGAAGTTTTCACTTCAAAAATTTATTTCGTCGAAGCGATAAAGGTCGCTAATTTATATTTTTTCCCACCCAAAAAGTGCAGAACATCCCTAAAGAAGTTTTCACTTCAAAAATTTATTTCGTCGAAGCGATAAAGGTCGCTAATTTAATGCTTTTTTTACATCGAAAAAGTGCACAACGTCCCTAAAGAAGTTTCACTTCAAATATTTATTTCGTCGAAGCGATGAGGGTCCATAATTCGATATGTTTCCCCCATCCAAAAAGTGCACAACGACCCTCAAGCAGTTTTCACTTCAAAAATTTATTTGTTCGAAGCGACGACGCTCGCAATGACGGTCGCCAATTTAATACTTTTTCCCATCCAAAAAGTGCACAACGTCCCTCAAGAAGTTTCCACTTCAAAAATTGATTTCATCGAAGCGATGACGGTCGCTAATTTAATGCTTTTTTTACATCGAAAAAGTGCACAACGTCCCTAAAGAAGTTTCACTTCAAATATTTATTTCGTCGAAGCGATGAGGGTCCATAATTCGATATGTTTCCCCCATCCAAAAAGTGCACAACGACCCTCAAGCAGTTTTCACTTCAAAAATTTATTTGTTCGAAGCGACGACGCTCGCAATGACGGTCGCCAATTTAATACTTTTTCCCATCCAAAAAGTGCACAACGTCCCTAAAGAAGTTTACACTTCAATACATACGTACAAAATTTATTTCGCCGAAGAGATGACGGTCGCGATGACGGTTGCGAAATAAATCCTTTTTCCCTATCGAAAAATAGGTTTTACATTTATTTTAAATTTAAATACTTTTATACAATTTATGTATAGATAGACATAATATAGATATGTACAAAATTTATTTCTTCGAAGAGATGACGGTCGCGAAATAAATCATTTTTCCCCATCCTAAAATAGGTTTTACATTTGTTTTAAATATAAATACTTCTATACAATTTATATATACATACAAATAATATATAGCATAAGCGATGACGGTCGCGATGACGGTCGCGAATTCAATGCTTTTTCCCCTATCCAAAAATCGCACAACGTCCCTAAAGAAGTTTTCACTTCAAAAAATTTAAATCCGAAAAATATTAATTTAATAGAAAAATAATTGTATCTACAATTTTAATGTTTTAATGTTAAACTAAATCGAATTTATGTCTTTAACTCGCTTATTTATAATTTTTATGTAAGCCTTATAATTGTAATCTATCATGACTTTCAGCATCTCCAGAAAACAATATGGCCAAAATCCAAATAGAACTATTTAGTCTATCGACAGAAAATTGTTAAGATCAAATGGTGTTATTTTAGACCTTTGCAAGAGCATCCTACATTAAAGCAAGGTTGACTTGGAATTAAAATCATTTAGTTTTAAAGCTGCTGTCAATGCCACTCGGTTTTAATGTGAATCTAGCCTAAAATCGAGGCGTCGTAGTGCTGTGTGTGTATTCTTCGAAAAATAAACCACTTCCACTTTTTACAACAAACTACACCACTGTTTCGCTCTAAAACAAATGGCCGACCATTTTGGACATGAAAAAAGAGGGGATGAGTTTAGTTTTATTGTTTCTAGCAAGAAGCATAGTTTAGTCTTTACGATAACCAAATTGATTCAGTTAAGAGCGTTTGGTTTTAATACAGTCTACTAATTGCTTTTAAGAAAGCAACTTTAAAGAAAACAAAAAAAATAGTTTTAAGGCATATGTTGTACTGACATAATAGTCTTGAGATCAAGTAGTTTTAATAATAGGTTTTATTAGTATTATTAGGAGAATCTTTAAAACTGCAATAAAACTAAAAGGTCACAAACTAGAATCTAATAAAACCAGACAGTCCGGAAGTTCTTCATAAAACTGATTGGTTTTAAAGTGAACTGAGAATATACCATTTTAAAACTACAATAAGACAAATTATCTATTAAGATTAGTCTTATTTGATACTCTTATTAGATACTTTAAAACTAGTGACAAATGCTTAACAGTTTTAAAGTTCTGGCAGTATATCTACAAGGTAACTTTAAAACAAGTATCTTCTTATTTACCACAATAAAACCTTTATAAACCTAAATAAAACTAAAATGTTTTTATTGTGCTACTTGAGCTAAGCCACATTTTTTGAAATTTGAAGATTTCAGTAAAACAGGCTGTGTAACAATGTTCTCAAGCCACCAGCGAAGTTTTGCGGTTATTGGGCAATATATGTCGCCACCAGGCTATAACAACTTTGTTGCCGACTTGCAAAATCATACAAAATTTTGAAGCAAGAACGTCATAAGCCACAGTAAAATCAACATGGCGACACGTGATCGAAGAGTGTTAAAAGAAAAACAATTATTTTATAAGGAAAAAAAAAACAGTAGTTCAGGTTCGGATTTTAACTCTGCCAATTCTGTTAGAGATCGAGAATATTCTCCGCACACGAGTTCCAGTGAAAGTGATGAATGTTCTTCGAAAAAGGTATGTAAACATTTCAGTGGCTCGAGACCTTCTTGCTGTAGGATATGTGGCTTGTGTCTTAATAAGTTATAATAACATTAAATTTACTTTTTTAGTAAAACGAAGCCATAAATAACCTGTTACTAATTTTTTTAATGATAAAGAGCCATTAATGGCCGGTTTCACCAACGACCAATAGTATTTTATTCGATGAAGAAAGTTATTCGACCAATAAACAGACACATCTACTTTTCCTAACGTCAAATCACATTTTATTTATTAAATAAGTATTTACTCTTCTTCGAATAAACTGATAAGTTAATCTCGCTTTAAATATCTATAACAAAGAAAATTCATCAGTTTAACTTTAAATTATCAAACTTGTATTGAAACATAATAAAAATATAATCAACTAATAAATTTTATTTGACGAATAACTAACTATTCATTGGTTTATTTGTTGTTGGTGAAACACTTATATTCTATTTAAATTCATTTGTCAATAACAGGTTTTAAGGCGAAGTTTTATTTAGTAGGTAGCTTGGTCCCTTTTTGACTAAAGTAGGTACGTATATTTTTTAGAAGAGTCGACAATACCACATTGCAACTGCAGATTTTAATCAAAGTCAAGTAGAATGCAACAGAGGTTCAATTATTTTGATGAAACCGATTTTTTTAATAAAAAATAATATTGTTGGTATATTCTTGCTATTAGAGTTTATACCAATTTTGTTAAAAAATGCAGTTTCATTTTGTACCTATCCTTTTTTGTAAAAATATATTTAATAATTTATTATGCATGTAAGGAATTAAGGTAAACATTATAAAAATATGATTTCACGCTTTTGTCAAAAACTTTAAACGTGATTTAATCAAAACTTTTCAAATTAGGCTTAGGTACCTTATTGCCCCAACATCTTCAATTATAGTTGAATATTATATTCCATTAAAAAACACAGTAGTTTTATAGACATTATATTTGAATCGGATAATCAGTACACTATAGCAGTAATAAAAATCAACCTAAAAGATATAAACAAAACGTAAACACTTCTTTAATAAAACGATATTAAATAGAAAACAAAAATTGGCTTAAAGTGTCCTGAAAAGACCGGTACGAGTATAAAAAGCCTAGCTTGTGGTAGGCTCGATTGTCTCCCCTCCGCGGATCTGCCCCCATCCGATGAGACGCCAATGTTTTTCAACACGTCTACTGAGTGCAATCTTTTCGCCGATTTCCGTACAGACTGGATTCGTTAAAGCGATCTTGCACAAATCGGCCTTAGTGGCTACAACTCGTCCTCCCGTGCTGAGGGATCCAATGTTGACAAGGAGTACTTCACTTCTGGTTAATCTCTGGACTTTGGCCCCTTTCTTGTCTCCTTCTGTACGGACTCCCAGCAAACGTTTCAATAGATAGTAACTCACCTAAAACAAAGTATTTTATGAATAAAAAGTTACAATACTGCTTTATAGGATTTGAAAGAATACTTTGTATGTTATCCCTCCATTCGATAGAATTGTCAGTAGTGATGTAAAATTTCCGCGAAGATTCGAACGCCGGAAAGTTTCCGGAAACTTATGGAAATATTGCATTTTTAATAAAATTATTATTATAAATTATACAAATCAGTAGTTAGCTTTATTTATTTCTTTCATTTCTTTTCATTTAATCTTTCATTTTCTGATGGATTTAGAGCTTTGCCCTGGTTCCAACAGATGAGTTATAGAAGGACTCTCATCACATACTGTTTTCCCATGTTTATGATTTTTGAGGAGTTTTTGAGATAGTCTGCTCTATCTACACTCAGTCTATTTCTCTTTTTATTATTTATGAAGGGGCATGTGCTACAACTATGCCCTGTTTCAGCAGAGGAAGCTGGTAACCCCAGTATTGTAATTTCCAAATCTTTTAAAGAAGTTTTGGTGCACATTCCTTGCCACCAGCTTATATAAACTACTGATCGTGCTGAAAGCCAAATAAAATCCATTGACCAAGGGTCTGCTTTTGCACAGAACTTTGTTAATTCTGTAAAAATGTTTTCTTTGTCAATAAACTTGGGAAGATTGGTTAATATCTTGTCTATAGACTGCATAGCTAATATTATTTTATGCTCTTCAGCAGTGAGACTTTGTCCTGTTAAAGAAGGATCAAGTAAGTTTGCAGCATAGTGCACAGGCTTCACTGCCATTTTTTTCCTTTTTGTAATTTAAATAAGCATTCCTTTTGCTCAGACTTGCTGATTGGAAGTAATGGAATATTCTCGGTAAAAATGATTTCTATATCCTTAAATGCCTCGACAACCTGGGATATTTTAAATATACAGTGCTAGTCAAAAGTCCGTACCCCCCCTCGTATCTTTTGATCGGTTATACCTATAATAGTGAAATTTGGAGGGAGGAAATAAACGGAGGTAAGCTTCTTAACTAGTCATGACAGGTGGCGTAATAGTGACAGATGACATTACAGAGCCACTGTGACAAATAATTTTAAATGGGACTTTATGGCAAGTGATACCTCATTTGAAAGGTATTCAAAATACCTATTCAGTTATACTAATTTTTTTGGGTTTAAGTTGATTTTGATTTTGGCGAAAAAATTAAATAAATATAATATTGTACTTGCGCATTTAATTAATAAAAATTCAAATGTCCGCCTATTAGTTTTTTTTGTCAAAAAGATGACGTTTTTCAATTCTCTAGTAGTTTTTACGTCAACGTCAACCTTTTTGACAAGTAATCATAGACGGAATTTTGAATTTTTTTAATTAAATGCGAAACTACAATTTTATATTTATTTAATTTATTCATCAAAATTAGCTTAAACTCAAATAAAATTAGTATGACTGAATAGGTATTTTCAATACCTTTCAATCGAGGTATCACTTGCCATAAGGTCCCATTTAAAATTATCTGTCACAGTGGCGCTGTAAAGTCATCTGTCACTGTTACGTCACCTGTCATGACTAGTTAAGAAGCTTACGTCCGTTTATTTCCTCCCTCCAAATTTCACTATTATAGGTATAACCGTTCAAAAGATACGAGGGGGGGTACGGACTTTTGACTAGCACTGTATATTGCCTTCCAATAAAGTACCTAATACATTTCAAAATTGCTGTTTTGCAGCTTTATCCAAAATATTTCATCATCCAGACAGTTTTGTTTAATACACCGTGAAAATTTTAAATTTTTTCCCTCCGACTATAAACATCTGTAAAGCCCTTTTAGACGCAATAAGACTAAAATTTACCTAAATGCCTTGTTATTCTCGTAGCATTATTTGTTAACTGGGATTGGGAAAAATGCACTTATAAAATTTCATTTTATTTATTATTTCACTTTTGAAATATTCCCATGCATTACCTAGCTTTAGACATTTGTATTATAAAAATAATGATTATTAATATTCAATTAAATTCAATTTTCAACTAAATTTAAATTAAAATCAACAAATAATTCAACCACCAAGAAGAAACCAAAAACAAATAAATAAAACAATAAACCGTAACCTCAATGTTCCTTCTGTACTTGGCAGTGGTATAGATTTGTCGGTCGTGTGAATTAAATAGCGCTACTTACACGTAAATTGAAATTACGTTATTGACTCTTATGTCTAAAAGGCCCTTGGAAATATTCTCAAAAGTTCTCGGAAACATTCTCGAAAGTTCTCACGCGAGAATATTCTCGAGAATTTTCCATTGAAAGTTTCCGGGAATATTCGCGGCCAGGAGAATATTTCCATTTTTTATACGCGAATATTCTCGGAAACTTTCCAATGTTCGCGAATATTCGTTTGGAAATATTCTCGACTCAGATCACTAATTGTCAGTGACTCATTTTCTAAGCTCTAAACCGTTTCACATGATAAAAGAATTCCACAAGAGAGAAGAAAGGAAACAACATAAGAAATCCAGCTACAGTAGCTACACCCAAAAAAGGGACTCAAGGTTGACAATAATACCATATTATTGTCAATTTGCTTAATATAAAGTGATGAGCGTGCTAATAACCGGCAAAATGAAACTCGTCGAGCTGGGAAATTGAGCGATATTAACCTATGATTTTAAATTATGTTGATTTGTTTCCCACCTTTAGACGTATCGGATGATTTTTGCAACTGCCACTGTCACAGTAACAGTTTTAGTTGACATACTCATCAGATACGTGTAAAGGTGGGAAACAATCAATATAATGTAAATTCATACGTTAACATCGCTAAATTTCCCAGCTCGACTAGTTTCATTTCTTTTTATCTCACAACTAATACGTTTTCCATCTTTTGTGCTATTTTGCCGGTTATTAGCGCGCTCATCACTGTATACAGTGAGGACGTTTAGGTTGGAATAAATCCATTTTCTCGAGAATAGGTGATTTTGGAGATAAATCCTGAAACAGGTCGATTTTTATTTTCGAATTACGATTTTTCGGCATATATCTTACTAGTGATGTCATCTATCTGAGCGTGATAAGGTTATTCAATTCCCTATTCAGTAATGTAAACGATAACAATTATTTATATAGGGTGTCAAAAAAATTTTTCTTAATTAAATTAATTACTACAAAAAGAAGAATGTAGGTATGTAATTTATTTAATCCAAAATACATTTTACTGCTATCAGAAAATAGAAAAAAATGTTTATTTAGAAAAATAAACATTCCTCTTCACTTAAATTATTAAATGTTCAAACGGCCAAGAGGCAGGTGGGTGCAATTTTAACTTGAGTTTAAGTGAAAAACAACATTTATCTCTGTTTTCTGACTGCAGTAAAACGTATTTTGAATTAAATAAATTACATACATTCTTCTTTTTGTATCAATTAATTGTCAATAAAAAATTTTTTGGACACCCTGTATAAATAATTAAGTTAATAAACTAAGTTATCAATCGAAGCAGCGCAGAAAACGACAATAAATATCGCCTCCGTACCACCAGATTGACAACAGGTGGAATACTTTCTTTGGTTACACCTCCTGAGACTTTTACAATTTATAAGTCATACAGGTGCCGAGAAAATTAAGATGAGCTTTAACCAGAGTATTATGCAGCTGCTGCATTTTCGTTTTGCAAAGAAATTGAGAATGTTTATACATTAAATTAAGTTAATGTTTATATTACTCAATAAAGAATTAAATAACCTTTCAAATGAGCTATCACACGACTCCTATTCTCTATATAAAAAAAGAGTGTGTGTACTTTGTACGCACATAAGAAGTCATACTTCTTTTATATCATTTCAACGAAATAAATATACTTTAAACAGTTTATTTGTATTTTATTTAAATATTAAACTAATTTTAATACTTATCACTTAAAAAAATTATTAAAACAATACCAAAAATAAAAAAAAAGAAATATGAATTGTCCGGATTTGAACGCGGGACCTCTCGATCTGCAGTCGAATGCTAATGACCTACCAAGGCTCTGTTTACATCACTTCTCGGAATAATTACAATCACGGTGACAAATAGATCAAATGAAGTATAAAAATAAAAATGTTTTAATAATACTTATTATCTTACTCCCGAGCAAGACAAATCCAAAGACACAAAAATTATAATAATATATTTACTAAAACACTAATATATTATTTTCGCATCTTATTTGCGCTGATACATACATACAGTCTCTGGCCATATTATTATGACCACCTATGAATTTTTATAAAAATCAACTATTCCACTAAGTACATTTTGTTTAAAAATTATTTGTAAATTTAATTTTGTTATGTAATGTTAATGTTATACATCATCTATAATATATTTAATAATAAACAGCAATAAAATATTTGAAAATATTACATATTTATATATTTTTTAATATTTTATTGAATTTCTGACCTTAATCCCATAGAAAATATTTGGGAGCTTTTAAAACGAGAAATTTCCAGTGAAAAGGTCACTAACAAACTTGTTTTGGTTAAAGAACTATGAAATAATCATTGGAACCACAATGCCAAATTGAAGCAAACTGAATGTCTGCTTCCAAAGTATGCCAAGACGGGTACTAGCCGTAATCAAAGTTAAAGGGGGCTCCACAAAATATTAAAAAATATAAATATGTGATAATTTCAAATGTTTTATTGCTGTTTATTATTAAATTTATTATATAGAGCTATAAAATATTAGAAAATGTCCCATATTTATATATTTTTTAATATTTTGTTGAGCCCCCTTTAACTTTGATTACTGCTAGTACCCGTCTTGGCGTACTTTGAAAGCAGTTAAATTCACTTTGCTTCAATTAATCATTGTGGTTTCCATGATATATTAGTTATTCAATCAAAACAATTTTGTTTGTGATCTTTTCACTGTAAATTTCTGGTTTTAAAGCTCCCAATTATTTTGTATGTGATTAAGGTCAGAAATTCAACAAAATATTAAAAAAATATATAAATATGTAATATTTTCAAATATTTTATTGCTGATTATTAAATATATTATAGTTCATGTATAACATTAACGTTACATAAAAAAATTAAATTTACAAATAATTTTTAAACAAAATGTACTTAGTGGAACAGTTGATTTTTATAAAAATTCATAGGTGGTCATAATAATATGGCCAGGGACTGTATATTGAAAGATTTAGCAACTATCTCCATACTGTCGGTGTGCGCAGGCGCGTGGAAAAATAAAAATTCACTCAATCGCGCCTAAAGAAGTACAACTTCAAAAATCATCGACTATGTTATCACGCTCAGATGGATAACGTCACAAGTATGATATATATGCCACAAGAATTGTATGCCTGCAAAAAAGTAAATCCCATTTAAAATACATTGCTACTTCACGCACACTTTAAACCCTTTGCGTGCTGCTATCTATAATAGGAGGCGAGGAAAGTATGCTAAATTTGCAGTTACTCGAGTGTTATGGAAACCTATTGGGTTGTGAAGAGTAGGTCCTAAAACCAAAAAAGTTCAGTTTTCCATAAAGTGGGGGGCTTTCCAATTTTTTAATTTACTTTTCCATTTCCAACAATCGTTTTATCCGATTATAGCGCCATCTATCCATAATTCGAAAAAATGTCTCGTATAAAAGTTGCTTATTTTTAAAAGTTTTGTCAAAGTTTTCAAGACTGAAATCTCATACTCAGAAGTAATACAGATTGTCTTTGATGTAAAAATCAAATATAAAGTAATATCAAAAAACCACAAAAAATTTTTTTGTTAATTTTTTTTCGATGCGTCTAATTAAATTTTTATCATATTTAGTACTCCCTTTTAGACCAGGACATCTAGAACAATACGGAATAAATAGATTTTTAAATACAGCGTCTATCGAGTTACACCTTTTTGCATTTTGTTCAGGATGATGTCAGGGAAAAAGTCTACAATAAAAAAATGGGTAGGAATGCATAATTGCATTTTAAAACGCATTCAGAAGTGCATAAACATGTCAAAATCATTATATTAAGGACCAGATTTTGTTATTCGGGGGGTTTTTTGAGTCATTGAACACAAATACCGACAAATCAGAACCGACCCCCGGAGCACCCACTGCCCGGAGTCACCGCTAATACCCCAGGCTGTGGGTGAAAAAACGTGATACAGTGGAACCCCGAAAATCCGAACTAATTGGGGGGACAGCCTGTTCGGATTATCCGAAAGTTGGCCTAACTAGTAATTCAAAGCTTTCATTGTCGTTGATTTTTGTCGAACGTTCGGATTAGCGGGGTTCTACTGTATAATTCAGAAATTTTTGAAACCTACCAGGTGTTGTAAAGGACGATGGCAGGAATAACTTCTACTAAAATGTAACCAAAAATTTTGTGCGGTTTTTTATTTGTTAAATCACATGATTATTAAATCACACTTATTTATGACGTTTTTCATTTGTTAAATTTGCAATTTTTAAAGATTTTTAATTCTGTAGCTTAGGATATTCATTTTAGAGAAAAACTTTTAAATAGGAAATTGCAGTAGATTAAAAAGCCTACAATTTGAGTTATGACAAGTTTAATTTAGTTAATACGTTATTGCACAAAAGCCTGCGAAAGGTCCAAAAAGGCCGTTTTTTGCAATTGCATTATTTATTGTAAAAATTCCTTTTATGTATTTTTTAAGGCTTTAAAATGAAGATCTTTTAAAACTAAACATAAAAAAAATTATAGAGCGCGATTGGTGAACTTGTTGCTTAGATATTGTAATGTGTTTATCCCACGGGGTCAAATGTCGAAGGCTATAACTTTTTCAAAAAAAATATCGTAGAGAGTTATTCTAAGATTTACTCTCCTTCTAAAGATTTATATTTTCATACTGTGATGTAAATAAATGCGTATAACATTTTTTAACCTCTTATTTCGGGTTTGAAAATAAGGGGGCAAATTTCGTTAAATAAACATTTAAAACTGAAGCCGCCCCTGTACATCCTATGAGTTTCTAACTTGCAGATTATTATTTTTTTATTATTTACAAACTCGCATCAGCCTGTACGGCTATTAGCGAAAATGATAGTTTTGTTAACAACAATAATAACTATAGAATACTACAATTAAATTTTATATAAACAGTTTATTGCTTTTAAGTATTGAAGGATCACTTTGGAACCGCACTTTGAGAATAGTATTTTCAAATCGTCCGGGATTCCGAATTGAACTCTTTCCGCACTGTGTAACGGGCACTCCACTAGAAGGTGTTTTATTGTCAGAGGGATCTCACAAGCATAACACTCCTGTTGAGGATCTCATGCCATCAGATGACCATGCGTGAGGCGGCTATGAACAAGCCGCAATCGCGAGATGATCACTTGGGTGTGGAATTATCAGACCATCGTTGAAATGTTGGTTTTATCTCAAATAACTGCTTCTGGTTTTCATGCCATCTGCTATTCCATATATAAACTATTTTGCTGTGGAAATATGATTTGAGATCTGACGCTGGAGTTGTTGGATAGATCTCTATAGTTGCGTCCTCTAAGGCTTCTCGAGCATGTTTATCCTTGCAGATTATTGTTGCTGAAGACAAAGTAAAGATTCCAAACAAAATAAAAATTTTCTACGACCTACTGAAGCCGAGATAATTGTTTTTGTTTTCTTAAATCATAGTGACTTTATTTATTACAATTAAGCAATTATTTCACAGTCATTGACTAAAGAAAGACATTATATTAAAATAAAAATTATTTTAATCGAAAATTACATTTAATTATTAAAAATGATTTTTAAAGCGTAGTGGAGATTTATTTTTCGTTACGAATGTGATTTATTGTGTCGGTTGCCTTTAGCAACGGTTAGCAACTTATAATACATTGAATCACGGTTTTTGCTTTAAATTTTAAAGCATCGCTTGGATTGACATTGAATTTGGCAAACACATAAATACCATGTCAAAGAATAAAAATGATATTGGGCCTCTGGGTGCTTTTGTCCCGGGGCGGGGGTGAGTTTCACCTCTTATAAGGGGTGAAAAAATATATGTTCAAAATAAGTTCGGAAATGGATAAAACGTATAATTCTAAGCACCATTTGTTCTAGAGCATTTTTTTACCAAGTTAATTCTTTTCGAGTTATTTTCTAGTAAATACCTTCATTTTTCAACAAAAAAAAAACATGTTTTTAGGCGATTTTTGACAAATAACTCAAAAAGTATTTTATTGAAAAAAACATTTTTTGACAAAAATATAGCAAATTAAGAAATTTAAAAAAATGATGTATGCATGAACTCTCTAGACCCAGTAGAAACAAAGTTCTAGCTAATGAAAAATAGGTTCATATCAGTCAAATTTCAAAGTGAATTATTTCAACGTGAAATAACCAAATAATCATGCACTTTTTGGAGAAAACACATTACAACTTTTTTAAAGTACTTAAAAATATATGTATATCTGTTTTATATATATCTGAAAATAAAGTTAGTCTCTTTTTTTTGTCAAAAAAACTCGGGAAAGTCTCCCCCAAATTAGCATCAAAAATGAAATTTATCCATTTTACTTCAATGTCGTTTTACTTGTGTATGTGTCGTTTATGTCTGTAAGGTTCATCAGTTCAAAGTGCTTATTTTTGAAGGGGCTGTAGTTAAAAGGACTTGAACTAGTCAATAATCACGAGTGTATGCAAATTTAGAACAGCCACTTAACCAATTTTTGCCTTCACAAAAAAAAAATCAAAAAATCCAAAATATTCAGAAAAGCAAAAACTACATTTTTTACTCTTTGTGATTTTTGGTCACACTAATAAATTTTAAGTAATTTTGAAAAAAAAACATTTTTTTCAAAATTAAAAATGAAAACAGATTTACTTTAAAACCAATTTTTTTTAATAAGCCCTTTGAACCGATGATACTTACAGATCATATAAATAATATATATTAGCAAAGTAACTTGTGAAGCGGTAACGATTAATTTGATTTAAGATGTTAATTAGGGGGTGAATTATTTCAACGTGAAATAACTTTCCCGAGTTTTTTTGACCAAAAAAAAAAGAGATCAACTTTATTTTCAGCGTAACTTGCTTACTTTTGATGCTATAAACTTTTTTAAAAAATAGATATACTCCATCTAATTTACTTACCGTCGCACGTCATCTGCGTCATAGCCCGTGACGTCACATGATACCAACACGAAATATTTAGGCGGTAGGTGTGTTCTTTTTTAGAATCACTTTGCCGAGTACACTGGCATTACAGCCACTAGACATATTTTATTATATACGCGTAGAAATAATATTTAAAGATTTCTATTAAAGTCAACTTAAAGAAATACACAATAATATGTTTCATTTAATTTGTATAAATTGATTATAAAGCGTTTTTATGAAGCACATTTGTTCGGAATACACTGTAATTATAATCGAACGCAGGTGATATTTTGGCATAAATTGGTAACATTTATTTGACAGTTGCGGTGATGACACTTCATATTTGTTTATATTCTTTACTATAAGTATTTGTTTCACTATATTTACTGTTTTTATTATGTACTTTAACGTAAGATTATAACTTAATTCTTGTTTTCTATTTCTAAAGTTTTTATTTATTTACATTGAATATTAATTTGTTTTGCTGTATAAGCCACTTCCGCAAAAATTGTGTGATGTATTTGATTTAAAATGAATTCAAGAATTTTTTGTAATTGGGCAACAATGTTAACTTAGATCTCTAACGTAGATAATGACGTGCAACGGTAAGTAAATTAGATGGACTGTATACATATTTTTTTAACAGTTTAAAAAAGTTGTAATGATTTTTCTACAAAAAGTGCATGATTTTTTGGTTATTTCACGTTGAAATAATTCACTTTGAAATTTGACGGATATGAACCTGTTTTTCATTAGCTAGAACTTTGTTTCTACTAGGTCTAGAGAGTTCATGTATACATAATTTTTTTCAATTTTTAATTCGATATATTTTTGTTAAAAATGTTTTTTTCAATAAAATACTTACTTTTTGAGTTATTTGTCAAAAACCGCCTAAAAACGTGTTTCTTTTTTGTTGAAAAATGAAGGTATTTACTCGAAAATAACTCGAAAAGAATTAACTTTGTGAAAAAATGCTATAGAACAAAAGGTGCTTAGAATTAGACGTTTTATCCATTTCCGAACTTATTTTGAACATCTATTTTTTCACCCCTTATAAGGGGTGAAACTCACCCCCAGGACAAAAGCACACAGAGGCCTAATATCATTTTTATTCTGACATGTTATCTATGTAAAAAAAAAATAAAAATGTATACCATTTTTATTCAGTTACAATGCGAAGGCAAAACAATCTTATTTTTCACTTAGAATACGGAACGCAGTCCAGCACTCTGAATCGAAGATTTTCGACTCTTATTGGAGTCTCATCAGAGAGACATAGGCCTGCTGCTCCATACTCTAAGTGACCAACAACGAGAGTTTATATATGTGTTTGCCAAATTTCATGTCAATCCAAGCGGTGCTTTAAAATTTAAAGCAAAAACCGTGATTCAATGTATTATAAGTTACTAACTGTTGCTAAGGGCAACCGACACAATAAATCACATTCGTAACGAAAAATAAATCTCCACTAGACTTTAAAAATCATTTTTAATAATTAAATGTAATTTTTTCGTCAAAATAATTTTTATTTTAAGATAATATAAGTCTTTCTTTAGTCAATGACTGAAATAATTTCTTAATTGTTGTAAATAAAGTCACTACGATTTAAGAAAACAAAAATAATTATCTCGGCTTCAGTTGGTCTTAGAAAATTTTTATTTTGTTTTTAATCTTTATTTTGTATTCAGCAACAATAACCTGCAAGTTAGAAACTCATAGGATGTACAGGGGAGGCTTCACTTCTAAATGTTTATAACGAAATTTGCCCCCTTTTTTTCAAACCCGAAATAAGAGATTGAAAAATGCTATACGCATTTTATTTACATCAGAATATGGAAATATAAGTCTTTAGAAGGAGAGTGGATCTAGGATTAACTCTCTACGATTTTTTTTTCAAAAAGTTATAGCCTTGGACATTTGACCCCTTGGGATAAACAAGTTATAATATATCTAAGCAACAAGTTCAGCAATCGGGCTCTACGATTTTTTTTTATGTTTGGTATTGAAAGATTTTCATTTTAAAGCCTTTAAAAAAATACATAAAGCTTATTTTTACAATAAATAATGCAATTGAAAAAACGGCCATTTTGGAACTTTCTCATGCTGTTTTGCAATAAAGTATTAATGAAATTAAACTTGTCATAGCTCAAATTGTAGGTTTTTTAATTCACTACAATTTTCTATTTAAAAGTTTTTCTCTAAAATGAATATCCTAAGCTGCAAAATTAAAAATCTATTAAAATTGCAAATTTAATTAATGAAAAACGTCATAAATAACAACCGCACAAAATTTTTGGTTACATTTTAGTAGAAGTTAACCTGCCATCGTCCTTTACAACACCTGGTAGGTTTCAGAAATTCCTGAATTATGTCCTGAAATCGACCTATTTTTCACCCACAGCTTGGACTATAAGGCACGTCACCTTCTGGAGTGTCAAGTGTTTTCGACACTAAATTGATACAAACAGATTACTTGGGGGATTTTGGGGTTGTTGAATATGAATACGCCCGGAGCACCTGGTGCCTAGGGTAATTGCTAAGGCAAGTCAACTGAAGTTTTGAAGGTTTTTGGGCACTAGGTGTAACGGTGGTCGGTTCTGATGGCGTATTCGTGTTCAGCGACACCAAAAATCCCCCGAGTAACAAAACCTAACCCTTAATATACTGATTTTAACATGTTTATGCATTTTATGCACTGGAAATGAAATTTCCACCCATTTTTGTATTGCAGACTTTTTTCCTGGCATTATCCTGAACACAATGCAAAAAGTTGAAAGACGATAGGTGCTGTATTTGCCCTGGTCTATAAAAATGTTGCGCGCGTCTGTCCCAAACAGAAAAATAATTTTTCTTTTAAAGCACAGACACAACAATTATTATGTAAGTATAAATCATTTTTGTACCTACCTCAAGTTCTGTAAAGATACTAGGTAGAGCACCAACTGCTCCCAAAACTTGACCTACAAGTCGATCGGCTCTGCAAAGGGTTGGTTCGATTTTGGTACCGACACCAATGAGTCCTCCTGGAACTGCAAACTGCAGTTCGTTTTGTTCGGTATATAGAGATACTATTCTAGAGAATATTGGTCGGCAGGCCAGCTTTCCTTCTGAGTCCTTGCTAACTAGTCCAGGTCTTACCTAAAATGATAAACAAACGCCAAACATTAATCAAATATGCGACCATTATGTGGGACGGATCCCACTGCTTGTCTATTATAAAGGAAGAACACAACATTTTGCGTGTATTTGGTCCCAAATTTAACATCAATAAAAACTACTTAAGATTGTGAGTATTGACTCATTTCCTAAACATTAATAAAAATTACGGTCAATTATTTCGTATTTAATACTTACTTCAATTTCTTGTCCCACCTTCAACACTCCTCTTAAAATACTGCCACCAGCTACACCTCCTTTTAAATCGTTAACTTCACAACCAGGTTTGTTAACATCAAAAGATCTGATCACGATCAGCCTTGGTTCAGAAGTAAAATCTCTCATTGGTATTGGAATTTTTTTAGTGATATATTCGCACAAAACCTGAAAGATACAATTGACTAAATTATCACTTGTAATTACACAAGAGCTCTAAAATTACCAATTTGTATCCCGAGTGACAATTTACAGTTTTAATTTCTCGTCCTGAAGGGGAGTGAAATTATGTCAAAATTGTTACGAAGGGCAATACAAATCGGTCATTTTTAAGAGCTCGAGTGTAATTCAGTAAGATTATTTCGTGATAAAACTGTATTTTACAATCATTTTAACTAATATTTTATTGATAATTTCGGCTGAATATTTGCTAAACTGCTCATGGTTGTTCTCTTTGATAAATTGTAAAACATTAATTGTCATTACGAGGGCTGAGAACAATAAGGTTCCAAGCGGCATTTAATAAATTTTTCAGGAGACAAATTTCTAATTTTTGAACTATCATAACTTCGTTATTTGAAGGGCTGTAAATCTTAATATTATTTTATACTACAGTGTGGTAAATTGTGATAACGCCTCACGTTAGATAATGTCATAAGTAAGATTCTAATGTGCAATGTTGTAACATAATTACTGACGTCTGCAGTGTACTTGGAACCTTATTGCACTATGAGCCTTGTACTTGGAACCTTATGGAATTATAAGATAAACATTTCACAGAAAATTTTAAATTTTCCAAAAATTGCTAGCGCAATTGGTGAAATTAAGGTATACGTATAAAGGACCCCGCAGAAACCTTATGGGAAATGGCTCTCTGTCAAATGCTCTGAAACTTTGGGTTCTGGTAGTCCTTGATGTGTAGAACAAAAGACTCAATGGGCGCGTAGCTCCAAAAAATCATGGTTTTAAGGTATAAACCTCTGAAGTTATAGGTACAGTGAGGACGTTTGAGTTGGAATAAATTCATTTTCTCATTGAGATGGCATAATTTCATTTTCTCGATAATAGGCGTCTCTGGAGATAAATCCCGAAACAGGTCGATTTTTATTTTTAAATTATAATTTTTTGGCATGCATATCATACTAGTGACGTCATCCATTTAGGCGTGATGACGCAATCGATGATTTTTTTAAATAAGAATAGGGGTCGTGTGATAGCTCATTTGAAAGGTTATTAAATTCTCTATTCAATAATATAAACATTAACAATATTATTTATACAGGGCGCCCAAAATTTTTTTTAATTAAATTAATTGAGACAAAAAGAAGAATGTATATAATTTATTTAATTCGAAATACATTTTACTGTTGTCCGAAACCAGGAAAATGTTTATTTGATAAATAAATATTGTTTTTCGCTTAAATTCAATATTAAAGCTGCCACCCACCTGCCTCTTAGCATTTGAACATTTAGTTTAAGCGAAAGGGGTCGTGTGATAGCTTATTTGAAAGGTTATTTAATTCTCTATTCACTAATATAAACATTAACATAATTATTTATACAGGGTGCCCAAAATTTTTTTAATTAAATTAATTGAGACAAAAAGAAGAATGTATATAATTTATTTAATTCGAAATACATTTTACTGCTGTCAGAAAGCAGAAAAAATGTTAATTTGAAAAATAAACATTGCTTTTCGCTTAAATTAAATCTTCAAACTGCTAAGAGGCAGGTGGGTGGCAGCTTTAATATTGAATTTAAGCGAAAAACAATATTTATTTATCAAATAAACATTTTTTCCTGTTTTCGGACAACTGTATTCGATATTTCGAATTAGATAAATTATATACATTCTTCTTTTTGTCCCAATTAATTTTTTATGTCCTAATTTTTTAACATTTTAATTATAACAGTTTAATCATAAACATTTTTTCCTGTTTTCGGACAACTGTATTCGATACTTCGAATTAGATAAATTATATACATTCTTCTTTTTGTCCCAATTAATTTAATTCAAAACATTTTTTTGGGCACCCAGTATAAATAATATTGTTAATGTTTATATTATTGAATAGAGAATTTAATAACCTTTCAAATAAGCTACCACACGATCCCTATTCTTATTTAAAAGAATTATCGATTGCGTCATCACGCCCAGATGGATGACGTCACTAGTATGATATACATGCCAAAAAATTATAATTTAAAAATAAAAATCGACCTGATTTGTAATTTATCTCCAGAGTCGCCCATTCTCGAGGAAATGAATTTATTCCAACTCAAACGTCCTCACTGTACCTATAACTTCAGAGGCTTATATTTTAAAACCATGATTTTTTGGAGCTACGCGCCCATCGAGTCTTTTGTTCTGCACATCAAGGACTACCAGAACCCAAAGTTTCAGAGCATTTGACAGAGAGCCATTTCCCACATTTAAAATTTTTATGAATGAAATAATCAGGTCGAAGTCTATAAGTCTTACCTCGATGTTATATTTCAACTGAGCGGATATGGGAATTATAGGGGCTCCTTCAGCTACAGTTCCTTGGACAAATTTCACAATTTGCTCATGTTGCTCTTTGGCTTGCCCTTCCTTCACCAAATCTATTTTATTTTGAAGAATGAGGATGTGTTTCAACTTCATGATTTCGATAGCAGCCAAATGTTCACTAGTTTGAGGTTGAGGACATGATTCGTTTCCTGTAAACAAAAATAAAGCTTTGAATTATGAAACTGCACCTATAGTCCAGTCAATGACGATTTTCCCACATAATTTTCTGAGCCTGCACCGATTTTCATCACAATTTGGCTATAGGTTCTACTTACTCTTCACTTTAAAGTTGACTCTGTGTCGTAGGGTACTTTAACCCTGGGTGTATGCCCTTTTCTCGGGGGCAATGTTTTTTTATTATAAATTACACCAGGAAGGAATATATTAATCAATTTTAAGCAACTTTGGTCCGGGTAGTCACGTCAAGTCAATACTGGTAGTCACGTTTTATTTCTTCTACGCACGGAATTAATCTTTGCAGTAGAATAGTTGACATAGCTTTGTAGGTTGTATGAATTATTATAATAATATTCCTTTCGAATAATTCACATATCCACCATTTTGGGTTGGGAAAATTTTTTGAATCGAATTAAAGATCCAAACACTAGTTCTTAGAAATGTGTTTCGCCGTCTTCAACCTCTCTGGGCTCATCAGTAAAGATGAGAGGTTGAATATCTTTAGACACATTCCACTCAAAAACAACATTCGAGACCCAGACATAGCAGAAGCGTAGATCTACGCCAAATCTGACAATGACAGTCTCAAGTTTTAATTCCCTAATTACTTAAAGTAAAATATATGTTTAAAACAAAAGATGTAGAAGTTATTATTAATTAGGGAATTAAAACTTGAGACTGTCATTGTCAGATTTGGCGTAGATCTACGCTTCTGCTATGTCTGGGTCTCGAATGTTGTTTTTGAGTGGAATGTGTAGTAAAGAGTTGAGAGTAAAGAGTTCTATTTAAAAAAAATATATATTCCGAGGCATTTTCCACAACACACAACTTTCAACAATATGACACTTATTTATACTTGAGGTCTATTCTCCTATCAACTTCTGATAATTGTTGAATGCAGTCTTTTTCAATGGATAATAGGGCTAACTTGGAAAGTCCGCCTTCGCTTGTTGAATTTCTTGTAAAACTTTTAATGCATTTTAATACTGAAAAACTTGTGGCTAGGATAGTTAGTACTAATTCACACAACTTGACCACTTCATTCAGGGACTTGTTTTAACCAGTAGTTATAATTTTCCCGATATAATAAACTAGATTTCTGGGTATTTCTTTATCAGTAATGTCAGTTACGCCATAACTTCGTATAAACGACACTTAACTGAGAATGCAAAGCTAAGATATCAAAAAATTTTCATTATTTAATCGTAGTGAAATAAATTCCTCTATGGGAAATTTTGATTAATTATAATTAGAAATATCGGTCTAGACGGTCCAGTTCGCTGAGGCGCAGTCGATCGACAAGTTTAGTGGATTTGCGATCAACGGTTCGAGCCTCAGCTAGGTCATGAAATTAATAAAAGGCCAACGTCGGTAGTATAAAATTCAATAGAATCTACGACTTGGTCTGGAATAACTGGCGTCTGATCGGCCTACGGAGGAGCGGTACGGCAAGGGATAAGGGTTTGCGGCTTGGTGATACTCCTTCATAGATCCCTACCGAAGGGCGTTGACGCCTAATAAGGGTGTATATATAGATATAATTAGAAATATTAAGATTATATATAATTCTACAAATTTTAATTCGTTAAAATTTTGAAAGCGGAAATTCATTTGTTGTAGAATATTATCAAAAGGTTTCTCTGTTGCCGATATTATTAATCTTCATTCTTTTTCTTTCATGTTCAAACCCCCTATTTTCAGTTTTATCCCAAATATTTTTAAACTGCTCTCGTTTTTTAAATATCGTATTAATAACGTCATCAATTTGTTTGATACAAAATGCAATGTCATTTGACTTCATATGTAAAATGTCAAATAAAAGATCAGTAAAAGGAAAAATCTCTGCAAAAAATTTAAATCGAAATATTCTTTAAGCGAATGTATGTACCTAGCCCCCCTTAGCCTTAGCAGCAATAACAGTCAGGCACAGTATATAGAGGTTCCACAGTAAAATCACTCCTCTGTCGGCGCTTTGATCTCAAGAAGTAATACCGGCAGTACGCAATTGGTAATTCACCAGTGGTGGATGCGGGTTTTCCCTGTTAAAATCCGTACGTTTCTATGCGACTTGCAATGCGAGAGTGGGACAAAAGCGACTGCCAACATTGCGCGGTCGCCATGCGCGACTACAGACTTTACTTCCAATTTTTCGGAGAGTGGTTCTACTGTCCCTCTTTATACTGTGGTCAGAGCATCCCATTTTCTGAAGGCGCTCGAACAATCGCTTCCAGGGTACCAAAATTCGCGCGACTAGTGGGCGCGGTCATTGAACCCTGACCAATTTTTAAACGGTACAACTGCATGACAAGCAGCGATTTTGAGATGCGCTTCTGTCAGGAGTGGACCGAATCTTTTTTTAATATTTTTCAATGCCTATTGCCTAGGTAATAAATATGTAGATTACTTGGATTTTAAAATTTTTTTTGATAATTAAATATTAATTAATAATATATTTTCTTATATCGAAGTATAAATAGGGAAGCGGTGCTTCCCCGCTTCCATAGACCGCACGTCTCTGATATATGCTTATTTTGACATGCTTACGCACTTTTGGAGGCATTTTATACACTTTAAAATGCACTTATTCATTTTCATCCATTTTTCTATTGTAGACTTTGGTCCTGAAATTATCCTGAACATAATGCAAAAAGTTGTAAGTCTCTAGGTGCTGTATTTAAAAATCGATTTATTCCGGTGTTTCTAGTGCTCAATGCCCTGGTCTAAGTCTAAAGTCTCATCATCATCAACCCGTACGCGTCCACTGCTGAACATAGGTCTCCCTCAGCTCTTTCCATCTGTCTCTGTTTTGTGCGGCTTCCATCCGGTTACCGATAGCACGCTTCAGATCGTCGGCCCATCTGGTTGGTGGTCGTCCTCTGCTCCGTAGTGCTTCTTCTCGTGACCTTCACTCGACAATACGTTTTGTCCATCGGTTGTCTGACAATCTGGCGATGTGTCCTGCCCAATTCCACTTTAATGACGCGATTTTTTCGACAGCGTCTGTTGTTTTTGTTCTATAACGTATTTCTTCGTTTGGGATTCGGTCCCTCGGGGAGACACCCAACATCTGGCGCTCCATAGCCCTCTGAGTTATGCGAATCTTGTTCACTACCTTTTTTGTTAATGTTTCCGCTCCATAAGTGACTACAGGCAACACACACTGGTTAAAGATTTTCCTTTTAAGGTATATGGGTAAGTCCGATTTAAATATATAGTTCAGTTTACCAAACGCTGCTTAGGCTAATCTTATGCGACGTGGGAGCTCGCACGTCTGGTTATCTCTTCCCAACCGTTCCAAGTACATATAAGATGCAATGGAATGGATATTGAGCAGACTAAAGTCTGCTCAATATGCACTTAAGTCTAAAAGTCTATAGGATAAACAATGTAGACTTTGTATTATCAACAACACTAAATGAGGAGCTCAGAGCAACTAAGCCTAAGCCATAAATTAAGCATTTTTAGATTAATATATTACATTAAATCTTCGGATCAACGAGGGTCTACACAACCTACGACGTCAATATTTGGCTAAACGGCGCCACATAATTTGTAGCGCCATCCCATAAGCATAATGGAAATATGTACGAATGCAAAGATTACATTTACCTTAAAACTTTTTTGGGGTTAGGCCACTGTTGCTCTGAGCACCTCAAATAACAAAATAAAAAAAGTTATACTCTACCTGCTATTAATAACAATGCTGCGTCCATCACAGCGGCTCCGTTAAGCATGGTAGCCATAAGAATGTCGTGACCAGGGCAATCTACAAAGCTGACATGTCTGACCAATTGGAATCTACCCGAACATGCTGGACGTAAACAAGGGAAACTGTCGTCCTTTGAAGAACTGCCCGAAATAAAGCAGGAGGGCCTGGGGCATTTCGGATTATCACATTTGTAGATTTTTGCGTTAGCATAACCTGTGAACAAAAAGAACATGTTAGATAGACAATCATTAGCCCAAGAAAATTCCATTTAGGCAGTGTTGTGAAAATAACAGTTAAATTAATTCGCATTTTTGTAAATATCTCTTGTAAATCTGTTGGGACAATCTGTATTGTGTTTGAAAGATTTAATTCTCTGAAAACTTGAGTGTTAGCGTTGTGTTAGTTTGATAAAACCGACATATGTTTGCTATTTAGCGTCTTCGGGGTAGAAGGCATGTCGCTTTGCCAATGAAGAATAAACATGTGTGTGGTCCTTTTTCAGGCAGAAAAGTGTAAACTAAGATATTAATGCAAGGACTTTGAATAGAATTGGAGCAGTCCCTTCTGAGGGTCCAAGGCGACTAGTTCGTGTGTTTTCTCTGTTGTTCTCCCGCTCGCAATAATTACCTTGCACGCTAAATTTTAAAACGACACCTAATGTGTATAATAGACTCTCTTTATCTACTAAGACAATTAATCGTTAATTCCGTGTATTTGTTAAACTCGTTGTTGTTAATAAATGTTTTGTTCGCTTATCACTTTTATTTCGCGTATGCACAACCCTTCATATCGTGTTAATTAGTAACTATAAAACCCGACCAAATAAATTCTCAGAACCATTCGCCCTAAAAGTTCACTGGTTTGTTAATATCGAAGGATATTCTCTGCTTGGGACAAACGGGTGTGGTCCTAAAATATTCACCTATGTCCAATTAGGCAAAAGGTAATAATTAAACCCTTTTTGCCACGGTGGGGTGAGACTCGATAAAAACTCACACCAGATAGCTTACAGACACAACCACTTTTTGAAGTCGAAGCCAACCGCAAAAAGTCGCTGGCTTGTCGCTAGTATCGGCGTTGGCTGTGGTTCTGATCAGTGGCGTAACAAACTCCGTCAGGCCCCTCCCGCAGAATTGGAAATGGGGCCCCTTTAAAAAATTAATAAATGCGACTTGTAACAAAAACGTATATGTGATAGTGTATTCATGCACTGTTTATAACAACTTACATTTTTTATTTTTATTGATATAGAATAAAATTAACAAAATATTCAAGGGCGTAGGTGCAAAATTTCGTGCCAATACTTTTTAAATGCATTCTTTTTTTTAATCCTGAGAAAACTAGTAAGTATTTTTGAAAAATTTAAACGTATAATGAAAGATTACATTATACCGAGAGCCGAAAGTCCCTGTTAGTCCAGAAAGCCACTGCGCATCCGCTAGGAAAAATATTCTAATTCGGATTTTTCTACAATCTTACTCAAAAAGGACTCCTTTTAATAAATCTGCATGTTGCCAGGACCAAAAGGTGGTCAAAATTTTTTAAACGTTTTTTTTTTGTTTTTTTCCTAAAACTATTTTTTTGCATGGAAAAAAGTTTTTTTGGGTTTTTTGGATCATTCCAAATAGAAAAGGTCTTTAGTGACTTTTCTTTAAAATTTATAGTTTTTGACATATAAGCGATTAAAAATTGAAAAATTGCGAAATCAGCCCTTTTTAACCCTCAAAAACTATGTGAAAAACTGAAAATTTGAATGTTTCCAAGGCAGGTAGATATTCTTTATACATCGATTGATGGATTAAAGGAATAAATTCGTTATTTCGTAAACCGGCGACTTTAAGAACAGGTCGATTTTTATTTTTAAGTTATGATAATGTGGCATATATGGTACACTAGTGACGTCATCCATCTGGACGTGATGACGTAATCGATGATTTTTTAAATGAGAATAGGGGTCGTGTGCTAGTTCATTTGAAAGGTTCTTCAATTCTCTATTCAGTAATATAAACATTTACATAATTATTTTTTTTTTAAATTTTTTTTATTAAATTAAATTATTTGACAAAAAAAGAAGTAGAAGGACACCCTGTATAAATAATTATGTAAATGTTTACATTACTGAATAGAGAATTGAAGAACATTTCAAATGAGCTACCAGACGACCCCTATTCTCATTTAAAAAAATCATCGATTACGTCATCACGCCCAGATGACGTCGCTAGTATACCATATATGCCACAATATCATAACTTAAAAATAAAAATCGACCTGTTTCGGGATTTTTCCTTAAAGTCACCGGTTTACGAAATAACGAATTTATTCCTTTCATTTGCACCATACTGTCGGTGGAAACTAGTGTCGCGCACGCTTGATTAGCAATTAAAAAACAAAGGTGCTTTGAAAATTGTATTGAAAAAAACTCTTCGGGATTTCATCAATCGATGTTTAAAGAATATCTACCTAACTTGGTAACATTCAAATTTTCAGTTTTTCACATAGTTTTTGAGGGTCAAAAATGGCCGATTTCGCAATTTTTCAATTTTTAATCGCTTATATGTCAAAAACTATCATTTTTAGAGAAAAGTCACTACAGACCTTTTCTGTTTGGAATGATCCAAAAAACCTAAAAAAACTTTTTTCCACGCAAAAAAAATTATTTTAGGAAAAAAACAAAAAACAAACGTTTAAAAAATTTTTGACCACCTTTTGGTCCTGGCAACAAGCAAATTTGTTAAAAGGAGTCCTTTTTGAGTAAGATTGTGCAAAAAATCCGAATTACAATATTTTTCCTAGCGGATGAGCAGTGGCTTTCTGGACTATGTGAACTTGTATAATGTTTAATTGAATAAGTTACAGGGGTGGAAAAAAGAGAAAATCTAGTATGATTTTTAATTTCAAATAAATATCTCATTAAAAAGAAACTTTTTGTGCAAAGGGACTTTCCGCCCTTGGTAATAATGTAATCTTTCATTCTGTGTTTAAACTAATATTTACATATTAGCTTTCTCAGGATTCAAAAAAGAATGCATTTAAAAAGCATTAGTGCGAAATTTTACGTCTATACTTTTTAAATGATTGCATTATTACATAGTATTATTCTATGAGATCAATAAATTTCTTCGTGCACTATTATCAGAGGCTATATCTACAATTTTATTAATATCTATCTGATGGGCAACTTCGTTTTCAATACTTACAAGCGCCAGAGAAGATAACCGTGCTTCTGACGTTGTACTACGAAGCACTGCTTTTAAATAACACTGGGAAACAATTTGAAACTCAATTTCTGTTGAGTTAGATTTTTTAGCTGTTTTATATAGAATTAGGCATGCTGATTTCAAAACTGTTTTTAGTTTTCTTCTATCACGCCACGTTCGTTTTCTATGTGGGTGGGGGAATGACGCGCTGATAACTGCAACTGGTCTAGACTTGCCTGTTCCTGTTCAGTTACGTCTGTAATACTCAGTTATACTATGGTGAAACGTTGTGTGTCGGTTAGCAGTATTTAGTATTTTATTACTGAAGTGTATAGAACTACTTAGTGTGTTTAAACTGAAACGTTTCCTTATGGCTACCTCTGCTCCTACACGTCGTAAAGTGCGAAAACAGCCCCTATTCGTTTTGTTATATATGTGGCAGTTTTACCATTCCCAGTCAAAGGACAAACCAGTACATTTATCAGACAAGCATATTTTACCTATTTTAAAGTGAAAGTTGGTGATCAAGATAAAGCATGGGCACCTCATAAAGTGAGACATGGCCACTCAATGGGCACCTCAGTTTAAAAAGCTGACGTGATAGACAAAATCTGAGGTTATTGTCAGATTCAGACGCCAAAACACATGTTCACTTATTTAGTGAAAAACAAGTGTAAGATCTAACTCAACAAAAAATGCGTTTCCCAGTGTAATTTAAGTTTAGAAAAAGATCTCTCTGAACTTGTAGTCGTGACGGGTAAAATTGAAAACAAGGTGTACGCATGATACACTTCTGGTATGCAAGCACTCATGCAATGAAAAACTATAAGAATAATTTTGACTGCATCTAAATAGAGTTCGCCGATTCCAACTGTATCCTTAACGATTTTCTAACAAATTGCAGTTGCTCCAAAAACCAATTATTTAAATCAGATGGGTACACAGCAACTAATTTACTGGCTTCTGCAAAAACTTCTGGACCCGATTTGAAAAGATATCCACTTCTAGGATCTAACGACCGGTTTCATAATCAACTTACAAGTGAACATTAACTACAGTTCACTTTAAAGTTGACATTTACCCATATGAATTGCATTGATAAAGGTACCAACTTAAAAGTTAAAGTCCACTTTAACTGATTATGAAACCGAGCGTAAGACTTTAAAATCGTTGTTCACTTTGTACATATATTTACTTTTTTTTCTCTCTGATTCTGGCCTTGGTTTAGAACTAGAACCTTTAGCCACGTAATTGTATAACTTAATACTAACTC
Source organism: Diabrotica virgifera virgifera (assembly GCF_917563875.1). Classification (NCBI taxonomy): domain Eukaryota; kingdom Metazoa; phylum Arthropoda; class Insecta; order Coleoptera; family Chrysomelidae; genus Diabrotica; species Diabrotica virgifera. Next base: position 64,370,748 of record NC_065451.1, read on the forward strand.
AGGTGTAATGTGTCGTGTGTGTGTGTGTGTTGAGTAAGTGTCTTGTTACTTTGCAAAATCGACATATGTACTTATAAAGCCAGCTTGAATTTGTTTAATCACTACATCGAAATTCTGAAAAACACGGGTACTCTATAATATAATATATTTCTTCAGAGTTTGAGATGCGTTGATGATGTAATACTTCATCAAAATGCTTCCTAACTCTACCAAACCTTTTGATTTTAAACGTGCAGGGAAAGCCACAATTAGTAGTAAAATATTTGAATTGTTGGAAAAATACAGTTTTTCCTAAAGATTTGACAAAAAAACCTTTACAGTTATGTAAAAGTGTATTACATACTTTACTTTGTAAAACAGATTGGAAGACAAATTCAAACTGTTCCATTTTACTTTTTAAATTATTAGCTGGTATTCTCTACTCACGATCTGTGGTAGTTAATAGTATTAGTTGAGACAGTGTTTTTAAAATTGTCATGTAGTTCTGCTTTATACCAAGCACAGTTAGAAATCTGGATGACCACCTAGTCACCCATAACGTTTTTAGAGTAACCGATTTTAGGTTGGACTCTTTTCTGCATTGTTTTGCTAAATCAAATCTAGGGAAGTTTTTGAAGATTTCCTGGCACTGCTTAAAAAGTTTCGTATGCATGCGTAAAATAACATATCAGTAACACATTTTTACATATATTAGACGACAAGATGGGGCCCCCGATATGTTGGGGCCCCCCGCAAGCTTCATGCTGCGGGGGCCTCTGTTACGCCCCTGGTTCTGATCGACTTCTTTTTATAGAAAACAGCCGCGACAAAATGTAGTCTGTACAAGCAGATTCATTTTGAATTCGAACGAAGAAACATTGCTTTTGTCGCTGCTACCGGCGTTTCAAAGTAGTTTCGCGTGAAAAGAGAATCGCTACAATAATTATTGAGAAGTGAGCCGCCGACAAGAACCTGAAGAAATCGACAGCGAAACGGGACCAGAGATCATTATGGAGGAAATCGAACAAGCAATACGAAACGCAAAAAACGGAAAAACTGTAGGTTCAGACGAAATACCTGCGGAATTACTGAAATGCCAAGACAATGAAACTCTACCTGTACTACTGGATCTGTCAAATGGAGTATATGAAACCGGAAAAATCCCTCAGGAATGGTTGGTATCCACCTTTGTAACAATACCAAAAACAATACATGCCAAAGATTGTTCGAACTATAGGACAATATCACTAATAAGCCATACCCTCAAAATATTGCTAAAGGTGATTCATGGAAGATTATACAGAAAGCTAAAATATGATATGAATGATACCCAATTTGGGTTCCGCAAAGGACTTGGAACAAGAGAGGCATTGTTTGCGTTCAATGTCCTCTCTCAAAGATGCTTAGATATAAACCTGGATATTTATTCCAGTTTCATCAACTTCGAAAAAGCGTTTGACAGGGTCCGACATGAAAAACTAATAGAATTATTGAAAAACAGAGATATAGACAGACGAGATTTACGAATTATCATCAATCTGTATTGGAATCAAAAGGCCTTGGATAGAAGAACAATAATCCGAGAATATTGATATAAAGAGAGGAGTAAGACAGGGTTGTGTTCTGTCGCCGCTACTGTTTAACCTGTACAGTGAAGCCATATTTCAGGAAGCGATAGCGGAGCTAAGCTCCTCTATAAACGGAAGAATAGTAAATATCATAAGATTCGCTGATGACACCGTTATAATGGCAGACACCCTGGAATCGCTACAAGAATTGCTAAATAGAATTAACGATTATTGCATTCGATACGGACTAAAAATAAACAAGAAAAAAAACTAAATTTATGATTGTCTCAAAAACAGAACATGGAAATGAAAGGTCAATGATAGAGCAAACCCAAATAGAAAAAGTGAAGACATACAAATATCTGGGCACCTGGGTTGATGACAAAAATGACCAAAGCCAAGAAATTAAAGTCCGAATTGAAACTGCTAGGCAAGCATTTATAAAAATGAAGACACTGCTTACAAACAAAGACCTTCAGTTGCCTCTCAGATTGAAGGCTCTAAGATGCTACATATTTTCTATATTGCTATACGGAATGGAAGCTTGGACATTGAAGAGACAACACATAAGAATAGAAGCGTTCGAAATGTGGTGTTACAGAAGAATATTGAAAATTCAGTGGGTTCAAAGGATTACCAATGTTGAAGTGCTACGACGTTTAAATAAGGAGTTAGAAATTATGAAGAGTTTAAAAAACTAGAAAACTGGAATATTTGGGTCACATTACCAGAGGTGAAAAATATGAGTTGATGAGAATTATTATGCAAGGAAGGATCCAAGGAAGAAGACGCATCTCCTGGCTGAGGAACCTTAGAGAATGGTTTAACTGTAGTTCACTACAACTTTCAGCAGCAGCCAACAAAGTGACCATAGCCCTTATGATATCCAACTTCCGATAGGAGAGGGAACTTTAAGAAGAAGAGCCGTCGAGATCGGCGACAACCGACGACAGAAGTTGTAGTGCAGTCGAGAGAACGCCCGTGTGAAAAAGAAATGCGTTTTGCATTGTTGTTAAATGACGACTTCTAATAGACCGGTCTAGTTAGACTCAAAAATAGGAGTGAGGCTACAATAATTACCATCAAGCTGAAAATTGGCAGTATTGTTTACCATCATAAATGAAATCTAAAAAGTCCTCATAAATCCGACCCGTGCTAAAAAATTTACGCGGGGTCAAAGGTCACCAAATATGGTTTTTAGCGATTATCAGCGAAACGGTAAGTTTTATTGTAAAATTAGCTCTAACAAAAAATGTAGGTTAGATAATTATCTATAAAAAATATCTTAATAGTTTTTTTCCTAAGAGCCACTGTTTTTGAGATACAACGATTCAAAGAGTTGAAAGACTTCTAATCGTCATAATATATGTATTAGTACACCAGGTATATACATCACTGAAGCTGTAATACAAGTAAACATAATATTCTATCGGTCAACTTAACTTATATTACACATAATAATATTAGACTAATAAAATAAAAAAAAGTCAAAATGTAAATTCGTACAGTTTGAAACAAATTTTATATCAAAGATTAGGTGGGTACAAAAGATATTTTCAAGAAAGTATCCAAATCATATAAGGGGATCATTGTTTAAATAATTAAAAAGGGGTCATTTTTGCAAAATAAATACTTCTTTAACTGATGAGGTAATTCACTTAATAATGAAAATCTGCGGGATTTTTTTCTGCAAAGTTGAACGGTAAATCTTTCGTATAAGACTTACTAAATTAAATTTGACCCCCTATTTATTTAAATAATTGTATATAAAACTTAAAAAACAAATTTGCAAAAAATTATTTTTAGCCTTTTAAATAAGCACTATAAAATATCTGATTTTACAAACTAAGTTGCGCTATGTGACCCGTATTAAGCAAAAAAAAATTGGTCGAAAAATATTGAATATTTTTTGAGATATTGAATTTGTTTATTAAATGTTATATTTTCAATTGCAAAAACGCGGTTGTTGCCAAAGAAATATTCACCTACATACGAGGTCATTATTTTTATTTTTATGTATGTTTTCGATAAATGTATTGATAAATTCAAATTTCAGTTAAACTCCCCCCTAAAATGGCATTTGAAAATTATTTAAATTTGTTTATAATTTGTTTTTTTTAATAACGTCGCGGGGATTAAGTAATTTAAAATGCCGTTTCAATAATTGGGTTCCTGGGAATTTTTTACTAATTAACAAAATTTTTTTGTCGTTTTTTCTTCTTCTTTTTTTCTTGGAGTTATATTACTACGGGCCCTCTTAGGGTTAAATTTCATTAAGAATGTCGAATCTCTGAGTTGTAGATTCTAGACCTAAAAATATTAAGATTTAACTAAAATCACTTAAATAAAATGTGGCTATTTACTGAGTTACAGGGTGTTTTATTTAAAAATTTAAAAATTGTTGTTACCAAGTAGTTTAAAACTATTTGACGTATCCTTATCATACTTGGCAGAGAGTGTGGCTATTATACACCCTACTAAATTGTGATTAATAATCGTTTCTAGCTAGTGCCAGAGGCGTACGCCAGGGGATAGTGAATGATTTACCCTTCCCAAATTCTACGCCATTGGGTGAATTACTATTTTAGCGAAATTTTTCGATTCTCCAATACTTTGTATGTAAATAGCTTTATTGGTATCGATAAAGTCATCAGTTTGCGAGATATTGGAAGTTTAAAATGAATGAATGAATGAATCAAAATAACTATGCTGTTTCATTTTTAACGTCCAATATCTCGAAAACTAATGACTTAATCGTTACCAGTAAAGAGTATATTATTTACATAGAAAGTATTGAAGAATCGAAAAATTACGCTAAAATAATAATTCCATCAGTGGCGTAGAATTTGGGAAGGGTCAACCATTAACTATCCCCTGTCGTACGCCTCTGGTAGTAGCTATAAACTTTTGTTTATCAAAATTTAGTAGACTGTATAGTACCCACACTTTCTGTCAAGTATGATAAGGATACGTCAAGTAGTTTGAAAGTACTTGGTAAAAATAATTTTTAAATTTTTAAATAAATCACCCTGTAACTCAGTAAGTAGCCACATTTTATTTAAGTGATTTTAGACCAATCTTAATATTTTTAGGTTTATAATCTACAACTTAAAAATTCGACATTTTTAATGAAACTAAACCCTAAAAGGGCCCGTAGTAATGAAACTCCAAGAAAAAAAAAAAAAAGAAGAGGAAAAAAAGACAAAAAAATTCGTTAATTAGTAAAAAATTCACAGCAACCCAATTATCTAAACAGCATTTCAAAATACTTAATCCCCGCGACGTTATTAAAAAAACAATTTATAAACAAATTTGAATAATTTTCAAATGCCATTTTAGGGGGAAGTTTAATTGAAATTTGAATTTATCAATACATTTGTCGAAAACATACATAAAAATAAAAATATTAAGATTTAATACAGGTGAAAATTTCTTTCACAACAACCGCGTTTTTGCAATTGAAAATAGAGTAACATTTAATAAACAAATTCAATATCTTAAAAAATATTAAATATTTTTGAACCAATTTTTTTTTTAATTAATACTGATAAGATAGTGCAACTTGTCCTGTAAAATAAGATATTTTATAGTGGTTATTTAAAACGCTAAAAATAATTTTTTCCAAATTCGTTTTTAAAGTTTTATGTCTAATTATTTAAATCAATAGGGGGTCAAATTTAATTTAGTAAGTCTTATGTGAAAGATTTATCCTTTAACTTTGCAGAAAATAATCCTATAGACCTTCATTAGTAATTGAATGACCTCAGCAGTTAAAAAAGTAATTTTTTTGCAAAAATGACCCCTTTTTAATTATTTAAACAATTATCCCCTTATATGATTTGGATACTTTCTTGAAAATATCTTTTGTACCCACCTAAACTTTGATATAAAATTTGTTTCAACCTGTACGAATTTACATTTTGATTTACATGTAGTGTAATTTTATTTTACTAGACTATATAAGATTATAAATATGATAATGTTTCTACTATACAGCTTGCGGTCTACCGAGGGATGCAATGTATAAGCTGTATTATATTACAGTGCCAACAAAAAAATCTTTACAAAGTGAATGTAACGCGAAAATAATAAGAATTATTTGAATTTTACGGCTTTATCCCAACAAAAATAGTAAATTGATATGACAAAGTATTAACTTATAATAATTATTTTTATTTATGCGCCTTAGTTCAATTTGTAAAGATGGGTTTTGTCGGAATAAACACGTTCGTCGGCTAATCTAATCACCCTACCTATTCTTTTCTCAGAAGGGTTTGAACAATGTCTCTGTATTATTGTTTCAACGAATCAGTATTACTTCGGCATTTCAAGATGAAATTGAAGAATATTTTGGCTATGAATTGGCTCCATACCCTTTATCATTGTTTGATGACATTGGAATGCGTAAAACACAAAAGTCTGCCATTTACGATTGTTTTCAGAAGGTTAATATTAATATTAACAGCATAAAAGCGACATACATCATTGATGGAGGATATCTATTACATCGCATTGTGTGGGATAGCGAAGAAACATTCAACGTTATCTTAGATAAATACGTTCAGTATTGTACGGCGTCATTTTGGTCCCAGAGTTATTGTCGTATTTGATGGCTATAATGATTTTACGAGAAATATTAAAGCTGCAGAACAACGTCGTAGAACTTCAGCAACATCTTCATCTTCTAATATTTTATTTGATCAATCTATGACAGTATCTACCACTCAACAGAAATTTCTTGCAAATACTCACAACAAATCTCGGTTCATTTCAATGCTGAAAGATAAGTTTATTGCTGAAAATATATAGGTAAAACAAGCTAATACTGATGCTGACGTAATGATAACTGAAACAGCAGTAGAGCAATTCAATTTAACAAATACAACTATTGTTGTAGATGAAGATGTAGACTTGCTCGTATTACTCACTGGTAGAACTCCAATTGAAAAAACTATCTTTTTTAAAACCTGGAAAAGCTCAACACCAATCGGAAATATATTCATCGAAAAGTTTATCTACTTTTGCAAAATGTCAACTATTTTTACACGCAATAACTGGCTGTGATAAGACATCTGCATTTTTCAGGAGGGGTAAAACGACTGTTTTTAAAATGTTTGAAAAACAAGATTTACTTGAATGTGCTGAAGTTTAAAAAAAAACTAATTCAACTCCACAAGAAGTTATTTCCAACGGAATTAGCTTTCTTCTCTCTATGTATGGAGCGCCTAAGAAAACTATGTGCTTAGATAAGTTTCGATATGCATGTTTTTTTAAAAGTACTCGAAACAAAAAACAAGTGCAGTTATCTTGTCTTCCTCCAACCTCAGCGGCTGCTCATCAACATCTTTTTCGGGTATATTACCAAGTTCAAGTGTGGCTTGGTTATCAGCTAGATACAAAAGACTGGGAATGGAAATTAGTCGACAGTTCATTAGAACCAATTCAAACTTTACTCCCCCCCTGCGCCGGAAATACTCCTGAACACAATTTTTGCAACTGTAAAAAGGGATGTAGCGCTAAATGTGGTTGCAAAAAAGTTGGACTGTTTTGTTCGGTAGCATGCACTAATTGTCAAAACCGGTCGTGCTCCAATGTTGAATCACCAAAAATTGAGGATTCATTTGATTCTATCGAGGAGCCATGCGATGTGTCATTATTGGGACAATTTACTTGCACCCAGGATGAACAAGAAGAAGAAGAAGAACAAGAAGAAGAACTAGAAGATGAAGAAGAGGAAGAAGAACAATGAGAAGAAAAGCAAGGGAAGCAGAAGTATTAGAAAATTATGAACCAGTTTGATAAATTTCCCTTTTTTTTTTTTTAATTTATACCGCTTTATATAACTTTTATCATTTTTAACCCTTGCCAATATCAATTATTAAATAGCTTTAAATTAAACAGAGTCATAACAGATTCGTGGAATAGGCCTACTGCGGCAACCACGTTAAAAAACGCGCTAAGTACACTACCTCAAAGGTGGTGTGGAAACGTGTGCGCATATTATGACGATTACCACTTTTTGAATCGTTATATCTCAAAAACGGTGGCTCTTAGGAAAAAAGGTAAACAGGCAGTTTTTATAGATAATTATCTAATCTACATTTTTTGTTAGAACTAATTTTACGATAAAACTTACCGTTTTGCTGAAAATCGCTAAAAACCATATTTGGTGACCTTTGACCCCGCGTAAAATTTTTAGCACGGGTCGGATTTATGAGGACTTTTTAGATTTAATTTATGATGGTATTTTGAACAATCCTGCCAATTTTCAGCTTGATGGTAATTTTTGTAGCCTCGGATGCGTAAGTTGACCGGAGTATAAGTAGCGACAGACAACCATAAACGCTCGACTTTTTGTTGGCGACTTCGAGTTCAAAAAGTGGTTCGTCTGTAAGCGGTCTTAGACTAAGAACTCTGCAGCATATAAAATACAAGGTGGCCGCACGAAGATGGGCGCCAAATTCAATTTTATCGCATTAAATAATCTCTTCTTCTTCGCCAATCATTTTCTACCCAATCTTGAATGTAGGTCTCCCAATTGCTTCCATATTTCTCTATCTTGCGCCAATCTAATCCATTGTTTGCCTGCTACTGCTCTATGTCATCTACCCGTCTCCTTTTGAAGTCTCCCCATGCTTCTTGTCCTCTCTGGTCTCCATTCTAGGATTTTCCGTGTCCACCTGATATCATATCTGGCTATGTGACCTGCCCAGTACCATTTCATTTCTTTAATTTCTCCCACCACATCTCTGATCTTCGATTTTTGGTAATTTAACGTCGCTGATTACAAATCTAACATTATTTTTTTGAAAAACAAAATGGCAGTTAGTAATGTTGTACAATCAACTATTTTCAATGGGAAATAAGCCACAATTTTACCAAAAAAATTATTTTATTAACGTTTCGACGCCCAAGTGGGGTTCAAATACAAAATAATACTAAATTAAACAAAAATGTTGTTGCTTAGTAAAAAATTCTTCTAATAATTTATTTAATCTGACTCATTTATATCGGTAATTCAGACATGTATTATACATTTTAAAGTAGAAGACTTTAAAATGATATTGCCAATATTGATGAGTTGCGTTCCAGGGACGACTCCACTAAAAGATAGTTCATTCGATTACATGAAATCAACCCAACTCAAGAATATCCGCCACAAAAAATCATAGCATGTGATCTGTCTTTAAAAAGACAACCAAATGCAACGGTGGCAGTAAAATTCTCGCGCTAGAGATTCCATAGTAAATCACGAGGGAAAACCAGGAAAAAACCTCGTGATACTATCTCGACATTGTAAGTATTTGGGCTTACATTTAGTTTACTCTCAAATCTAATAGGTACCAAATTCTGACTTTAATATGATTATTAACCCTTATCCGGGCAACACATTTTACTTACTTAACCGGGCAGCTCGTGTCCGTTGGGCCCACCACTGTTCTTGAATGTACTATTCATATTTACCCATATGTTTCTAATATTCTTTTTTGATTTTTTATTAAAGTTAAATTTAAATTGTCTAGATTAAAAAAAAGGTGCTACTATAGTATGCGGTCTACCTCGAGGGAGCGATCTACCTGAAGGATTTGCACAAAATAAAGAAATTCAAGAAAACTTTTGTAGAAAAAATATTTATTCACAAGTAATAAACATTTGGAGTAATAAACAACGGAACAAGATGCTCATTTACCGTTATGTTTTTTACTGGTAAATAGTATTTTTGAGTGTTGGTTGACTTGATTCCACAGATCGCGTATTGCTGCTACTTTGTCGTTCCTTCTTCGTTCAGACCTCGTGTCCTTATCGTCAAATCGAACAAATCTTAGCATATTTTTGAATCGTTTTAACCCCATGGTAGCTTTAAATATAGTAGGTCCATAAAACTTACTCCAAAGTATATCTACTTTATGGAAGTTGGCACTCAGGTGCTCTGCAGTTAGTAGTACCTAGTCCAATAAAGGCATATATAGCTCTCTAGAGTCGCAATATTTCCAGTTCTCTATCCCCAGGAGTTTTTCGGCTTCTTTATTTGTACACTTTAATATTTCGTTCACAATTTTTTCGTCAACAAACAAACAAAAGGAATCAACAGGATAATCTACACTTTGACTAGAGACTAACGTTACTTTGTGCACTTTGTTTGTTATTATGCCGCAGGATCGCATACGTCCTGTCGGTTGTGGTTGACTCGTCCAGTTAATTACATCCTTAGTTTCAACAATTACGCACTCTGAAATCTGGGAACTTGTAGCTACACATTCCTCTTCATTATCACTCAATACTACTTGCTGATCATCCTCTTCACTTGCTTCCGAAAGATGATCTTCAATTTCAGAGTCACTTTCAATGCCACCTGCTTCAGGAGATTCTTCGTCATTGGAATCCCATAAATTATAAGCAATATCTTTCAGTTCTGAAGCTGATAATGGTTTTCGGGATATTTTATTCGCACTATCTACTTTCCCTGTAATTCAATATAATTTTAGGAGCTTAGTTGTCGACACTAACCTCGATATCAAACGACTGATAGCAGATGCATGATTTATTTCAAAATATGTATAGGTACCTACCTAACAATATTATTGCATTTCAACAATGATTATTAGTTTCTAAAATTCATTTAGAATAGATATAACACCTATTGTAAGAATATCTTTGATGTTCACATCAAATAGATGTTTACATTGTTTTTTACAGTTTAGGCTTTATTATTGTATTTCTGGATTCATAAACGTCGTTTAGATAATCCACAAAAACATTAACTGACTGCCAGATTAACTTGTGTAACATAGATTTAGACTTTAGGTATAAACACAAATTAATAGGGTCCGACGGGCCCGTGTTGCCCCTTTACGTGACAAAATTCTTTCAACGCAATAATTTCAAAAATGATAATGAATATTTTAAATAGCACATGACTATGTTGAAGGAAGCATACTTCTAAACAAATTCAGTAATGCATAAAATTCAATAAAATTTTTTCTATCGGTTTATGATAAAAGAATTGGCGTCTCGGCCCCGTTGGACCCACCTTGCCCGAATAAGGGTTAAAAGAATTTAATATGGAATTTCTAGGGTGATTTACTATGGAATCTCTAGCGCGAGAATTTTACTGCCACCGTTGCATTTGGTTGTCTTTTTAAAGACAGATCACATGCTATGATTTTTTGTGGCGGATATTCTTGAGTTGGGTTGATTTCATGTAATCGAATGAACTATCTTTTAGTAAAGTCGTCCTAGGAACAACGCAACTCATCGATATTGGCAATATCACTTTAAAGTCTTCTACTTTAAAATGTATAATACATGTCTGAATTGCCGATATAAATAAGTCAGATTAAATAAATTATTAGAAGAATTTTTTACTAAGCAACAACATTTTTGTTTAATTTATAGTCCAGGGTAATAAGGTTTTTTCCATGACACTCGAGCAGCCAGGGTACTGAAGCGTTTTTTCGACAGGTAATACCTATGAGAACAAATTGTGACAGTTTCCTGCGTAGGATCTGGCGGCCATTTTTATTTATAAACAATTTAATGTCGAAAAACGGCATTTTTTCCGATTTTTTTCAAATCAATGAAAAACAGTGCACCTTCTGGTTACATTACAACAAACATATTCGAGAACATATAAAAACCTTTAAAATGACGTATTACAAAGGTTGATACACTTATTTATTGTTAATATAATTGAGAAAAAAAGTCTAAATTTCAAAAAAATTAAATTTGCAATAACTATTTTAAAAATTAGTGTACAACTTTGAAATTTTTGTCAAATGAGGGTCAATTAGTGCTTAACACGTGACAAAAATTTCAAAGCGATTCATTTAATTGTTTATATTTTATTCAAATTGTTTATCCCAGAGAGCTTTTTTTTTGCAATAACATAAGTCAGAAAAACATAACGTTAGAACCACTCTGCAGGTGTCAAATGTAAGAGCATAAGCTAAACTTTCAAACCTGTTTAAAAAATGTTAATAAAGAGTGCATTTATTAGTAATAAATAATTATGAAAAAGTGTCGTTAATTTTTTTTATAAACAATTTGAATAACTTTCTTGTTATGGCCGGTACAAACATTTTTTTTGCACATTCTAAAAGATGGCATTCTTAAACGAACTTAGGAAAAAATAAGTTAGCCTAGGTCAATTAGGGCCAAAGTGAGCAACATTTTTTTAAAAATCCACAGCTAATTTGTTTATGATAAATAAGAATCGAAAATAGCGCTCTTCCACTTTTAAAGACACGAAGTATTCAGAAAAAATTTTGGATTTATTTGCTCTTTAAGGGAGTCGTCAATAAAGCTTTAAAAATAAAGTAGAAGCATAAAATCCGTGCGACCTAAAATTGAAATATCAACTTTAAAATCCTACAATTTTTTGTAACTTGGGAACCAACCAATGGATTTTAATGTTTTTTTTTAATTTGTATGTACTTTTAGCGTACTTTACAAATATGGAGTCTGTTGATTTATAAATTATTTAATAAACAATTTAATTTGTTTAAAAAAATTTTTTTTCCAAAAAAATATTTTTTACCGTATTTTAGGTGAACAATTACAATGTTATGTATGTAATAATTGATAAAAAATTGTAATAAATATATTATTACTACACTCACCTGCACAGAATTCGGCCACCCAAAATTTTTGAGTAAGTTTAATAGTTTATAACTTTATTATTTGTGCTCCGATTTTTAAGTCTTGCACCAATTTGTAGATACATATATTGATATCGTTTCGTATTTTTCCGGTAACAAAAAAAATTTGCTTGCGTGGCATTATACAGGGGTGAATGGAAGCGTTGTATTTTCTACTAACTTAAAAACTAAAACTAAATAACTAAAAAAATTCTGTGGAAAAACGGAAGGGCTCATTTTGTGTCATAGTCCTGTCATATTATCCCAGAGACATCACTAAAATTTTGTTTTTTGAATTATCCGAATATCTCTTTTCGTGTAAGAGCTGTATCATTTTTTGTAAGTAAAACACTGATTGACTCATAAAATAGAGGTTGGATTGATAAGATTAGAATGGCCCGCATGCAGCCCAGATCTCAATCCTGTTAAGCATTTATGGGATGAATTAAAAAGAGCTATTCGCCGTTATCCCAGGCCTCCAGAAAATTTGGTACAGTTATGGCCTTGGTAGAGGAATATCGGACTATTCCCCAGGTAATATTATTTTTTATTCATATAAATATAAAATGTAAGATATAAAAATGATTTGATAAACAATGAATCACAAAATTCAAATTACTGCAACTGTAAGCAAACTTATAGAGTAAAAGTCACACTTTTATAGAAATTTTTCTTTTATTATATAATATAATATAATATAATATATACAGAGAGGGGTTAAATTATGGAATAAATTCATATTCTCTAAAATCGACGACTTTGAAGAAAAATCCCGAAACAGGTCGATTTTTATTTTTAAATTACAATTTTTTTGGCATATATTTTATACTAGTGTATACTAGTGTATACGTGATGACGTAATCGATGATTTTTTTAAATGGGAATAGGGGTCATGTGGCACCTCATTTGAAAGGGTGTTCAATTGTCTATTCAGTAATATAAACAATTATATCCTTATTTATACAGGGTGACCAAAATAATAATTTTTGAATTAAATTATTTTTTTGGCTACCCTGTATAAATAATGATATTAATGTTTATATTACTGAATAGAGAATTGAACACCCTTTCAAATGGGGTGTCACACGACCCCTATTCCTATTTAAAAAAATCATAGATTACGTCATCACGGTCTGGTGGATGACGTCAATAATATGAAATATATGCCAAAACATTGTAATTTAAAAATAAAAATCGACCAGTTTCGGGATTTCTCCACAATCCTCCATTTTAGAGAAAATTAATTTTTTCCATAATTTAGCACCTCCCTGTATATATTATATATATTCATAACAATTTTTTATCAATTATTATACACATAATATTACCTGGTAGTTGTGCACTTAAAATACGGCAAAAAATTAAATAAATTGTTTTTTTTTGTTTAAATAAATTAAATTGGTTATTATAATTTATGAATCAACTGACTCCATACTTGTAGGTCTGGATCCCGCGTATGAAAAAAAAGTTGATTAATAGCAAGCTGAAAATTTGTTAATAGCTTAAGGGTGTCTAGTCGAATAAACTTTGATATGTGTGAACACTGGAACAGGGGTAGTTTTAATTGTGGAACAGGTTAAAAATTTGGAAGGGTCACAGCACGAAAACGGCACATTTATTTTGTCCGACAGAACAGACTTAAACTCTTCGAACAGAGATTAAACTCTCATGCAAAAATAAGACTGCTATTTATCACCAAATGGGCGTTTTAATGAGTGGAACATGTAGAATATGTCAAATGACAGGAATTATGACAGGTAATAAAGAGCAGTCTGATTTTTTCATGAGAGTTTAATCTCTGTTCGTAGAGTTTAAGTCTGTTCTGTCGGACAAAATAAATATGCCGTTTTCGTGCTGTGACCGTTCCAAATTTTTAACCTGTTCCACAATTAAAACTACCCCTGTTTCAGTGTTCCCATACATCAAAGTTTATTCGACTAGACACCCTTAAGCTATTAACAAATTTTCAGCTTGCTATTAATCAACTTTTTTTTCATACGCGGGATCCAGACCTATGTAAAGTACGCTAAAAGTACATACAAATTAAAAAAAATTAAAATCCATTGGTTGGCTCCCAAGATACAAAAAACTGTAAGATTTTGAAGTCAATATTTCAATTTTAGGTCGCATGGATTTACATACTTCATTTCTAAAGCTTTATTGACGACATCCTTGCAAAGAAAATAGAGCAAAACATTTTTTATGAATACTTCGTGTTTTTAAAAGTGAAAAAGCGCTATTTTCGATCCTTATTTATTATAAACAAATTAACCGTAAATGTTTTAAAAAATGTTGCTAACTTTGGCCCTAATTGACCTAGGCTAAATTATTTTTTTTAAAGTTCGTATAAAAATTCCATCTTGTAGAATATGTAAAAAAATGTTTGTGCCGGCCATAACAAAAAAGTTATTCAAATTGTTTATAAGGAAAAATTGACGAGACTTTTGCATAATTATTTATTACTAAAAAATGCACTTTTTATTAACTTTTTTTAAACAAGTTTGAAAGTTTAGCTTATGATCTTTTATTTGACACCTGCAGAATGGTTCTAACATTCTGTTTTTCTGACTTATTTTATTTCAAAAAAAAGCTCTCTGGGATAAACAATTTGAATAAAATATAAACAATTGAATACATCGCTTCGAAATTTTTGTCACATATTACGTACTACAGAACCCTCATTTGACAAAAATTTCAAAGCTGTACACTAATTTTTACAATAGTTATTGCAAAATTAATTTTTTTGCAATTTAGACCTTTTTTCTCAATTATATTAACAATAAATAAGTGTATCAATCTGTGTAATACGTCATTTTAAATATTTTTCCATGCTCACGAAGATGTTTGTCCTAATGTAACCACAAGGTACACTGTTTTCCATTGATTTGAGAAAAAACGGAAAAAATGCCGTTTTTCGACATTAAATTGTTTATAAATAAAAATGGCCGCCAGATCCTACGCAGGAAATAGTTACAATTTGTTCTCATAGGTATTACCTGTCGAAAAAACGCTTCAGTATCCTGGCTGCTCGAGTGTCACGAACAGGGTATATTTTTGCCTTATTACCCTGGCCTATTAGTATTATTTTGTATTTTGACAACGACACCCGACTTGGGCGTTGAAACATTAATAAAATCATTTTTTTTTTTGGTAAAATTGTGGCTTATTTCCCATTGAAAATAGTTGATTATAAAAATGTCACAAGAAAATAGCTTCAGAACAACATTAATGTTGTATACCTTGGATCTCCGTCGTATATCTGTACTTCTAGCTCTGTCCCATAGTGTCTTACCATCGATTTTTCCTAAGAATTTTTCATCTTCGCTGTTTCGACCTATCTTTTTGTCCTCTCTGTGTCAGGTCGTGGTTCTGCCGCTTATGTTATTATTGGTCTGATGACTGTTCTGTAAATTCTGCCTTTGATTTCTTTTCTGATATTTTTATTTCTACCTATTGTGTCGTTCAGGCAACCTGCGGTTCTGTTTGCTCTATTCACTTGATCTTCCACTTCTGTTTCGACTTTTACATAGCTACATAGTGTGATGCCTAGATATTTAAACTCCGTCGCTTGTTCTATTATCTGATCCTCCAGCTCCAATTTACATCTTACTGGATTTGCTGTTATAACCAAGCATTTTGTCTTTTTTTGTAGAAATTAACATGTTAAATGTTCTGGCAGTCATATTAAATTGGTGCAGCATACGTTGTAAATCATCTTCACTTTGAGATATTAGTATTGTATCGTCTGTATAGCAGATTATTTTAAGTTGTTTTTCTCCCATTTGGTATCCTTTTTTAGTTCTTACTTTTTTATTATTTCATCCATGATCAGGTTGAACAATAAAGGACTCAAGGAATCCCCCTGTCTTATCCCATTGCCAGCTGCAATTGGGTCAGTTAGTTCATCTTCTACTTTTACTGTGTTGTTCTGGTAGATGTTTTCGATCGTTTTAATTATTCCTAGAGGTACAAATCCTTGAGTACAATCCAACTTCCTTGAGTATAGCAAATGGATAACGTCCTTTAATTTGACCCTGTCAAACGCTTCCTTGAGGTCCACGAAACATAAATATGTCGGTTTGTTGTATGCTAACGATTTTCTTGAACTTACCTCATTATAAATATAGCGTCGGTATATGATCTTCCCGACCTAAAACCTTGTTGTTCTTCTGTTAATGTTATAATTTCATTCAGTTTGTAAGTGGATAACGTCCTTTAATTTGACCCTGTCAAATGCTTCCTTGAGGTCGACGAAACATAAATATGCCGGTTTGTTATATTCTAACGATTTCCTTGAACTTACCTCATTATAAATATAGCGTGGTTTATGATCTTCCCGACCTAAAACGTTGTTCTTCTGTTAATGTTATAATTTCATTCAGTTTGTAAGTGGATAAATTCCTTTAATTTGACCCTGTCAAATGCTTCCTGGAGGTCGACGAAACATAAATATGCCGGTTTGTTGTATTCCCACGATTTCTCTTGAACTTAACTCATTATAAATACAGCGTCAGTACATGACCTTCCCGACCTAAAACCTTGTTGTTCTTCTGTTAATGTTATAATTTCATTCAGTTTGTTTGTTAATTTTAGTGTTGTGTTTAATAAGTTAATTCCTCTGTAATTCTCCGGGTCCGATGTTGGCTATAAATAAATCACCCCCAGCTGACTGTATCCAGAAATACCTAAAATCTGTGTGCTTATCGAGGCCAGTGATTTAATAAACTCCAGTGCCTGCCAACTTCTTGTTTATCCACCAACTCTTTTTCAAAAGCTCCATTCAAACAATATTTGGCATCTTATATTGCTCAGAATGGCTTCACTATTGAAAGTTAATGTTTTTGAAAATCTATAGTATATTAATATGTATGCACAATACTATTGTCTGATATAACGAGATCGACTTATAACGAAGTAACAATTAGTCTGCCATTTCAGTTCTCGTTATAGAGTGAGTCTACTGAAGCCTACATTGATTAGTAGTGGAGATAAAATACATTCTCTCCGATTTCAATTTTTGAACTGGCTTCGTCATTTATTACAATTTGTGCTCTTTGGTTCCAGTAAAGGTTTGTTATTATTCGAAGTCCCTGTTGTCTATGTTTTTTGTCTTAGAATTTCAACTAATTTTTCATGTCTTCGACCCCGCATGGGGATAAATGATGATGAGCGGAATTCATTACAAATGTAGGTAAGACCTACAGCTTTGTTGATTAGTAACTACCGAGGTCTAAGTATTTTAGGGCTGTAACGTTACAAACGTCACATCTTTGCTATTTTATTTTTAAATAATTATTTTACTTTATTTTCTTTAATATTTCATTAGTAATAATCTTCTATTTGTTTTACCTATTTTCTTCGTTAAAAAGTCGTTGGCGCCCTCTTTTGTTATCCTCTATTAATATATCTCTTTTCATCTAACATCCAAATCATCATACTGAACGTACTTCATATATCCCTACTCTGTAGATACCTGTCTTAATACGGAACATGCCTGCCACCTCCTACGTTGCATTGTCATGACAGTGACACTTCAGCCCAGCTCGCTGACAAACTGAAAATGGTAGGGAAGACTTATTTTTTAAAAAAGCATGAAGTTTAAATATTAGCTTTATTTATCCATCAACACTTATTCTCCTGGGGTGAATAGTTTGTAGCATCACTGTACAAAATTTTCTAAGCCTGTATTAACTTTTTTTTGTAATTTTTTATACCTAACCTTCCATGTCGAAAAGCACATGTTTCATATTTTACATCCTCTCTATTAATATGCTTTTAATAATCAAATTATTTAACTAACCCCGTAGTATTAATTTTATTTTATTCCTTTGCCTATTGCTACATTCTACGATTACTTGGCAAGGGCTCGTTTTTGGTTTTTTACTTCTTGATGTTTGATATGTGTTTTATCTTATAGTTTTTGGAAAGGAATCAAATCTTTCTCCCTTCGAGAGCCTCCAGCATAATGCCCATCGCCGGCGATGTACCACTACAAGGCTGACAACTACAACCAAGATGCATCTCTACTACACTGCAGCCATTAACATCACCAAGACTGTACCTGCACTGCACTGACCTAGGGCCACAACATCTGCCCAGGTCTACAAGAAGTCTACAGCAGTACAATTCGACATCAAGAAGTTACCATCGAACCAGATACCAAAAGCCATAAGTATAATCCAAAAATCGTTGATTTTTGCCAAGAATTTGAATATATTTGGTAATGCATTTTTTAATGAGTCATATTTTTATTATATCTTTATTAAACAATAAACATTATTCGTTAAAATATTGTTTTGTTTGCTTCCACTCTGAATTTTCATAGTTCATATACTCCCATCTAATTTACTTACCGTTGCACGTCATCCGCGTCATAGCCCGAGACGTCACATGATACCAACACGAAGTATTTAGGCGGTAGTTGTGTTCTTTTTTAGAATCACTTTTACCCCAGGCTGTGGGTGAAAAAATGTGATATAATTCAAGAATTTTTGAAACCTATCAGGTGTTGTAAAGGACGATGCCAGGAATAACTTATACTAAAATGTAACCAAAAATTTTGTGCGGTTTTTTATTTATGACGATTTTCATTTGTTAAATTTACAATTTTTAAAGATTTTTAATTTTGCAGCTTAGGATATTCATTTTAGAGAAAAACTTTTAAATAGAAAATTGTAGCAAATTAAAAAACCTACAATTTGAGCTATGGCAAGTTTAATTTCGTTAATATGTTATTGCAAAACAGCCTGCGAAAACTCCAAAATGGCCGTTTTTTGCAATTGCCTTATTTATTGTAAAAATAACTTTTATGTATTTTTTAAGGCTTTAAAATGAAGATCTTTCAATACTAAACATAAAAAATTGTAGTGCCCGATTGGTGAACTTGTTGTTTAGATATTATAATTTGTTTATCCCAAGAGGTAAAATGCCCAAAGCTATAACTTTTTGAAAAAAAAATCGTACAGAGTTAATTCAAGATCCACTCTCCTTCTAAATACTTATATTTTCATATTCTGATGTAAATAAATGCGTATAACATTTTTCAACCTATTATTTCGGGTTTGAAAATAAGGGGGCAAATTTCGTTATAAACATTTAGAACTGAAGCCGCCCCTGTACATCCTATGAGTTTTTAACTTGCAGGTTATTATTGCTGAAGACAGAATAAAGATTCAAAACTAAATAAAAATTTTCTACGACCAACTGAAGCCGAGATAATTGTTTTTGTTTTCTTAAATCGTAGTGACTTTAGTTATAACAATTAAGAAATTATTTCACAGTCACTGACTAAAGAAGGACTTATATTATCTTAAAATAAAAATTATTTTAACCGAAAATTACATTTAATTATTAAAAATGATTTTTAAAGTGTAATGGAGATTTATTTATCGTTACGACTATGATTTATTGTGTCGGTTGCCCTTAGCAACGGCTAGCAACTTATAATACATTGTATCACGGTTTTTGCTTTAAATTTTAAAGCACCGCTTGGATTGACATGAAATTTAGCAAACACATAGATAACATGTTAAAGAATAAAAATGATATTGGGCTTCTGTGTGCATTTGTCCTGGGGGTGAATTTCACCCCTTATGAGGGGTGAAAAAATATATGTTCAAAATAAGCTCGGAAATGGATAAAACGTCTAATTCTAAGCACTTTTCGTTCTATAGCATTTTTTCACCAAGTTAATACCTTTCGAGTTATTTTCGAGTAAATATTTTCAACAACAAAAAAACACGTTTTTAGGCGGTTTTTGACAAATGACTAAAAAAATAAGTGTTTTATTGAAAAAATGGGTTTTAACAAAAATATAGCAAATTAAAAATTGAAAAAAATGATGTATGCATCAAATCTCTAGACCTAGTATAAACAAAGTTCTAGCTAATGAAAAATAGGTTCATATCCGTCAAATTTCAAAGTGAATTATTTCAACATGAAATAATCAAAAAATCATGCATTTTTTGGAGAAAAATCATTTTTTAAAGTATTTAAAAAAATTTGTATATCTGTTTTAAAAAATGTTTATAGCATCAAAAGTAAGCAAGTTACTCTGAAAATAAAGTTGATCTCTTTTTTTTGGTCAAAAAACTCGAAAGTCAACCCCCAATTAGCATCTTAAACCAAATTAATCATTACCGCTCCACAAGTTACTTTGCTCATGTAATATTTATATGATCTGTAAGTATCATCGGTTCAAAGGGCTTATTTAAAAAAATGGTTTTAAAGTAAATCTGTTTTAATTTTTAATTAAAAAAAAAATGTTTTCTTCTAAATAACTTAAAATTTATTAATGTGACCAAAAATCACAAAGGGTAAAAAAATTTAGTTTTTGCTGTTATGAACATTTTGGATTTTTTGCTTCTTTTTTTTGGAAGGCAAAAATTTGTTAAGATATGGCTGTTCTAAATTTGCATACACTCGTGATTATTGACTAGTTCAAGTCCTTTTAACTACTGCCCCTTCAAAAATAAGCACTTTGAAAATGAAACTTACAGACATAAACGACACATACACGAGTAAAACAACTATGAAGTAAAATTGATTAATTTCATTTTTGATGCTCATTAGGGAGTGACTTTCCCAAGTTTTTTTACCAAAAAAAAAAGAGATCAACTTTATTTTCAGCGTAACTTACTTACTTTTGATGCTGTAAACTTTTTTTTTTAAAACAGATATACATATTTTTTTAAACACTTTAAAACAGTTGTAATGATTTTTCTCCAAAAAGTGCATTATTTTTCGGTTATTTCACGTTGAAATAATTCACTTTGAAATTTGACGGATATGAACCTCTTTTTCATTAGCTAGAACTTTGTTTCTACTGGGTCTAGAGATTTCACGCTACACCATTTGTTTCAATTTTTAATTTGCTATATTTTTGTCAAAACGCTCTTTTTCAATAAAATACTTATTTTTGAGTTATTTGTCAAAAACCGCCTAAAAACGTGTTTTTTTGTTGTTGAAAAATTAAGGTATTTACTCGAAAGGTATTAACTTGGCGAAAAAATGCTATAGAACAAAAGGTGCTTAGAATTAGACGTTTTATCCATTTCCGAACTTATTTTGAACATATATTTTCTCACCCCTTGCAAGGGGTGAAACTCACCTCTAGGACAAAAGCACACAGAGGCCCAATATCATTTTTATTCTTTAACATATTATCTATGTGTTTGCCAAATTTCATGTCAATCCAAGCAGTGCTTTAAAATTTAAAGCGAAAACAGTGATTCAATGTATTATAAGTTGCTAGCCGTTGCTAAGGGCAACCGACACAATAAATCACAGTCGAAAAGAAAAATAAATCTCCCTACACTTTAAAAATCATTTTTAGTAATTAAATGTAACTTTCGGTCAAAATAATTTTTATTTTAAGATAATATCAGGCTTTCTTTAGTCAATGACTGTGAAATAATTTCTTAATTGTTATAAATAAAGTCACTACGATTTAAGAAAACAAAAACAATTATCTCGGTTTCAGTTGGTCGTAGAATATTTTTATTTAGATTTGAATCTTTATTTTGGCTTCAGTAACAATAATCTGCAAGTTAGAAACTCATAGAATGTACAGGGGCGGCTTCAGTTCTAAATGTTTATAACGAAATTTGCCCCCTTATTTTCTAACCCGAAATAAGAGGTTGAAAAATGTTATACGCCTTTATTTACATCAGAATATGAAAATATAAGTCTTTAGAAGGAGAGTGGATGTTGCATTAACTCTGTACGATTTTTTTTTCAAAAAGTTATAGCCTTGGACATTTGACCTCTTGGGATAAACAAATTATAATATCTAAGCAACAAGTTCCCAAATCGGGCACTACAAATTTTTTTTATGTTTAATATTGAGAGATCTTCATTTTAAAGCCTTAAAAAAATACATAAAAGTTATTTTTACAATAAATAACGAAATTGCAAAAAACGGCCATTTTGGACCTTTCGCAGGCTGTTTTGCAATAACGTATTATCGAAATTAAACTTGCAATAGCTCAAATTGTAGGTTTTTTAATGTACTATAATTTTCTATTTAAAACTCTTTCTCTAAAATGAATATCCTAAGCTGCAAAATTAAAAATCTTTAAAAATTGCAAATTTAACAAATGAAAATCTTCATAAATAAAAAACCGCACAAAATTTTTGGTTACATTTTAGTATAAGTTATTCCTGGCGTCGTCCTTTACAACACCTAATAGGTTTCAAAAATTCCTGAATTATATCCTGAAATCGACCTATTTTTCACCCACAGCTTGGACTATTTGCCGAGTACACTGGCGTTACAGCCACTAGGCATATTTTATTATATACGCGTAGAAATAATATTTAAAGATTTCTATTAATGTTAACTTAAAGATATGCACAATAATGTTTCATTTAATTTGTATAAATGGATTATAAAGCGTTTTATGAAGCAGATTTGTTCAGAACACACTGTAATTGTAATCGAACGAAGGTGATATTTTGGCATAAATTGGTAACATTTATTTAACAGTTGCGGTGATGACACTTCATATTTGTTTATATTCTTTACTATAAGTATTTGTTTCATTATATTTACTGTTTTTATTATGTACTTTAACGTAAGATTATAACTTAATTATTGTTTTCTATTTCTAAAGTTTTTATTTATTTACATTGAATATTAATTTGTTTTGCTGTATAATCCACTTCCGCAAAAATTGTGTGATGTATTTGATTTAAAATGAATTGAAGAATTTTTTGTAATTGGGCAACAATGTCAACTAAGATCTCTAACGTAAATAATGACGTGCAACGGTAAGTAAATTAGACGGACTGTATTTAAGATTAGAACAAGACGAACACACACCTTGGGAGACTGAGCTAGGCCAGGGTGGACGATAACTATCTTAGTTGGTTGAAATATTATTTTCAAATGGTATTTCAATTAGCTGAGGTAGTCGCGTTCTTTGTTTCAGGGCTTACTAGATTTTTCGAATTTGTGTATTCTCTTTACAAACTCCCTATAACTTCTCAATACATATGTGACAATCTAATTAAAAAATTTGCTAAATTTTGGTTTTCCGTTTTTTCATCAAATTAGCCAGGATATGGGGAGAACAGCCACAATGGACCGGTCTATCCTTATTCGAAACTGCAACGTTGCCAATCCTAAAAACACGTCACCATCATCAATAGCGCTACAACTCTTCGCTAGTCTTTGCCGCGCTTACTATTGCCTTACATGTTTGTCGGTCCTGTGCCACTAAAGGCGGCTGCACAATTGACCGGGAACGGGAACGAGAACGGAAACGGGAACGAGAACGGAAACTGAAAGCATCAGCAGATTCACAATTAAATGGTAAACAGCTGTTTTGTGTCACTGTCACTTGTGCTATTAATTATTTTTCTTCTCAAAATAAATTTTGTGGAACGATCTTTTTCTAATCTTATTAAAAGAACATGTCTGTGAACTCTAAAAATATGGATTTATTTGATGACGAGCTTTTATAATATTTTCGTTTTTTATAATCTTGGAACTAATTTACACAATATGTGTGCAATCGCAAAGGTTTGTCAGCATAAAGATAAAAAGCATATCATTCAAATATTTATATTATTATTGTATCTAGTTACCATATAAGTACACGTACTACGATCTACATCAATCATATGGATGAGGACATTTTTCCAATAAAGAAATCAATCGTTGTTTGTCATTTATTTTAATGCAAAATGTATAAAAATTGTCAATAAAACTTGATCACACACTTCTAATAACAAATTTTTATTGGGCATTTGACAGTATTTTTAATACTGCCTTCTGATTGGTTCCGGGAATACAACGGGAACGAGAAAGTTGAAACATGGTCAACTTTCCCGTTCCCGTTACCGGACAGCTTCTCGTTCTCGGTTATTGTGCATCTACAACATTAATTTACATAGAGGTTAACTTTTTTCCCGTTTCCGTTCTCGTTCCCGTTCCCGGGCAATTGTGCAGCCGCCTTAATTCCCATTGTCGCACTCCCATTTTCTCTAGATCTTCTTTGACTGCATCTTTCCACCTTTTTCTAGGCCGCCCCACAGACCTTCTTCCATCTGGCCTTTCCCAGAACACACTGTTTATAAGGCGATTGTCATTACTGCGTATCACATGCCCTGCCCACCTGAGTCTATTGGCCTTTATATATCTGACTATATTTTCTTTTCCGAATAGAGACTCTAGCTCGTTATTGTATCTGCGCCTCCATTCGTTTGTCACGCTGTCTCTGCAAGGGCCATATATCATTCGAAGGATTTTACGTTCCCACACCAGCAATTTATTAGCTTCTCTTTTTGTTAGCGTCCATGTTTCGCTTCCATACGCGACTGCTGGTCGTATTATGGTCTTTTATATCCGGATTTTTTTCACCTCGTGAAAGAAGTGTTGACTTCATTAGATGTTGCATTGCAAAGAAAGATCTGTTTCCTGCCATTCTCGTTTCAACTTCTCGCTCTAATTTGTTGTCATTTGTGATTGTTGCTCCTAGATATTTAAATTCTTAGCCACTTAGCCGTGTCCTAAGAACACGGCTTATGAAAAAAAGCAAATACATCAGATTTAATATTTTATTATACACACATTTTTATAAAAAAAATACGGGTATATGGATATAAAAACAAGATACAAAAGGTATCTTAAAAACTTACAAAAGTAATGATCAACGAAGGCAGTTAAATCGTTCCATGATTGATATCTTAGCGTTATAAATAACAGTCTCCTTATGTTACGTTATTGTCAAAATAGGAACCACTATTCTCTTTTCTTTAAGTGTCTTGTATAATACCCGCTTATAAACAATATGTAATATTAATACTATGTAGTTAGAGCCGTAACTAATTTTAATTACAATAAACAATAATAAAAAAAAAATTAACATAAAGTTACTTTATAATAAGGAACAAAAATTAAAAAATACCAATAATCGAAGGGCAATAAATTTACCAGTATATGATGGTAATCATAAATAAACACATCAAAAATATCTAAGGAACACAAAGTATTTTTTTCATATTTATATACGAGGTCTATCCATAAATTTCGTTACGTTTTGATCTGTAGCCGCTAGGGGCGGGGCTAGCGCGGGTATCTTAGTATTGTGGCGTTACTCCGTTCAGTAGCTGTCCAGCCGTGCGAGCACGAAGTCACTGTCTCTTCTCCTTATTTTACAACAGCTGTTTGAAACGTGTGCCGCGATCGAAAACCCGCCAGTTGTGAGGTGAGATAATATGAAAAGTACAGGGGAAAAACAAGGAATGTAACTTTTTCATTAATTTTGGCTTTTCTCGCCATGTGGTAGCAAAAACTGAGTACTATCGACTAGGCTATCGATTCAGGACAATGAACTGAAAGATCAGCCTATATAAATTATCTAAGAATCTGTATCCCGGCGAAGGACCAGTATTGTCCGCTCGCCTCTGAACAAAAATAAGGAATGTTAGCAGTTTTTTGGTGCATAATTAAATATAAATTAATATAGATTCATATTATATTAAGATTATAGAATGAGAATTGCTAGAATTCTGCTAAGAATCTCCTAAGTAGTTTTTAGATATCATAAGAATAAGAATTAAACCTTTATTGGTGTTTATCTGAATATGTGTAAAATGTGACATTCCTTGTTTTTCCCCTGTACTCTTAATATGGTTCTTGTTGGCTAAAAACAAACCAATTGAAATTTATCACGAAATTTGTGCTGTTTATGGGAACAATGTGATCACTGAAGGCGAATGAGCGAAATCACGCTCAGTGTCACGTCAAAATGGCCTGCAACATCAGCTTGTGAAAGACCAGCCTCTATCACATTTACAGCACTTACCACTTGAACATGTGTTAAATCGCTCCATGCTCCATGCGACGCTCCATGCGTTTATTATCTTGTTTTAATGAAATTTTAAAGAACGCATACTACATATAATGGCCCGGATAGCTCAGGCGTTAGTATGCCTGACTTCCACGCAGGTAGACCGGGGTTAGAAACCCAGCGCCGGTGAGAACATCCTAGACATTTTTAAATGTCTATAGATCCCAGGTCGACTCAGCCTGAATAAAAATGAGTAACTTGGGTAAAACCAGAGGTAATAATAGGCGGTTGAAGTGTAGCATTGGCCCTGTTACCTTCCTTGTAAACCGTAGACCCAAGAGATGGCAGACTACCCTGCTATAATCCCAAAGCCGCGTTAGCGGTATAAAACGGAGGACTATTATTATTACTATCTATATATTTGAAGTAATTAATCAATCGTATGAATTTGAGGCGCTATCACTTGCCTTAATAAAGCAGTGCAATTGACAGATTTCTTGACGCACCTTGACTTGTAGAGATCAAGTTTTCAAAGCGAATGGGATGCATTGACAAAAAAAGTTTTTATTGAAAAAAGTGGAATATTAGTGGTGTTCCTTAGACATTTATCATGGGTGTATTTACAAAACAAAAACCTAACAGTAAAAGCAAATGCACAGAAAACATCAATGGGTTGGCACTTTCTAAAACGATTTAACTGCTACTTATTTAATTAGAAATATTCAGACTGTGTCATACTATTTTCAGTCATTTTGTTATAAGTTGTGAATTATTGTGAAGTGAAATTTGAATACTAAATGACGGCTAAAAATACTTCTATTGTGATACAAAACCAATCGGGGCTACACTCGCTTCCGACCCATCTAGGCGACACTCAATTTATAAGAAAAAAAAATGTTTCCTGACAATCATAAAACAATAACTAGTAAAATTGTGGAATAGTTATATTATTTATATAATATTTCCAACACTTGCTTATTCCCTAAGGGCACGTCCAAGGTGCACTCTGGTCTTCGGAGTCGGCGCTGAGTCCGTGTGCGAATAACCCTTTTTATTCAGTTGTCAGCGGGCAGGTGCACTTTGGACACGCCCGTTTAAATACGAAGGATTATTTGCACACAGACTTTGCGCTTACTCCGAAAACCAGAGTGCACCTTGGACGTGCCCTTAGGGTGCGTCCATAGTGCACCCTGGTTTCTGAGTCAGAAAGCCGATACCGTGTGCGAATAATCTTAATAACAGCGCGCAGGTGCACTTTGGACAGGCTCGCTTAAATAGAAAGGATTATTTGCACACGGACTCGGCGCTGACTTCGGAAACCATTATGGACGCACCCTTAGGCATTAAAGATATAAACTTATTCCCTAACAACACAAAACATTCCAGGAATGTACTATCAAAGTTCTATTAATGTTTGAATGTCCTGGACATTCAAGGAACATTCGGTGAACATCTGATTAAATTATTGGTGGAATGTTACCACAAGACATTCTATGAACATACTACCACTGTCCTATATTTTAAGTGAGCCCATTTACTATTCAATTTGCGTTCATTTTCAAATTTGTCGCGCGTGTTCTATGTAAGTAGGGTCGCGTGCCGCGTGGTCATCACATTTTCACATTTCATGAACCTAAAAATTTATGATTGGATTTGGATGGAAAATGGAAATTAGAATTATATATTAATATAGTGGCTTTTTTTGCTGCTCTGTATGTTAGTTTTGCTCTGGATCTCTTTTGTTTAAACAAAAGTATTATAAAATCCGTTTTCAATTTTCTTTATTCTTTATGAAACGAATTATTTATGCATATTATTACCAGTAACTAGTACCTATTTCTTTTGATACTTAATTGTAAAGAATAGAAAAATTACCATACATTTTAATTTTTTTTAGAATCAGCTGAAAGTGGTCTACAACAAAAACAGGAAGGAAACGTATAGCCTTGTCGCTATGAAAGGCAAAAGAGAGATATGTAAAAAGTGTATTGGCTAGTTGGAAGAAACTCCACATTGTCGGTGCATAAGTTATTACTTTATAAACAAATATTAAGACCTGTATGGACTTATGGATGCCCACTATGGGGGTGTACTTACTAGACCAAGTAATATAAAAATTATACAAAGATTCCAGAACAAAATACTGAGAAGTATTGTAGATGCTCCTTGGTATGTGACAAACAGTGATCTCCATAAGGACCTAGAAATTGAACCTGGATATAATCATCAAGAAGATGGCAAGAAGTCAGGAGCAACAACTTCGTAAGTACGAGAATATTGAGGAAATCCAGCTCCTCGATACTACTAGGCAAACTAGAAGATTGAAGAGGACAAAGCCTTTTGAACTAGTTTAAGTGATAGTGAAAAGCATAGCATAGCGCTTGTGTGCCTGTGCATGTTAGAATAGTGCATGATCTTGTTAGATTAGATAAGAGACGCTATGGGGTAAGCTCATCTTAAGGAACAGTAGTAATTTAGGTTAAATTAAAATTGCTCATTGTCCAGTTATGACCAGATTGTAATTGTAATGTACAATTCAATACAATGAATCATCATCGTAGTGATGATTATGGAAAAAATATATGACAAGATTTTGTGCAATAAAAATGTTTATATTTATCAAGGATGTATTATTTGGTATGGCCACATATACTTCTGGTATATCGTCGGTGATGTGGCAATACCTCCTATCTGCTTTTTCATGAATTTTGTATGAGACGAAAAACCATTTTTAGGGTCATCTCCCGTTTTCACATGTAAATGTTGACATTTTTTGTAGTAAATAGATAGTTGAATTTACTACAAAACATGTCAAAAAATATCATATGAAAACAGGAGGTGACTGTAAAAGTTTTTAGTCTCTCTTACAAAACTCATGAAAAAACAAATCGGAGGTATTATGTCACATCAGCGACTATATCCAGGGACTGTCTAAAAAATATACTGTGAATGTCCAAAGAACATTCGTAGACATTCATGGAATGTTCCAACAAGACATTCAAGGAATGTTTAAAATGCTGACACAGGACTTTCCTGGGACATTTAGGGGACGTTCTTGTGCTTTTGAGGACATTCCAGGAATGTTTTCAATGTCCTGTGTGTACATTCTAGGAACATACATGGAATGTTTGGTGTTATTAGGGTTGAGTCCAAATTTCTTCATCATTTGTTACAAAATAATTTAACAAAAACAACAAATTTGAAGTCCACAAGTTTTTTGCTTCTTATAAAAAGTTTTACTTTTTGCACTTAAACTAATGTACTTAATGTAAACAATGATAATAGTAATAACTAAATATCTAACAGCCACACAAGAAAAAATGAGTGGATCACGGAAAAAATCACGGAAAATGTTGGCAGTGCCAAGTATAATAAAAAGTATAATAATAAAAATGAGTGTGCAGAATTCGCTGGGTGGCCCTGCTAAGTAACTTAACACCTTGGCTGCGTTACGGGACAAATAGACCTCGTATTGCACTAACGGTTGGCTGTGTCGACTGTGTCGTAACACACGGTGACAAATGGAGTATACGGGGCATAAATGCCTCGTAACGCACCCAACGTAAGTTTATAAAATATCTCTAAACGCGCCAATGTGTTAAGAGGAGGTCGAGTTGCGTGAAGCCGGTCTATCAATAAGATAAGTTTCTAGAAGAACCAACAGATCCTTACGCAGTACTCTGAAGTGTGAACGAGCATGGACTTAGGAAGGGCGAGGATACCGAACGAGGAGTTCAGGACGTCACAGAGGGACCACAAAGTAAGAAGATCGTCAATTAAGACTTTTGTCTCTAAGAAACAGATTCAGTAGAACTCGAACCAATAATTTTGGACAAGTATTGTTGCTTATGTTTTACTCCGATATTTAGTCTACCAAACAGGTCGACGTCGCTCCAATGACACCTGCAGAATAGTGAAGGGGTGCATGAAACTGGCATCAACACAACATAAAAATGTTTACAAACCAGAGGTTTGCAAATCCCTACTCGCAAAAGAGTAGAACATGAAGGGGAGATTAAACAAATCGAAGATAAGCCTTTCAAAAACCTGTATTAACCCTCCGGTGTCCACGCTGCGGCACTCCGTGCTGCATTTTAAAGTTTTAATAAGTTTTACCAATATGCTTTCGTACATACCACTATCCGTTTAGACATGCACGAGTGACTATCTGTGAAGTACTACCTGCGGATATTGCATTTTCTGAAGTGTTTTATCAGTTTGATATTGAGCGTTGAAGTGAGAGGTATTCAATATTTTTTTTTTGCAAAAAGAAGTGAGAAAAGAATTCAGTGCAATGTGTGTTTATAAGACTAATTCAATTATTTTGTATTTAGGTATTTTACTTTTGGGATGTTTGTGATTTTTTTTTATTGCAGTAAATGTTTTCTTTGTTCAGATTACATTGTAAGACTGACTACTCGTTTTGTTTTTTTTTTTGCGCCTGAGTCGTTACATTATGTTCAAGTCATACAATAAAATGTTAAAAATAACGCTTTTCTTTTGTCATTCTAACAAATTTTTGATACATTTAACATCTAATAACGTTTTTTATTTGAAGAAAAAATCTTCTGTGTAAAAGGTATATTTATTTAAAACCCCAATAAAGGGCTACATTAAAAGACAGAACGATTTCGCTCTAAAGAGAGCATAATCAGTGTTCTAAGCCTAAAATAAGTACAGCCATAATTAGTGAAGGCAAGAGTAAAAATTTAAAGGTTGACCAAGATAAAAAATTAGGTTATACTTACAAGCTCTACATGCTAAGCCACCAAAAATACATGGGTTAAAACCCTTAAAATGCTGACCAAAAGTCTTACATTGGCATATTATATATCAAACCCTGGCGATGGGTGAAATTTAAACAAGATATACCTTAAAGCATCATATGACTACACCACGTATCTAATAAAGAGTCATATTATATTACCTTGAGTTTACAGTTTATGTAGTTGATCTTACTGTAGTGGTTACAAATCTCCTTTTTTTAAATTTTTAGTTGAAAAGTGTTCTTTAGGTTGACTGGAACATTTCCTGGAGTCTTCACTTTACAAAATTTAGGAAAAACATTGTTGTTTATGCATTGGGAGATGAACCATACATCCAATTTAAGAGTGCATCTTTTAGTAGCTAAGCGCATGTACTGAGGAGCCAAGTTTACCATACCGTCAATATTAAAATCCATAAGGAAAAATTTCCTGTAAACACAAAATTTTCCTGTACAGGAAATTTTTCCTTATGGATTTTAATATTGACGGTATGGTCAACTTGGCTCCTCAGTACATGCGCTTAGCCACTAAAAGATACACTCTTAAATTGGATGTATGGTTCATCTCCCAATGCATAAACAACAATGTTTTTCCTAAATTTTGTAAAGTGAAGACTCCAGGAAATGTTCCAGTCAACCTAAAGAACACTTTTCAACTAATAATTTTAAAAAAGGAGATTTGTAACCACTACAGTAAGATCACCTACATAAACTGTAAACTCAAGGTAATATAATATGACTCTTTATTAGATACGTGTAGAGACCGACCGAATGTGATTTTTTTGACCGAAGCCGATGCCGAAGTTCGGCCTGTAGGATACCTTCGGCCGAAGCCGTAGTCGAAGGTTACTAAATATTTGCATTCATAGTAGGGATAGTCGATGGTCGATGTTTCTCAGAATTTTACTACGTGAGAAATATTCAAATGAAGAACTTTGAGACATCTTGGCCTATTGTTAAAATTTATATACTACCTACTACCTGAAAGTTTGTAAAACGTTTTAGTTTATTAGGGTATAAAATAGGGTGTAAATATTATTCAAATTATCAAAGGCTCGCCGAAGCATGTTTAGAGATTATTTATATACCTAGTATAGTATACTCAGAGCATTTTATTATTCCACCTTCGGCGAAACCTTCGGCTTCGTTTTGGCCGAAGGTTTAAATATTGGCCGAAGGTGACCGAAGCCGATGCCGAAGCCGATTAATCGGTCGGTCTCTAGATACGTGGTGTAGTCATATGATGCTTTAAGGTATATCTTGTTTAAATTTCACCCATCGCCAGGGTTTGATATATAATATGCCAATGTAAGACTTTTGGTCGGCATTTTAAGGGTTTTAACCCATGTATTTTTGGTAGCTTAGCATGTAGAGCTTGTAAGTATAACCAAATTTTTTATCTTTGTCAACCTTTAAATTTTTACTCTTGTCTTCACTAATTATGGTTGTACTTATTTTAGGCTTAGAACACTGATGATGCTCTCTTTAGAGCGAAAACGTTCTGTCTTTTAATGTAGCCCTTTATTGGGGTTTTAAATAAATATACCTTTTACACAGAAGATTTTTCTTCAATTTTTGTAATTAATGGTATACAGCCAGCTACAAGAAAAATTTTTCCTTATGGGTTTTTTATTTGTGCGGCATTAGGTACCTCAGAGTGTCCACTCATGTAACTTTACGAGACGTGGCTACCGGAGGGTTAATATTATACAAATATGCTAAGAGAATGAGAAAGTAGAAGTGTACATTTTTTTTAAAAGCTGCCTAGTTAATAGATAAACCAAATGATACACATCGATATTTCAGTTCCATTGAGAAATAAGTCAAAATTTAGAGTTTTGAGAAAATCGAAATCAAAGATTCTATTATCTTGTATTTTGTATACATTGAAAATGAAATATTTTTGGCTTGTTTTTACACTCACCGGCACAAAAAACGGACACCCAAAAAAATGGGTCATTTTTAATGTCTTGTATTTCCTAAACCCGATGTCCGATTTAAGTAATTTTTTTAATATGTTATAGCCTTATTCTTTAACAATATCGCTGTAATAATATTGTTGCTAAACAGGTACACTGTCATTGTATACAGGGTGTACGAATCAAACTGTGTTTTTTTCTCAAACATTGGAACACCCTGTGGAATGTTCTAGCTTTTATAAAATACTGAAATTAAAACCCAACTATAGCCTCAGGTTTTCTTAACATTCTGTTTTTTGATTCATTCGCTGATGTTGGATAATAAAAAAGTTAGGCACTTTAACAATTACCCCTGTTTTTCGTCAATACAGTTTTTAAATAAGTACGGCAAACTTTAAGGGGTAATTCTGCGTGATAAAATAATGACAGTTTGCTTTATAAACGTATGCCCGCAAATGCTTCGTTTCCGAGATAGGGGGTGTTGAAATTTGATTTAAAACGGTTTGTGAATTGCAAAAGAAATTTGGTAGTTATTGCGCATTATTTGGCATACAATTAAGAATTTTATAAAAATCCACGAGGAAAAAATTTCCTGTAGTTGGATGTATACCATTTATAACAAAAAACCACGAAATCCTTTATAGAAGCTATATTTACTTGTTAAAATCCCTATACAGGGCTACATCATAAAACAAACAGAACTAGTTTTCAATCGGTTGACCGATCATCATCAGTGTTTCTTGAATCAAACATGCTAACCACCAAAGTAAAAATATTAGGGTAAAAACCCTTTAAAATTAATCCGTCATAGGAACATATAAAATTGATGTGACTTTACATATGGATGTACCTCGAGCGTGAAACATTGGATATTTTGTACATCCATATGTAAAGTCACATTAATTTTATATGTTCCTATGACGGATTAATTTTAAAGGGTTTTTACCCTAATATTTTTACTTTGGTGGTTAGCATGTTTGATTCAAGAAACACTGATGATGATCGATCAACCGATTGAAAACTAGTTCTGTTTGTTTTATTATGTAGCCCTGTATAGGGATTTTAACAAATACAGTGACGAGCGCACTAATAACCGGCAATATAACGCAAAAGATGGAAAACATATTAAGTTGTGGGATAAAAAGGGATGAACCTAGTAGAGGTGTTAAATTTAGCGATAGTAACTTAAAAATTGACATTATATTGATTGTTTCCCACCTCTAGACGTATCGGACGAGTTTGAGAAATGCCACTGTCACAGTGACAGTTTTAGTTGACATACTCCTCTGATACGTCTAAAGGTGGGAAACAATCAATATAATGTCAATGTATATGTTAATATCGCTAATTTTAACACGTCTACTAGTTTTACTTATTTTTATCTCACAATTTAATATGTTTTCCATCTTTTGCGCTATTTTGCCGGTTATTAACGCGCTTATCACTGTATACCTCTTAGATTAACGAAACCGGTAGATATAACATCGACAAGTGCGCAGCCTGTCCGTTTCCTCTGAATCCCCACTCCTTTGTCCTGCCAATCAAAATAGCAGACAGAGTATATCCCCTCCATCACTGTCCGCCGGCAATAACTTGTTCTCTGGTTTAAATTTTTTACGTTAAATCTTCGGTAAATTGTGTGATTTTGAAGGTTAAGTTTTCCCATTTTCCCTAGCCATATTTGTATCGAGGGGAAGTGTTGGACGCTGTACTTCAGAATCGGACTTATACATTTTAATACTAGCAAAATACATTTTAAATAAATTAGCCTCGAATTGCATTTCTGATTGTTTCAATACATACTATAAATAATAAATTGTATTAAAATTGGGGGGTCAATATTCCATTTCGCTTAAAGTCATGATTTTGATACTTCTACGGTTTATTTGATAGTGAAATAAATTTAAAAAATTATAAACACTAAAGCTCCGCAGTATACGACTTCAGTGCTTAAGTCTAACTCATAAAACAGGCGTTGTATTTTCGACATAGCAAATTTGAAATCTACCTTTTTAGATCCTACATCAGGTCGTGAAATTGCAGTAATTTTTTATACTTGTAGCTAATAAATTGAGAAGAGCACCTATCATATAAAAATCAAAAGATGAAAGTAAGATTAGCAACACAACTACTCAGCGATTCTATAGCTGATGCTATTGAATTCTTAAATGAAACTTTGCAAATAGAACAATTTAAAAACTGCGAAGCAACTGTTAAATTTATCCGAGTTATTAACAAATTATTTGATATATTTAATTCTAGAAGCATTTACCAAAGGGGATATAAGCAACCTATTAATGAAGAAAATTACATTTCTATTGTAAACTTTTTAGAGGAGACCTCAGATTATTTGGAATAATTTTCATTTATAAATATGAAACTTGTATGTAAAAGTAGGAGAAAAATGGGCATTATTGGTTTTTTGTTTTGCATTAAAAGTTTAAGACATTTATATACAGAATTAGTTCAAACAAAATTATTAGCATCCATTCCTACATACAAGCTGAATCAAGATCATGTCGAATTATTCTTTGGGTTAATTAGATCGAAGGGGGGTAACAACAATAAGCCGACAGTCAGGCAATTCAAAAGTGCGTATAAAAAATGATGCTGCATCTTGAATTAAAGAGATTCATTTATGGGCAATATGAATTATGGTTATTTTATTATTCCAAAATTGTCCTGAATACATACCTGTCACTCCTCCCACCCATTTGTCCCAACTTAAAATATTTGGCAGGCTTTGCGCATCTGTTTCTTGCCTGAACGTTATATCTTTCGTTTCGTTAATCTAAGGTATACCTTTTATAAAGGATTTCATGGTTTTAAGAATTCTATATTCACCATTGGCGTGCATACGGGATATATCTAAAATGTTTATACCCGTATGCACGCCAATGGTGAATATAAAATTCTTAACTGTATGCCAAAAAATGCGCAATAACTACCTCTTAAAATCTACCAAATTTCATTTGCATATCACAAACCGTTTTAGAGCAATAAATAAATCGTCAGTTTGTAAGAACAACTTCAACACCCCCTATCTCGGAAACGAAGCATTTGCGGTCATACGTTTATAAAGCAAACTGTCATTATTTTATCACGCAGAATTACCCCTTAAAGTTTGCCGTACTTATTTAAAAACTGTATTGACGAAAAACAGGGGTAGTTGTTAAAGTGCCAACAATTATCCAACATAAGCGAATGAATAAAAAAACAGAATGTTAAGAAAACCTGAGGCTATAGTTGGGTTTTAATTTCAGTATTTTATAAAAGCTCGAACATTCCACAGGGTGTTCCAAAGTTTGAGAAAAAAACACAGTTTGATTCGTACACCCTGTATACAATGACAATGTACCTGTTTAGCAACAATATTATTACAGCGATATTGTTAAAGAATAAGGCTATAACATATTAAAAAAATTACTTAAATCGGATATCAGGTTTAGGAAATACAAGTCATTAAAAATGGCCCATTTTTTTGGGTGTCTGTTTTTTGTGCCGGTGAGTGTATATTATGATATCGATAAAAGAGGACTTAATGAACATTTCCTTACAGTTAACTCCAAATACGAAATTGAAGAGTTATTTCCTTATGGAACTGAGGTATCGATATGAAAGCAGAAATTTCAAGTCTATCTAACTGAACAATGACCCAGAATCAGATCTTATACACTAGGCATCAGAGAAAATTACCAAATTTCATTTGAATATCTCAACCGGTTTAGAGCAATAAATAAATGGTCAGTTTGTAAGAAAAAAATTCAACATCCCGTATCTCGGAAACCAAGCATCTGCGGACAGATGTTTATAAAGCAAACGGTCATTATTTATTTTTTCATGCAGAATTGTCTCTTGAAGTTTGTCGCATTTATTTAGAAACACCCTGTATCACGGGCGCCCATATAAAAATTTTTAGGGGGGGAAGCAGACGTGAAGATGTTGCATATTATATTTTGTATACTTTGGATAACCATATATAGTTTAAGGCACCCAAAAAGCCAGGGGGGCCACGGCCCTAACTTTTTTACTATCCAACATAAGCGAATGAATAAAAAAAAGAATGCTAAGAAAACCTGAGGCTATAGTTGGGTTATAATTTCACTATTTTATAAATGCTATTCTACATTCACAATCAAGATGCAGTAGAAGTAAACAAACCGGGACACGTTAACTGTTACAAGGAGCACTCCTGAATCATGATTTACAATGTATAAAATTTGTAAATCATCATATTATGTGATTTACAGTGTATGTACATTTTAAATCATGATTCAGGAGTGCCCCTTGTAACAGTCAACATGTCTCGGTTTGTTTACTTCTACTGCATCTTGAGTGTGAATGTAGATTAGAATATTCCACAGAGTGTGGAATAGTATACACCCGGTATAGTGACAATTTACCCGTCTATCAACAATATTATTACAGTGATATTGTTAAAGAATAAGGCTATAACATTAAAAAAATCACTTAAATCGGACAAGCAGTTTATTAAATTCGAGACATCACAAATGACCAATTTTGCGGGTGGCCCGTTTTCTCTGACACGCAGTGTATATCAATGTGAGCAATTACTCATTTTCCAATAAACTTAGTAAGTGGCTGATGAGAATGGCATTATAGTGTCAATTATTGGTTTCTCTAAGTCTTTTAGGGGACAATTTATTCAAGTCAATAATTATTATTGAAGAGCAATAAAATGTATAACCAAAAGAAATTTTTAATTAACCAATTTATGAGTTATTGACAATATCTCATTTTCTGACATATTTAATTTTCCTTCTTTAATTTATTCTTTCTTTCTCTCTTTCTTTTGGTGGGAATCAGCCACAATTTTACTTTAGAATTAAGATTATTTGCCGTTTCAATTTCCACTTTGGAAATGTTACCAAAATACAAAACATAAATTGATTAAAATAAAATATAACACAATACATATAAGGATTATCAGAAAATTTAAAACAATAAGAAATAAATTCAACATTTCAAAAATACTAAAAACAAAAAACCATTGGGATTTTATCTAAAACTAAACCTAACAATGAACAAGAAAGAACAAAGAATTATATTTATAAAATATCTTGTCAATGTGAACATTTTTATTTAGGTGAAAAATCAGGACCATTAAACGTTAGATAGAGTGAGTGTACAGTGAACATCAACCTTATATTAAAAATAAAAAAATTATCTCAAATATGTAAACATGCGTGGGAAAATGAACACAGAGTTCACTGCAATGATTTAAATTAATATAGTTCTGAAAGAAAGAGATAGTAAAAACGGCAGCCCAAAGAAGCAGTCCTAATTATTTTGAATAAAACCAATTGTGTCACAAATTCTTCGGCAGAATGCAGTAGGATCTGATTACCTAGTAATTATAGAAGGGATTATAAAAAGGGAATCAATAAAAAGAAAATACCACTACAGTAGACTCTCTCTATAACGAACACGGGTATTACGGGGTTTCGCTTATAACGAGGTACACTAGATGTCCCATGAAATTCCTATCGAACTACAACACCTCTATAACGAGGCATATTTGGTTGTAACGAGGAAAAATGAAATCGAAGAATATGTTTCTTAACCTGTTTCTGGTGTGGTGAGGCCATAAATAAAACCATAACTGCCTGTATGCAGGAATGCCCTACATCTGTGTGCTTATTGAGACCAGTGCTGTAATAAATTCCACCGCCCGTAATAAACTTCTTCCTTCTTGTTTATCTATCCACCGATATTGAATATTGTAGGAAATTTACAAATTACGATGGCCAAATTTCATTGTTGAGGTTGACCATAATAAATTATGTAAGAGGCATCAAAACATTTCAGTGGTGGTGGTATGCACAATATTATTGTTGCCTGATATAACGAGATCCGTTTATAACGAGGTAATTAGTCCGCCATTTCAGTTCTCGTCATAGAGGGAGTCTACTGTATTAGTAAACCAATAAAATATCAAGGATACATAATTTATGTTTTAAAATAACACACATAGAAAACCAAAGTTTGATGTTAATGTTGAGAGTATACTAAATTTAAGACCAAATACTTATCAACACCAGATAGTATCATGAGGTATTTTCTGGGTTTTTCCTTAATATTTACTATGGGATCACTAACAGGAGAATTTTACTGTCATCATTGCATGAAGTTGTCTTTTTAAAGACAAATCACATGCTATTATTTTTCTGACGGATAATCTTAGGTTAAAGTTGATTTCATGTAATCTAATGAACTATCTGCCAATAAAATCATCCCAGGAATGCAACTCATAAATATCGGCAATATCATTTTAAAATCATTTACTTTAAAATGTATAATGCATGTCTGAATTTTCAATATAAAGAGTCAGATAAAATTAAATTATTAGAAGAATTTCGTTACCAAGTAACAAAAACCAAAATTGGTTTAATGTATGAATGTTTTGTAGCGTCTAGGACGTTTCATCGCCGCTGTTTCGATGCCGCCAGTTCATCGCCGGCCGATTCATCGCCAGTCAGTTAATCGCTATCTGATATATTTCCGAATTTTCGACAAGTACATTTATTATTTATTTTTAGTATTAATTAGGAATTCAAGGAAATGCGCGATATGACCATTCCCGTTGTTAAACTTTTATAATATAAAATATATTATAATGATCTTTTAAATTTCACGGTCAACATTTCCAACCAAGAGAAACTGTTTCTTAAATTCGAAAAGAACCCAAAATTTTCTGTACAAAAATTTAGGGGAAGTAGAATAGTAAATGTAATAATATTTTTATCTTTTTAATTGTCATAAGTTTTGAACTGAATTTAACGTCGTGTCGTGTCATCTCCCATAATACAAAATCAACTGACTCACTGGCGATGAAACGGACGGCGATGAAATGGACTAGCGATGAACCGGCGGCATCGAAACGGCGGCGATGAAACGTCCCATTCCGATTTTGTATTTTGATAATGATTTCTGAACGGAAATGGAAACGTCAAATAAACTTAATTCTAATTGTAGTTTATTCACACCAAAAATGGTACATACTATCCCTTGCTTCTAATCTGTAGTTACTTATTACTGTGTTATTTTCTCAAATTATTTGATTGAATTGAATACAATTTAAAAATCAATAATGCAAGCCAATAACTAACAATAAATCCATAAAAAACACATGTAATTCCATACATTCCACCCTTCAGAGGCTACATCATCAAGTCATCAAAATGGAAAATGCGTTCCAAGATTGCAGCTTTAACACTAGAAGCACCAGAGCGGACATTTTGACTGATTTCTATTTTTGACACTCTGTATTACTTATTCATAGTTGTTTTAAAAAGTTGATAATTTAGAACTTTTCCTAGATCTATTTGAGGATTATAATTCCTCCTTTACAGGTACTTAATGTAATTACTTTTTAAGATGTGTTAACCTATACCTAGAAGCACCAGGGCGGTTATTTTGACTACTTTCTACACTCACCGGTACAAAATTCCGCCACCCAAAATTTTTGATTAAGTTTGACAATCTATAACTTTATTATTTGTACTCCCGATTTTTGCACATGTATTGATTTCTTTAAGATTTATATTTATATTCTTAAGATATAAGATTCTTGTACCAGTTTGTAGGTACATGTATCGATGTCGTTTTTTATTATTCCGGTAACAAATTTTTTTTGCTTAGATGGCATAATACGGGGGGTGAATGGAAGCGTTGTATTTTCTCTTAACAAATTCTGTGGAAAAATTTTGAGGGCTGATTTTGTTTCATACTACTTTTGTATTATCCTGGAAGTATCACTAAGGTTTTGTTTTTTGAATTAGCCAAATATCTCTTTTCTTGTAATACAGTGGAACCTCGATTATCCGTCAGGACACCGGACCAAGGGTATGACGGATAATAGAAAAGACGGTTAACAGAACATTAACAAAACTTAATTGATCAAACGACTAAGTGACACAATCAATGTTCGAATTTGCATCAAATTTAATTATGGTGACACACAGATATTGACTGTAATAATTATTGTGCTGTGCATTTTTATTTTCGGCTTGCGATTCTAAAAATAGAACTCTAAAAGCATGGCATCATTTATCACCTACATATTTAAATTGAAATTTAATCCAGAGCCCTGAATAAGAACAAAAATTATTTACATAAAAAAATGCGGTGGTGGCATAACTGCACGTGTACATTTCAACAAATTTCGTTTCGCTTATCGCAATGCTCAAACAAAATGAATTAATGACTAAATTTTTACTTATGTAGTCAATATAACTTATGTAGGTATGGACCCTGACGGTTAACAGAGGTGACGGTTAATAGAGAGACAGATAATCGAGGTTCCACTGTAGCTGTAAGTAAAAATACTGCTTTGAAGGTTTTTTTAATTAAAAATATCAAACTCACTAAAATTAGCAAAACAAAACAAAATTAACAACAAAACCAAACAATTCTATAGCGGATATGTCCACCTCTTGCAGCAACAACTGCTCGCAATCTGTTTGGCATCGCATAAAGATGTGTTATCCTTGCCTCGGAAATAGCCCGATATTCCTCTACCAGGGCCATAACTGTACAAAATTTTCTGGAGGCCTAGGATGACGGTGAATAGTTTTTAGTTCATCCCATAAATACTCAGTAGGATTGAGATTTGGGCTGCATGCGGGCCATTCTAATCTTATCAATCCAACCTCTATTTTATGAGTCAATCAGTGTTTTTATTTACAAAAAATGGTACAGTTCTTACAAGAAAAGAGATATTCGGATAATTCAAAAAACAAAATTTTAGTGATGCCTTCGGAATAATATGACAGGACTATGAAACAAAACCAGCCCTTCCATTTTTCCACAGAATGTTTTAAAGTTAGGAGGAAATACAACACTTTCATTCACCCCCGTATAATGCAATGCAAGCAAAATTTTTGTGTTACCGGAATAATACCAAACGATATCAATACATGTACCTACAAACTGGTGCAAGAATCTTGAAAATCGGAGTACAAATAATATAGTTATAAATTATCAAACTTAATCAAATTTGGGTGGCAGAATTTTGTGCCGGTGAGTGTATTTTGGACCCTCTGTGTTACTTATTCATGGTTATTGTAGAAACTTGATAACTTTGATAACAACGCAAATTCGTAATAAATCTATATTTAGGTACAGAAATCCTGACTACAGTACAAATGACAATTTTTTCAGATAGGTAGGGGAGAGTTGGATAAAACGGGATAGTCGGATAAAACGGGATACCTAGCCTAGAGACCCAACTAGTGCTGCTATCAATCGGACAACGACGAAAACTTGTTCTCAGTCGTTATTTTAACATTCTCAGTTCGTTTTACCTCTTACCTTTTACCAAAAGTTGTTGTGTTTAGAATTGTTTGACTCAATTTTTTTGGTACTTTGTACTTTTAAGTGCGTTGTTTTCTACATTATATTGCCTACATATCTAAACATATAATTCCGGCGACTATTACATTTAATTAAGCACTCACTAACGAATATTCTCAAGTGTAGTCTATCTAATTTTACTTTCACGTTTAGGCAGGAGCCATTTTTGTTTTGAAAAATGTCTGAGTTGGACAAAACGGGACACTTATAAGTTGGATAAAATGGGATACAGTTTTTTATGTCCCGTTTTATCCACCTATTTATTTGTTGGCCTATTAATTTTTTAAATAGCGATAAAGCGTGTTCTCATACTGCAGAAAAGAACAACATATTTTTATGTGACTTTTGTTCTGATATATGTACCTAGTCCTAAATAAAAGTTCTTATTTCCCATTTTGCAATAAAACATAAAAAATGCCTATTTTTAAGTTTCTGACTACTGAAGATATTGTTTTTTCAAAGGTAAATTTTGCGTTGCAGTCTTATATCTACTTAAATATACTTTTTAGATAATTTTATGCAAAAAATTAAATATTGTGAACCTATCCCGTTTTATCCAACCGTGGTATGCTAAAACGGGATGTGCAGGTCTTTAATAAATTTTTTTTTTACTATTTTTCAGTCATTAAAAATAGCTAAATATGTAGTTAGTAATTTTGCCAAAATTGGCAAAAAACAAAAAATATACCTATTAAATTCACTAGCCAGTTGTGTCTGAGTTTAACGGACCGACTATAGTAAAACTTACAAGTAGAGCTCAGTTTATTTTTATAAATATTTATGTACTAAAAAAATTGTTTTCTATTTATCGCGCCTATGAGTATATTGTCACAATATTGAGCCTTCATCTTAGATAGAGTCAAATACCGCCGACGCACTGTTGCCAAAGTTTTGCAAAACTTTCGAAAAAGGGTGTACTACAATCTCCCGAACTAATATTGATGACACGCTGATGTGGCCTCTTCAGTATAAAACATAGAACATTTTTGGGTGGAACACTCAAAATTTTTATTACAATTACATTATATTGTATGAAACTTAATAAACTTATGAAAAACATATCAAGCATTTTAAATGTAAAATTTAATGTTTTCTTAACATTTCAATTGCTCTAACAAATTCTTACTTTAAAAATGTAATACTTATCAAAATAAATATCTTCGACATGAATCTGCATCGCACTTGCAAATACTCCTTCCTTGCTCAATAACTTGATTTTTATCGGGTGTATGTAAAAATCTTGGTTTTTCTGGAGTAGTTGGTACTAAGGGATCGATATTAATCATATAATCAAAAGATATTTCCTCATCACGTTCGATTTCTCTTAAAGCAAAAAGGGCCAACCTAGGCAAATTTGGATCAGGATTATTGATCCACACTGCATACACTCCCAGGTTGGGATCACAAGAGTGGTTGATGAAATGGGATACATTACCCATTTTGGCAGCATCTACTGTATATGGATTATCCTTCGTATGATAATCTAGATCAAATAAGTAAGTTCGACCTTCTTCATCGTATGTCTTTCCCCTAATTTCGGCTTCTTCGAATGTTATAAGTTCACCCACGTACTCACAAACAAACTCACCACAGTGGATTTTTCTCATAGCTCTGACACCCCATCCACAACCATTTGAAGTACGGAAAATACACAGGGGCACTTTGCGTCCATTTTGTACTACTCTATTTCTACAGTTCTTCTTACATTTACACTTCTTGTTGCATTCATATATTGCTGTACCTGGATTGACATTTACCTTATCTTTACCTTTAAAAGTGAAACCATTATAGGGCTGCACACCACAACAATTTTTTAGTCTAGGTCCACATTCAACACAGCTACAGCCTTTTTCAGGTACTGAGCGGACTTGTATGCCACATTTTGCTACATATTCATTTATATATGTAAAGTCCTCTGGAGGCCCTTCTAAATCTACTGTATTTTCTACAGTAATTATTGCCTCTCCTTTATCCAAATCATTTATACTGTCTTCCCAGGCTTTGATCTTTTTCATTTGAACTTCCCTCTTTAAAACCAACTGATACAACAAAATAGATCGCTTTCCTTCTTCTAATTTATGAATATGTCTTTCTTTAGGTGGTGTTGCCAACAGTTGCAACAATTTTTCCTGTATATCTAGTTTTTCAGGAAGGGTACTAAGATCAAGGATTTTTAAACGCTCAAGCAAATTTTGATCTGAAAGTTGACCAGATATGTTTAATTTCTCACAAAGTGCATCGAGAACTTGTGATCCCAGTTTCTCAGCCAAAAATTGATTCAAAACCAGAGGACAATGTCTGAGATGGTCAAATGGTTCCCAGGTAGTTTGTTCTAGAGAATAACCTTTCCATTTCACATGAAACATGGGAGTCTTGGTAAATACATCATACTCCTGGTCTAATATTTTCTCCACTTCATACTCTTTGCTATAGGTTGAATTATTCTTATTAGGCCTGACCTTTCGCAACACTTCTGCTTTTCGTTTAACGCCCCTTGGTATTAGCATCTCCTTTTCATAATTTTCACAATCCAATATAGCTTGTTTGAGATTCACCTTTCTTCCTTTCAGATTTTTGGGCCA
Organism: Diabrotica virgifera virgifera; assembly: GCF_917563875.1. Taxonomy (NCBI): domain Eukaryota; kingdom Metazoa; phylum Arthropoda; class Insecta; order Coleoptera; family Chrysomelidae; genus Diabrotica; species Diabrotica virgifera. Next base: position 64,415,369 of record NC_065451.1, read on the forward strand.
TGTGATATATGTACCTTTTCTATCGAACTGGAGTTGATCTACAATGGTAAATCAGTATTTTAGTCCATGAGTACAAGTATATAAAACATTAAAGAGCACTTAATAGATACTTTCAGTTCGATATAACAGATTACATCACAAGACTCAAAAATTACTGAAAGAAAGAAGAAAATGTCCCCAAAATTTAGTAAAGTTACATTTATACTATATAGCTTGTTAACATATGGAATACACTTAATATGAACAAATAAATAAGGCCTGCAAAATTTCCCAACTGGCAGCACCCTACTGCCAATAAAGGCGGGATAAGGTAGTAAAATCTGTACTTAGCTGGATTATTTTTTGGGATTGGGCACTCGAAAGTACATATTCAAAAACCTCTTTACCTAACTGTTAGCTCAATAGGTAATCCCCGGGGTCTATCACAAAAAAAAATTGCCCCTGTAATCATTTGCTTTAAAAAACAGAAAAAAATTACTTTGAGCATTTTCATGCCCAAAAATACTCATTTTTTTTCAGATTTGTGGATCAAAATTGAATTTAGAAAAAACATTTGAATTTTTAAAAAAATTTTTAGATTATGTAGGTTTTCAGATTTGTGGATCAAAATTGAATTTAGAAAAAACATTTGAATTTTTAAAAAAATTTTTAGATTATGTAGGTAATTTTTGGCAAACTTCTAAATAATTATTTTTTGTGAATGTTTTCCATTATTTTCAATGGCAGGCTAGATTGCCATTTTCTCTCTGAAACATCCTCAAAAATTAGAAAAATGTTTTTTTGGAGTTTTCCTCATGTTTGTAGTACATAAACTCACTGCATGTCAATAAATAACTGTTTTTGATATATATTTTTGTTATATGTAACAGTGGGACCAGTTTTGTCATTTTCAGACCAGAACATGCTCAAAATACTAAAAAAACTTTTTTTGATATTTTTCCCACGTTTTTAGCATAAATGAAGAAGATTTCTTTATCATTTTTTCTGTTTTTTCTAATAGCAGGATCATGTTTGTCATTTTCAGAATGAAACATGCTCCAAATTAAAAAAAAACTGCATTTTTAGTTATTTTTTTTAAAGCACACAACCTCATTTAAATTTAATAAATAATGATTTTTGTTCCCCCAACCCGTTATTGAACTGATGATTATTAAATCTTTTTTTTTTTCAATTTTTATTGAATAAAAATGAAATTTTATCCAATTAAAAAATTACGAAATAGTTAAAAATTGTTCAAATCACATTACAATAATAGTTTTAGTCTTCGTCATTATCTGTGTTTATTACCGGGTTAGAATCTGATGTGATAAATAAGTCTAAAGGTATTTTTGCTGCTCTAATAATTTTTGACTTACACCTTGGATTGCTAATATAATATATAATTGAAGCAATGTGAGAACAAGGCCCTACAGTTCTTAATCCATTGGGCATAGTCACAAACATGGCACGAAATACCACTGCACACAATCGTTGTATTAGACATTAGCTTGGCTAAGTAGCAAATGGCTTGACTTAATTGATAGCCCTCTAAAAAAATGTTTTGAGGTCTCTTTCAGTCATCTCTGGAACATTTTCAATTTCTTGAGCAGTTAGTGTTACCACAGTACTACACCATCTAGCTGGCTCACCTTCTAATGCTGATGTATTTTCGTTCATTTTCCAAACCAAAATCTTTGAATTACTATCTCCTGCAGCCCATCGTCACCTTTATCACTATCCTCTTCGATATGCAGTGAATTTGTTAAAGCAGGCATAAGACCCTTGAATCCATGACTTCCTAGGTAGAGTATCAAAACCGTAAAACCTGTGCCCACAATTTAATTATAACAGCTTCCTTCATGATAATCCTTCATGAACCAACTGGATCATCCATTACTATTCTCATAATCATTATCATCAGGGCTTTTCATTCCGGGTGGAATGTTTGCCGCTCTTACTTAGAGCTCTCAGATTCGCTTATTGCGGTGAATCACTCCGCATTCCACTTGTATGTTGTCAAAGTTTGTTGTATGACTTGGCTTTCGTTACAATTTTCTTCCACTCATTTCGATATGTGCATAGATCCCTTCAGTTTCTCACTTCCAGAATTTTGATATCTCTCATGACCTGGTCCTCCCATCTCTCTCTGGATCTTCCCCTTGGTCTTTCAGTTGCTGGTTTCCATCTGGTGATCTTCTTAATCAGTAGGTCGTTTTTCCTTCTCTTTATGTGTCCCAGCCATCTCAGCCTCTGTGCTTTAATAAATCTAACTATATCTTTTCCCTTCATTATGTCTCTTAGTTCATGGTTCATTCTTCTTCTCATTTCCCCGTTGTCCATTCTTATCAGGCCCATAATGCGTCTGAGGATTTTCCTTTCGAATATTCTCAATTTTTCTTCATCTTTTTCCGTGAGGCACATTGTCTCAGCTGCGTACGTAACTACTGGTATGATTGCAACTCTGTATATTTTCAGTTTTGTATTTCTAGATAAGTTCTTGTCCTTCATAAGCCTATGATATCTCCAGTATGTTCTGTTGCCTGCTAGTATTCGTTCTGTTACTTCTTCAGTTCTATTGTTTTGGCCATTCACTATTACTCCCAAATATTTAAATTGTTGGACTCTTTCAAAAAAGTGTAGTTTTCTATTTTGATTTCTCTCATCCTGATATCTTCTCTTCTAGAGCAGAGTAGATATTTTGTTTTTCCTTCGTTAATTTCTAGACCTCTTTTCCATGCTTCTTTTGCCAGGATTGTTACTGCTTCTTTTAATCTTTCCTTGTCTCTTCCCATAAGAACTAAATCATCTGCATATGCAACTATTTGTGTTGAGGAGTGGGCTATAGTTCCTTTAATTTTGCTGGCCTTGACTGTTCCTTCTAGTGCTATGTTGAATAATGTGGTTGACAGGGGATCACCTTGTCGCACTCCTGTTTCTATTGCAATTGATTTTGTGCTACCTTCTTCTCTTGTTACTTTAGCTCGAGCTCCATCCATGGTCATTTTTGTTAATCTGATTAATTTTGCTGGTATATCTTGATTTTTCATTTCAATAAATAATTTATTTCTTCCAATACAGTCAAAGGCTTGTCTGAAGTCTACGAAGAGGATGTGGAGTTCTATGTTGTGTTCGTGGCATTTTTCGATTGTTTGTGTAACTATGTGGATCGCATCTGCAGTGGATCTGCCTACTCTGAATCATTGCTGGTAGTCCCCAATTTTTTTCTCTGTGAATTGATCGAGTTTTTGTTTGATGAGGACTGTTAGAATTTTATATGTTGTACTCAGTAGAGATATTGCTCTATAATTGTTACTTCTCCTTTCTTAAATATTGGTATAATTCTGCCTTATTTCCAATCCTCGGGCATTTCTTCTGCTTCCCATATTCTAACTATTAGGTTATAGATGCTTGTTAATAACTTTTCCCCTCCGTTTTTAATTAGCTCATTTTGAATTTCATCTGGGCCTGGTGTTCTTTTCTGTTTCATTTTTTGAATGATGGCTAAATTTTCATCATTTGTTGGAATCCCTATTTCATTATTTCTAATGTCTTCCATTGCGCCTACCTCCTCTTCTGGGCTTTCTTTGCATCTATATAGTTCTGTGAAGTGTGTTTCCCATGATCTATTATCAATTTTAACTACTGGTCTGCCTTTTCTTTGTTGAGCTTTTAGGTATCCAAATAGTTTGGCGCTGTCTTTACTATTCTTTTCTAGTTCCTTTAACAGCTCTTCGATCCACATTTTTTTTTGTTCGTGCAATATTCTTATAATAGTTGTCTCATTTTCAGTGGCTAAAAAAGTACCAGGGAGATCTAACACGAATCCTTTAGTGGTACAAATAGAGAACGGTTTTAACAGTGGATATTTGACCAGAATGTGACTTACGTTTATTATCATATTTAGTTTAATGTCGACGCCAATATATCCCATCAAAAATCAAAGTTCATCCTTCCAATTAAAAAGTTTTTTTGCATAAACTGAAGTGTTGTTTCTTATTAAATCTTCCCTTTTTAATACTTTTTACACCAAAATAATTTGGTAAGACGTCTTTTTCAAATGAGTTAATCATTGATTCACAATAACCTACAAATTATATTTCATTATAGTATCAGATACTGATCCTGTAATATATGAATATAGTGACGAAAACTAAAATTATTATTGTAATGTGATTTTGAACTAGTTTATGATTTTTTAATTTTATAAAATTTCATTTTTATTAATACATATCTGGACCTCGGAGGTAAACTACACTATGTCGACATGGCGTTTTTTTGAATAAGTATTTTTAATCCACTTATTTTATTAGTTGGATTATACAAATTGGATATTTATTATCTCTAAAATATTGTCATATTGTCTTTCAACCAATTATGGGATACATCAGATTTTTATTAACATCCTAAGTGCTCTAAACTTTGTTGCAAATATCGTCGGCTTACTGCCAAAACCAACCAACTCCATTTTTAAAAGTTTTGAGAAACCCACCTTTAAACTTTAATTTGAAATGAAAAATCGTCTGAATTTAAATAATGATTTAATAATTGAAAAGTATGACAAAAATATTTTTCAGTTATTAAATAATTTTTTTAAATTCAGTCGATTTTCAATTTCAAATTAAAGTTTAAAAGGTAGATTTCCCAAAACTTTTAAAATGGAGTTGGTTGGTTTTGGCAGTAAGCCGACGATATACGCTAAACAAAATTGTTTGAAATGACATAGTGTAGTTTACCTCCGAGGTCCAGATATTAAAAAAAAGTCTAATATGAAATTTAATATTATTTAATTAATATCATCCATAAATAATAATATTTAAATAATCGCCACTTGAATAAAGGGTACTCGCCACCAAAAAACTTGCGCTTTCTTTGAATTTAGAGTATTTTACGGTCTGAAAATGGCCAACAGACCCTTCTAATCTCTCCATTAGAAAAAAAAAGGAAAAAACAAATGAAAAATCCTACATTCACATGTAGTTGTGCTAAAATCATGAGAAAAATATTAAATAGAGGGTTGGTCATATTTTGAGCATGTTTTGGTCTGAAAATGAAAAACCTGCTTCAACTGTTATTCAACAAACCTGCGTCAACAAATAACAAAAAAATATATCACAATATCGTTAGTTATTGACATGCAGTTGAGTAAGTGTATTAAAAAGATGGAGAAAACACTAAAAAATGGGTTTTTTCGAATATTGAGGAGAGAATGGCAAATCTAATGCTGCCATTCAAAATAATGGAAAAAATACATGAAGAATAATTATTATTTAAAAGTTTGTCAAACATTACTAATATAACCAAAAAACTTCTTTGAAAACTGCAAATATTTTTGCTGCGCTCAATTTTGATACATAATAATTGAAAAAATGTATGTTCATGAATTTTTTCAAATTTTTTATAACAGGATTTCTCAGGTATTTTTTTTTCTTTCAAAGAGACACCTTTTGTGATGGGGTACACCTGGGGCCACAAGGAAGGACCGCAAGGAAGGTTTCTAAATATGTATATACTTTCGAGTGCCCAATCCTAAATAAGAATCGAGCCCAGTGAAGATTTTACCTTATCCCTCTATAGCCTTTATAAACTTTTGTATCTTTACATAAAAATCTTTGATGATAGTGATGTAATTATAAGAAATTTACTTGAAATTCAAGTTGTTATATTGTTCAACATTTAATAGAAGTATTCCATGTGGTACAGATATTTTGTAAATTAATCTATCTTGTGAAGCAAAAACAAGCTAAAAGTATCTTATTTTAAGTAAAGCGATATTTACAATGATATGTATAAAATCACATGCAAAAACAATAATTTAAACCAGGATAAAAATATGTAACATTTTGTTTATATTATGTAAGAATCACATATCAATACTATATCCTCCATCTTATCTGTGGAGTATATATTTATATTGATGAAATATTTTGGCTTAAAAACAAACTATTTGATCTCAAATAAAAAATAAATAAAATATGTGTAACTAATGATAAACATAAAATAAAATGATCTTGTTTCATACAAAAGTGAAGTGTTTACAATCATTTTAATGGCGAAAGTTTGGCTCCACCAAAAAGTATGCTCATTCTTAGTTGATTTTCTCGTGGAAGCATTAATGGATTCTGATATTTTTTTTAATCAACTATTTTCAATGGGAAATAAGCCACAATTTTACCAAAAAAATGATTTTAGTTTTTATTAACGTTTCGACGTCCAAGTCAGGTGTTGTCAAAATACAAAATAATACTCTAATAATAATATTTTGACAATGACACCTGACTTGGGCATCGAAACGTTAATAAAATCATTTTTTTGGTAAAATTGTGGCTTATTTCTCATTGAAAATAGTTGATTATAAAAATGCCACAAGGAAATAGCTTCAGAACGATATTTTTTTTATTATTTTAGATTTATCTTTGGTATTTACAGTGTTACTCAAATTTTTTTTGAGCTTATACCGGGTGAAAGAAAAGAAATGTGTTTCTGATGATAAGGATGAGACACCCTGTATAAAGAACAAGGTACAAGGGTGGATATAAAAATCATGTTTTATGTAGTGTTATGTTTTATGAACCTTTTCGTCACTTAAGGTGCAAAAGCTCGCAACCCGCAAATAAGTTTTTCCACGGAACAAAAAACATTCTCTGCATGCGAAAATCGCCAAACCTAAATAGAGAATTATTGATTCGATATCAAGGTATTAATAATACCTTACCATATTAAATCAACAATTCTCCATTTAGGTCTAACGACTTTCTCATACAGACAATTTTTTTTACTCTCTAACACAAAAACCCATTTGTGGGTTACAAGATTTTGTATCTTAGTCCGTTTTAGACTATACTATAAAATCATATAAGAAAATGGTATACTAAGCTATGTCACAGTGTAAAACAGAAAACAAAATCCTGTTAACAAAAAATGTTATACAAATTAGAATATGTCCTATTTGATAACATTTTATTAGTACACGCGCATGTGCAGTTATGTTATTTTCGTTATACTGTCACATTTGTTTTTTAAGGTTAACTTTTCTTTTAAGAAATGTTGCAATGGAAGCAGCTGATAATAATAGCGTTTATTTAGCCATCATATCGATGCTTCAGAAATCAAACAATGTAAGCCAAATTCTCCCTAAAAATAACTTGAGAGATGTAATACCAAAAAATACACAAACAACAAATAGCTCGTCCTTGTTTGTATTATGAATATAATACTTACATTATGATCAATAAAGCCAGTGTATTTATTTTTAATGGCTCCTCTTTTTTTGCAATTAGGTATTTTCACAAACACCTTATTATCTCATTTCCAACATTTATTGACTTACACTGATTGGCTTCCATAAGGCATCCATATAATACATCTTTGTAATATAAAATATCAAAGATAAAACTAGGTTAAATGTTGGGGGAAATGAGGTTAAAACATTGTTGAAAGAAAAAGAAGAACATTGAAGTTAACAGAACATGTACCAGCATATTAATATAAAAAAGTACTTTTTAACATGTGATTTTAAATCACATACCAGATTCTAATACGAAAATGTGACAGTGTAATACACCAAACTTCTTGTATTAATGTTGTACACAATCATTTCATGTAAATTTTTGTTTTACCATTTTCTGTTATAGTCTAAAACAGTCTTTAGGTGACTTTTTGCTTTTTTAAATCTCTGATATCTTTAAAAACAAAGAAAGTATAAAGTTTTACTCTTTAACATGTGTTTTAACTGAAACAATACCTACTAAATTAACAATAAAAAATAACAACAATTAAAAATCATAAAGAAGCATATAACATAAATCTGTACCATGGAGGTAAACAGTCGTAACTCCAGTTTTTGCCGAAATGGAGTTAATACCACGCTCTTGTTGTCAGATTTTCATAGCATATTGTGGCAAAAAATCGTACATCCAGCGTTATTAGTTGCCTAGATAAGGCGGTTAGAAACAACTCCATTAGTCAGTTGAGGTAAACAGTAGTATATCCATAGCAACTCCATAAGTATGTGCGTATATTAGATAGTATGCTTTCGTATGCGGTAGTGGTAAACAATCGTAGCTCCATTTTTATATTAAATGGTATTTTGAGGGTGTTAAAACGGGATAATGAAAAACAAGAGTTCTTTTTTGTTCCAAACATTGTGATTTGGTTTTTGCATTTTTAAATACGGAATATACTATTTTTGTAATCACTTACGATTTTTATTTTGCATATTACCTGTTTAAAGACATAGAGGTAAAAATTCGTAACTCCCATTATTATACATCAGGTAAACAATACTAATACCCAGTAATAGATTTGCATTTACATATTATAATATACCAATAATGTTTAATTCGACATAATGGAAATAAAAATTTTTTTATAGTTTTTTGACTAGTCTGTATGTTTTGCGCTTTCTTGCAAATGTATACATTGTGGATATACGACTGTTTACCTCCACGGTACAGAAATGTTTCTATATCTTTCTGAGAAGCAGGAAATCTTCATTGTCTACCGAAAATATCCCATAAGTGATCAATAGGAATCATGTTGTGACTGTGAGCGGGCCATGCGATATCTGAATGTTTATCTCATTTGAATATTGACTAACGACACCTGAAATTATTTTTTATATAAGGAGTGGAAGGAACAAAGTGATCAAAGAAAGAACATTCCTGTAATGTACCTATTTAACACATTCGCGGACACGCTGTCATTTTATACACGTATTCTTATGGAGTAAATGACTTCATATGCAGTCATGACCGTGAATGTGTTAAACAGTCTCCCTGTAAAAACACCAAATCTGTTCTTGTGTCAACGAAATTCTAGTCCAAAACATCATACAGCCTCCATTAAACAATCTCATATCTCTTATTTTGCTCTGTGCATACCACTCAACTGGTCAACAAATAACAATCAGAACAACTATTTATTTTTTAATACAGTCGAACCCGCTTATTAGAATACCTGTTATAGGAATATCCCACTTTAAGGAATAGAAATTTGAGGTCCAGAAACATGTCTGTGTCCACCAATGATCGGTTATTAGAATATCCCGGTTATAGGAATACTTTTACTTGGCACGAATACTATTCCAATAAGCAGGTTCAACTGTATATCTTAATTTAGTATTGTTTCAGTTAAAATACATGTTAAAGAATAAAACCATATATTTTCTTTGTTTTTAAAGTTATCAGGAAAATTCAAAGCAAGACTAGAACACAATTTTATTGTATACCCACTCCTGTAGGTTGCTCTCCTTACAGGATGTCTCAAACTCAACATAGAAAAACATTTCTTTTCTTCCACCCAGTGTGAGCTCAAAAATGAAGTTTAAGTCGACCTTTGACAACAAGCGGCAACAGTGTAAACACCAAAGAAAAATCTAAAATAATAAAAAAAATTAGCTGAATCTGGTAATTCCTTCATAAGAAAATCAACTTTGAAAACAAGCACAATTATTGGTGATTATAAATATATAAATACCTTTTGTGATTAAGTTTATTTTGATGAAATATTTCGGTTTAAAAACAAACTATTTGATCTAAATTAAGGAATAAACAAAATGTGTAACTAATGACAAACACAAAATAAAATGATTCTATCCACACAAAAGTAATAGTCCAGAAAGCCACTGCGCATCCGCTAGGAAAAATATTCGGATATTTTGCACAATCTTACTCAAAAAGGACTCCTTTTAACAAATTTGCGTGTTGCCAGGACCAAAAGGTGGTCAAAAATTTTTTAAAGGTTTTTTTTGTTTTTTCCTAAAATTATTTTTTTTGCATGGGAAAAAGTTTTTTTAGGTTTTTTGGATCATTCCAAACAGAAAATGTCTTTAGTGACTTTTCTCTAAAAATGATAGTTTTTGACATATAAGCTATTAGTCCAGGGCGCATCTCTTTTGAGATGGACGTTGAGAGGTGACTAGTGTTGCCAGGTCCAATTTGTTTTTAATCGGTACATAAGCAAAAACAAATCGGGATTTAGGGTTGTAGATCGGGACAAATAAACAACAATAGCCCAGTAAATGACCGTTTTGGAGTGTAATTTTCAGTCAACCCCGAATTGCATGAAAATATGGTTTTAGGTTCTACTTACTGTTTACTTCAAAGTTGAACTTGTACCGTTGGTTGCTTTTACTTGGGGGGTGACAGTTACAGTTACCCCTTTTCGGGGGGAAAAAATGCGCGTTTAAAGTAAGTCCCAAAATGGATCAACTGACTAACTCTAAAAAACTTTTGTTATATATAATTTTTAAACTAAGTCAATATTTTTCTTTAAAAATTGTATGTTCAGAAAGTCTATAAAACCAGTAAAAGCAAAGTTGTAGCTCATCAAAAATACGTTCTTCTTATTCGTCAAATTTCAAATCGAATTTTTCAACTTGAAATAACCAAAAAATTAACCAATTTTCGAGCAAAATTTTTTTAAAACTTTTTAAAGCGTTTAAAAAAATATTTAATTTTGTTTTATATAAAAGTTCTCTAGTATTAAAACTAAGCGAGTTACGCTTAAAATAAAGTTGGCTCCTTTTTTTGGTAAAAAAAAAATCGTGAAAATCTCCCTCTATTTAGCACCGTAAATAAAATTAATCGTTATTACTTTACCATTTACTTTATATGTGTATTGTTTATACGATCTGAAAGGTTTACAGGTTGGGAGTGCCTAGTTTTGAAAAAAATTGATTTTAGGCTTTGGCCACACAGGCGATTTTTTACGGCGCCCATTGGTTTGACTACGTCCTCCACCAATTTTAGATGAAATGTTTTCATCTAAAATTGGTGGAGAAGGTAGTCAAACCAATGGGCGCTGTAAATTATCGCGCCGTAAGAAATCGACCGTGTGGCCAAAGCCTAAAACCAATTTTTTTCAAAACTAAACACTCCCAACCGGTAAACCTTACAGATCGTATAAACATAAACATATAAAGTAAATGGTAAAGTAGTAACGATTAATTTTATTTACGGTGCTAAATAGGAGGAGATATTCACGATTTTTTTTTTAACAAAAAAAGGATCCAACTTTATTAAGGCTTTGGTCACACGGGCGATTTTTTACGGCGCGATAATTTACGACGCCCATTGGTTTGACTACCTCCTCCACCAATTTTAGATGAAATTATTAATTTTGTTTTTCTGTTAGACAAATTTGGTTTAAATATGGCTGTTCATATTTTGCATACACTCGTGATTAGTGACTCGTTCAGGCCCTTTCAATCATGTAAAAAATACATAAGTAAATTGTTTGTAAAGCGGTAACGATTAATTTCATTTGGAGTGCTAAGTAGAGGGAGATTTTCACAATTTTTTTACCAAAAAAAAGGAGTCAACTTGATTTTGAGCATAACCCTCTTAGTTTTGATGCTAGGTTTTTCCCGAAAAGTGCTTCATTTCTTGGTTATTTCAGGTTGAAATATTTGATTTGGAATTTGACGAATAAGAACGTATTTATCATGAGCTACAACTTTGCATTTGCTGGGTCTATAGACTTTATGAGTTCACAATTTTTTTCATTTTTTTATATTATGCTACATTTTTGCTAAGAATATTTTTTTCGATAAAATACTTACTTTTGAGTTATTTGTGAAAATTGCCTGAAAACGTGATTTTTTTTTGTCGAAAAATAAATACAGTAAAACCTCGATAGAACGGACCTTTATTTAACGGACTTCGGATATAACGGACAAAAAATCCCTTCAAATATATATAAAGTTTAAACGTAAAAACATAAGAAAAATCGAATTCTTCAAGAAAAATCAGCAAGGACAAGATCAAAAATTGATTCCTTTTTAAGAATTTGTATCTGCAGTGAGAAAATTTTGAGAGAAGAAACTGGGTATACCGCTGGAAGAGGTGAAAGGTTTATTGATTGTAGACAACGTTCCTGCTCATCCCTCTGAAAATATTCTATGTTCAGAAGAAGGCAACTTTAACCTATATTTTTTATGTACTTTTTTGTTCAAAAAATCAAAAAAAATACAACACCGCTTATTCAACTCATGGATCAGGGAGTAATTTTGGCAACCAAACGAAGATAATGCTGACAGTTTTTAGATGAAGTAATGGTTGTATTACACGATGAAGATAACGCATAGGATACAAGAAAGCAGCATAATTTTAGAGAAGTGATTATAGCAAACAGCAAACTTCGAAAGTGCAAACAAAACTTGATTCCTTTTTCAAAGCCGGATTACCGAAAGCAAGCGCGTCGATATCAAACAGCAAACGTCACTTCACGAGTAAGACAATTAAATACAACTTGTTTGTGTTTTGTCTTTTTTATTTATATAAGTACAGTGCACATATTTTCAAAAAAAGTTTTTTGATTTATTTTAAGCCTATTTTTAAATAACGGACTTTCTGCTTTAACGGACACCCCGTCCCCCCAATTAGTCCGTTATATCAAGGTTTTACTGTACTTTCAATCGTAAATAACTCGAAAAGTATTAACTAAGTTAAAATTCTGTAGAACTAAAATTGCTTAGAATTAGCCAATTTATCCATCTCCGTACTTATTTTAAACGCGCGGTTTTTCACCCCCAATTAGGGGTGACTGTCACCTCCCGAGTAAAAGCAACCAACGGCACAAGCCGTTTAAATTTTTATGCAATTCGGGTTGATCCTAAAAATTACACGGTGTTTCCAGTTAATTTACTGGACTACAAGGTGTTTCTATAATCTGTATTTAATCTTACATAATAATAATAATCAGACAAAATTACAAAAAAAAATCGTAGATTAAGTAAATTATTTATTTTTTATTTAATTATATTTTTCATTCCATTTTGCCGCTTTTAGGAGTGCCTTGTTTTTATAACATAGTTTTAAAATTCACTACAAATCCTCCTGAAATTGGTTTTCGTGGCTGAAAATCGGGACATTTAGTGTCCCGATCAGGTACAAATCGGTACGCGTCCCCAGACCCCTGAAAATCGGGACGTCCCGCGCAAATCGGGACACCTGGTAACGCTAGAGGTGACTCAAATTTTTTTGCAGAAATTGCTTGAAAATAAATCAAATAATAATATTTGAGTTATCCTCCCTCTCAAAAAGGTCCGGAACATTGTTTAAATAACCAAAATATCAAAAATTTAAGGAAAAATTCGTTTTTTTTCGTGGTTTTTTGATTATAACTTTAAAAGTATTCATTTTCAAGAAAAGTTGTACTGACATAAAAGTTGCATAATTAAATTTCCTACAATATAGAATTGGTTAAAAATTTATAAAATAGTCACCCTAGTTGCAAAATAGCAATAATTGCGAAAAAATCATATAAAAACAAGTATTCGCATTTTACGTTTTTCAACCATTTATGCTACACCTAGGACCTTCATATTTCACTCAGAAAAACTTTATGATACAGGAAAACAATACTGTAAATTTCATTAGGATCGGTTTAATAGATTTTGCAATCCAGCTTTCGCAAAAAAATTCATTTTTTCACAATGTTAAAGGACTGAAAAAAAAATAGCAAGTTGAAATTTTTTTTGCTTATAGAAGTGTACTGTACCTTTCATTTGCAATTTTCAAAATTAATATCGATTAATTACCAAGGCGTCAGAAATTTTTGGTGCTACGCGCGGGACAGCGGTGTTCGATTCACACAAGTTGATTTCCACCAAAATTTCTTCCAATCTTTATCTAACATATTATTTTCTTACTCTATATTTTGTTGTATTTTAATATTTTAATTCCACAAAAAACAAACTAATTTTATTATTGTTTATGAAATATTGTTTAAACAATTGCATATGTTTAAAAATAATAAACTTTTATTATTTAAGTTAAAATATATGAACAAAGAAAGTTTTTGCTAATAAAAGTGTTATTTCAAAGGATAGAGCATGTGTTTTTATTTTGCAATAAACAAATTTATTTATTTATATCGAAATATAATAAAAATTAAAATGTATCAATCATTATCAAAGGTCATTGGAATGTCCAATCAGAGCAAAATATCCGCTGTCCTGCGCGCAGCATCAATAATTAATGTTTATTTAAAAAAATTCCTGACGCCGTGGTGTTCATCGATTTTAAATTTGCAAAATTGCATATGAAAGGTACGGTACACTTCTATAAGCAAAAAAATTTTCAACTTGCTATCTGCTTTATTTTCAGTCCTGTAACATTTTGAAAAAATTAATTTTTTTTACGAAAGCTGGATTGCAAAATTTATTTTGCAAAATTTGTTGAATAGATCTTAATGAAATTAACAGTATTGTTTTACTGTATCATAAAGTTTTTCAGGGTAAAACATGAAGGTCCTAAGTGTAGCATAAATAGTTGAAAAACGTAAAATGCGAATACTTGTTTTTGTATATTTTTTTCACAATTATTGCTATTTTGCAACAAGGGTGACTATTTTTTAAAGTTTTGGACCAATTTTATATTGTAGTAAATTTAATTATGCAACTTTTATGTCAGTACAACTTTTCGCGGAAATGGATACTTATAAAGTTATAATCAAAAAACCAAGAAAAATATCGAATTTTTCCTTAATTTTTTGATATTTTTATTATTTAAACAATGTTCCGGACCTTTTTGAGAGGGAGGATAACTCAAATATTATTATTTGATTTATTTTCAAGCAATTTCTGCAAAAAAATTTGAGTCACCTTTCAACGTCCAAATGTACTAATATTTTTACAGATCCGCCCTGGTCTATATTAAAAATTGAAAAATTGCGAAATCGGCCATTTTTAACCCTCAAAAACTATGTGAAAAACTGAAAATTTGAATGTTGCCAAGGTAGGTAGATATTCTTTAAACATCGATTGATGAAACCCCGAAGAGTTTTTTGCAATACAATATTCAAAACTCCTTTGTTTTTTAATTGCTAATCAAGCGTGCTTGACACTATTTTCCACCGACAGTATGGTGCAAATGAAAGAAATAAATTCGTTATTTCGTAAACCGGCAACTTTAAGGAAAAATCCCGAAACAGGTTGATTTTTATTTTTAAATTATGATATTGTGGCATATATGGTATACTAGTGACATCATCCGTCTGGGCGTGATGACGTAATCGATGATTTTTTTAAATGAGAATAGGGGTCGTGTGGTAGCTCATTTGAAAGGTTCTTCAATTCTCTATTCAATAATGTAAACATGTATATAATTATTTATACAGCGTGTCCTACTTGTTTTTTTGTCAAATAATTTAAATTAATAAAAAATTTTTGGACACCCTGTATAAATAATTATGTAAATGTTTATATTACTGAATAGAGAATTAAATAACCTTTCAAATGAGCTAGCACATGACCCCTATTCTCATTTAAAAAAATTATCGATTACATCATCACATCCAGATGGATGACGTCACTAGTATACCATATATGCCACTATATCGTAACTTAAAAATAAAAATCGAGCTGTTTCGGGATTTTTCCTTCAAGTCGTCGGTTTAGGAAATAACGAATTTATTCCTTTCATTTGCACCATACTGTCGGTGGAAAATAGTGTCGCGCACACATAATTAGCAATTAAAAAACAAAGGAGTTTTGAATATTGTATTGCAAAAACCTCTTCGGGATTTCATCAATCGATGTTTAAAGAATATCTACCTACCTTGGCAACATTCAAATTATTAGTTTTTCACATAGTTTTTGAGGGTTAAAAATGGCTGATTTCGCAATTTTTCAATTTTTAATCGCTTATATGTCAAAAATTATCATTTTTAGAGAAGTCACTAAAGACCTTTTCTGTTTGGAATGATCCAAAAAACCTAAAAAAAACTTTTTTCAATGCAAAAAAAATAATTTTAGGAAAAAAACAAAAAAAAAAAAAGTTTAAAAAATTTTTGGCTATCTTTTGGTCCTGGCAACATGCAAATTTGTTAAAAGGAGTCCTTTTTGAGTAAGATTGTGAAAAAAATCCGAATTAGAATATTTTTCCTGGCGGATCCGCAGTGGCTTTCTGGACTATAAAGTGTTTGCATTTTCAAATATTTTCTGAAAACAAGATAGCATTTTCTAAAAAAAATATTTGCATAATATAAACAAATGTCCCACAAGCTTGAAAATACACTTACCTAGCTTAATGGTAATGTTCCTTTCCAGTTCATTCTTAAATCTGACAGTTTGTACCCCAGATATGGCCTTAACCACAGTCGATTTTCCATGCGCTACATGTCCAATTGTACCAATGTTAATGGTAGCTTGTCTACTTATAACTTCTGGAGATAAAGCCGTCAATCTTTTAACATCCTAAAAACAAAAAGATAGGTACAGATGGGGACAAACCTATTATTATGGTCTTATACATAGATAGAATTTCATTATTGGTTCTATTGGTATCGAAATTATAAAACTATTAGAGTCCTGTATCCATCGGAGCTTATACCAAAACCAAAATATGCTAATCTACAACAATAAATTTACAAACAAGCTTAGAGCAGAGCCCTTTAGAACGAGTACAAAAGTGAGGTTAGGGCATAGTGGTGCAAAAGATAAAATCCAAATGATAAACTAATATTAGTATTACAAATTATTGAAACTTTACCAATTTAGATAAATCTTGTTTGTGTAAATTTGGTTGACCTGTAGTCACGCCTGCACCTTCTGAAGACGCCATGATGCAACTTTAGAACGTTGGCCGTTGTCAAAAGAGGCGGCAAATAATTTTGACATCTAACGTTCATGAAAACACGTCACTTGTCATTTGTCAATATCACCTTGGTACCAACAGTAAACACATAAAATTCCCCATATTTTAAATAGTATTTTCTTACTTATAAACGTCTAATAAACACTTGTTTATTTTATTTTTATACATAAATTAAAATATTAACTATTTTTAAACTAATTTCCATAGATAAATGATTATTCTATAACTCAATAATGTTTAATACTGAAATTATGCAATCTTTTTTACAATATATTGTATGACAAGCTCTCTAAATTAGGAACAAACAACAAACATCTGTAAAATAATTTTTAAGTTTCTGTTTAGTTGCAGTTTACTTTGATTTTTGATCAAATCAATATTTTTACATAATACTATGAAGGAAAAAAATATGGAGAAGATAAAGTCTACACCAAAAGAAGATTTATCAAACCACGAAGAAGAATCTGGGGATGAAGGAGTAAATATACTTATTATATTTTTAGATAGAATATATTATTATATATTAGGAAGAATTTCCACAGTTTTCACTGTATTCTTTCACTCAACCGTTCTCTCCAGTTCTTTCTGTTTTGCCAGACTTTTTACTGCAGATTTCTTCTTTCCATTACTTCGTCTACTTCATCTCTGAAAGATTTTTGGTGTCTGCCTCTATTCCTTCTTCCTATGGGGCTCCACTCTGTTATTTATTTATCCAAGGATTTTGGTCTGCTCTTTTGACATGTCAGTACCAGGTTAATCTCTTCTGTTCGATGTAGTCTATTATATCAGAGTTTAATTCCATTCTTCTCTTATGTTATTTTGAGGGGTTCGAGCGAAAACCTGATAAATACCAAAATTATGAAATCTGGTATGGTATGTTTAACAGGAAATCCATCCATCCAATGGCACTACAGCCCAAATCGAGCCTTGGCCTCCTTCAATAAGCTTCTCCAATCATTTCGATTTACCGCTGTTCTTTTCCATGAATGCGTTCCCAGGAAGTTCCTGGCATCCTCCATTCCATTCCTGGTTTAACAGGAAATGGTTGAGTTCAATTAGTTACCACTATAAACATCCTGGATTAACCGATAATAGTATAAAAGGCCAGGTTTCAGGTAAAATTTATTTTATTATGGGAGTACTGTCTAATTAGTGTTAATTGCAAAAGACCAACTCTGTCTACCTCGGTGGCTTATCTCTCCGGGTGGGTCTTAACAATGGGCCAGGTCAGATAAATTTAATAATAGGTCTGTTCGTACAGGAATCAGAAACTATCACTGACTATCAGCAACTGCATGACGCATGCGTGTTTCAATATTAGCGTTCGCACAATTGAAACAAGCATGCGTCGTGCAGTTGCTGATAGTCAGTGATAGTTTCTGATTCCTGTACGAACAGACCTAATATTTACGACCGCACTAATTGAACTCAACCATTTACTGTTGAACAAACCATATTTTTATTTCTGCTGTAGTAAAAACACGTCTCTTACCACTGGTAAATGTTATTATTTGATATTAACATTTTTAAGCACAATAACTAATAATAACCAAACATGGTAAAAACCGTTAACTCTTTCTTTCTTTCTCCCCTTCCTTATACCCTTTCGGGTGTCGGATTTGGGTTTAGTTTAGCTACATATATTATCTATTTACTTTCCATTTAGAGAGTCATTAAATTTGTTTAACATTTAAATTCCTAAACCTAATCTTATCACTAATCAAGTCTATATACTTTTATTTTCATTGTCCAGTGTGTTCGTAATTTCCTTGTTTTCTGATCCTTATCTGGCCTCTCCTTCGTCTCTTCTCTGTCGCTCTGCTAGTTTTTTGGATTCGCTACCTCCACTACTTTTTCCTCATTGTAGTTCCATCTCCATTCCTTACCATCTACTGTAATTTTGTTGTACCCAATTTTCACTGTTTTTTCTTCTCCGTTTCCTAGTTCTATTAAGCAGGTTCTAATTCCAATCTTACATGCTCTTTTAATATTAATATTTACTCCTAAATGCTTTCCAATCATATTTACTGATCTTTCTTTCAGTGCTGCTGAATCATCAGTATCTATTTCTAACCCACTAATAATTAAATTATTTTTCCTTTTGTCTTTATCCATTATTTCCATTGTTCATTGGAGTTCATTTATATCTTCTGTTATATGTTATTAGTTTTTGATTATATGCTTAAATATTAGGTACTGGATTTTTGATTTTATAAATATTAATCTAGGCATGCATTAACTTACAATTTTTTTGAAGGCTTTTCTGTTTTGTCTTACACTGCACTTTCCTTTAACTATTTGTCTTATTTTTAATATTTTATTATTTGTTTATACCACTACCACTTAATTTTTGATTTTATGGGAGCTAAATTTTTCACGTTGTTCACTTTCGATTTCCAGGACCGGACTCTCCTATAAATAAAAATACTTAATTGTGAACATATTTATAATATGAGAATCCGGTAGAATCAAGTTAAAAACTGATAATTAGTTTTATCGGAGATGAAGATTACAAAATTGTTCATTTTGACAAAATATATTCATGCGAAAATCCGATAAAGAATTTTAGACTACAATAGTTTATTAAATTTCAGCACACTTTTTTCCTGCCAAAACCCAGTAAAAGATGGCGTAAATTGACAATTGAATATTACGAAAACAAATAAAGCGGTTAGAATGGGGCCCATATTTATAATGAAAAACAAACTCAGAGCTTACAAGGTACCACAGCAAATCAATTGTAGTATATTTAAATTTAAGTGTACTGAAAAGTTGTCTGAAGACTATTGAAACTCTGTAGAAATTACTGGAGTCTAGTAGTAGTAGTCTACTCAAAAATTTTCATTTTGTATAATATAACTGTCAAACTAATTAGGACTAGACTTGTCCCTAAAACTTCCCAAAGAAAGGAACAAACATTTAGTAAGAAATGTTTCTTTCCACTAGCTTACCATGAATGAATTCCAGTGTGTCAAAAGTTTTTTAAAAAACGCTGTGTATATTCTCAGATGATATATAATAAATGCTGTAGCTAACAGTGATTCTACTGGATGATATTCTAAAGAAGACAATATCGGAAAACGGTAACCAGTTAATAAAAATATCAGAAGATATTGGTTTGAATTAAAAGAAAACTCCTAAAAGGCTAAAACAAATTTTATCCCAAAAAGCAACCATAGACTCACCCACTCCAGGCAATTTACCAAAAAGTTATATAAAAAGTACCTTTCCAATAAGTGAAGCAAAGAAAACGGATTTGATAAAGATGTGCCAAGAAAATATTTTCCAGAAGAGGTGCATGCTTGAATAACAAATTTAAAAAGCATTAATTATATCGTAGATCGAATTCCAGACGTAATGATGTGAGAAGAATCGGAAGAAGACACATTTTACCTTTTTAATTGTCTAAAAAGAATGCAGCTTAATTTATTTTTGTTGGAATAATATACAAGTAACTTTTATTTTATAATTAAAAAAATTCAAAATAAAAACCAATAAAGTCAAATTTTATACTCATTCAACAAGGTAAAATCCGATAAATATCACGTTTTACTTTTTTTTTGTAAATACGTTTTTATAAATTAAACTTAAAATAAATTATTCTAACTAAATATTAAATTCTCTGCCATTTGGCAATGACAAATATTTGATAAAATTTGCTATGACGATATTAAATCTTTTTCAAACTTCCTAAAATCTTTAATCGAGATTATCCCTAAACAATGGTTTTGTTAGTTATCAGGTTTTCGCTCGAACCCCTCGATTTATTCTATCTCTCAATTTCTCCTTGTTACTCTGCAGCTTCTCCTTAGGAATTCCATCTCTGTTGTTCTTATTTTGTTTTTGGGTTTCTTATTTATTGTCTACTTTTCACACGATAAGTGAGGATACTTCTTGTCATGGTATTATTTCTTCCTTTTGTTTTTATGCTGATGTTCTTATCCCACAGTGCAGGGTTCAATTTTCCTATGCAGTTTCTTGTTTGTCCTAGTCTATTTTTTATATCTATTTCTTCTGTTGTTAATTTGTTTGATATTATGAAACCTAAATACTTGTACTTGCCTGTTCCTTTGATTTGTTTACCTTTTTCTTCTGTTTCCAGCTGTATTATTTCTGTATTATCCGTTGTTAGGTATGTATTTAGTTTTCTTTAGTTTTATTTCCATCCCATTCTTTGTATATTCCTCTTCCAATTTTCTCATCATAAAACTTAGGCCATCTACGTCTTGTGCGATAACTTTGGTCATCAGCAAAACTTAGGGTATATAGATATTCATTCCTTACTGGTATATCCATTCCCTCGCACTTTCTTTTCTGAGGTTTCAGGGTTTTTTGCAGTTTCCGGGTGGAGCAGCCCGGTAGTAGTCCCTTTGTCATCCTAAGTGGACTGCATATTCTATTGCGTGTTTTGATAGCTACCTTGTTATTCTTGAAGAGTGCTTTTACTGCTTTTATTGATATTCTTGGAACTTCAATGTCTTCCATTGCTTCTCATAAATTCCGGTAGCTTGGTTCTAGGTATCGAGTTAAAAGCCTTCTTAAGATCTACAAAAGCCAGATGAACGGATCTATTTTTGGCCATTTTTTTTCTATTAGTTGTTTGACTGTGTAAATGTGATATAAGCATGCTTTTCCCGCTGTCAAACCTGCCTGGTCTACTCCGATTTTCTCCTTTATATATATTTCTAATTTTTCCTTTATGGTCTTTCCATACAACCTGCCTATAGACTATATAAAATTCCTTGATAGTTTTCGCAGTTTTTTCTATTTCCTTTCTTATATATTCTGCCCTGTTAAGTAAAAAGGTCCTAACTGACAATATTAGACTTTTGAGAAAAAGCAATATTTGTAAATAATACTTGTGCCATCCTCATTTTAAAAAGCAGACTTTTGGTTTTTTGCACATAAGTAGTTAATTAGGGTTAAATTTTTTTTTCATTTACCAGCAATCACTAAAACAACCCCAAGTTTGACATTTGATAGATAGGACTTTTTAACTAAATATTAAGTATGTATTGGTTATTTAGAATTATTAATTTTTCAGATAGGACTTTTTTAGTTTAAATATGAATGACAATTAAAATTTTACGATGTTACTAATGGCATGCGGTCTACCTTGGAGGTGCGATCTACCTGAAGGATTTGCACAAAATAATGAAATGCAAGAACATTCTTGTAGAAAAAAATATTTATTCACACGTGATAAACATTTGGAGCAAATTAAATATGAATGACAATTAAAATTTTACGGTGCTGCGGATAGTTGGTCAGCCCAATAGGAAAATTTGTTTGATTCAAATTGAGACATTCACCAGATGTCCCCACAATTTCTGTCAGGGTCGCAACGTCAAAATGCATAGACACCAAGTTGGATACGATCCTATTCATAACACCCCAACTCGCATACATATTAAGAAAAATAAATATATAAGGAAGAATATATTTAGAAATTGAATTAATGATATGCTATTATATACATATTATATAGTGTATAGTAGCATGACATCATAAATTCAATTTCTAAATATACTCCTCTATGTATTTATTTTTTTTATATGTATGCGAGTTGGGGTGTTATGAATAGGATCGTATCCAACTTGGTGTATATGCATTTTGACGTTGCGACCCTGACAGAAATTGTGGGGACATCTAGTGACTGTCTCAATTTGAATCAAATATATTTACCTATTGGGCTGACCAACTATCTCCCTATATAAACAATGGCGCTGCTAATAGTATGAGGTCTACCTCGGGGGTGCGATGTACCTGAAGTATTTGCACAAAATAACAAAATGCAAGAAAAATGAAATGAAAGTAAATCGACCAGGCCATTTTATTTGAAAAGAGGGCTTGATATTTGCGCATACCCTGGGAAAATATTACGATGTTATTTGCATAATATGTAGTAAAGAAACTAAATTTGCATACATTTTATTGTGTATTCCTAGATAGTAGTAGTAGGTATAAATGTTTGTTAGTACTTAGCAATACATATTTCGCCTACAAAGGTGCCTTTCATTAAGTAGGTATAGTGTGCAAACCCTTCTGAGAATAGATTATGGTGATGAGCCCACATATATACAGTACCGACAAAAACAATCTTTTAAAAATCAATAAAACGCATAGTCAGAAGAATTATTATTATTTTAATTTTACAAATTAATACTTGGTCATATCAATTTACTATTTTAGTTGGGAACAAGCCACAAAATTGTTTCAACTAAAATAGCAAATTGATATGACAAATTAAATTATTATTAAGTAGGTATTCATTTGTAAAATTAAAATAATAATTCTTATGATATATGCGTTTTATTTACTTTATAAAGATTTTTTTGTCGGCATCGTAATATAATACAGCTTATACACCGCATCCATCGGTAGACCGCAAACCATAGTAGAAACATGACGGTAGACATCAATAATTTTACTAACTGCATTTTCTCATTATATAAGTTTATTAAGGCATATTTAAGAGGCAAATCTGTTACGTATTTTATATTTCAATAAGTCAACAAAAATTATCACACCCAATTATTTTTCAAATATCTGTATGAGAAGCGATTGGGTATTTAGATGATTTACAGTAATTTCCCTAGTCATGTTATATTTCGTATAGGCGCTAGGTCAATATTAGTTTCACCAGTTGAATGATTTCAACATGACTTACTTAGCCAAAAAGTCCTATCTTCACAATTTTGATGCAGATAGGAGGCCTTAACTAAGTATTTAGCATATAGGACGTTTATTCTACGCACAACGGCTGTTGGTTGTAGAAAGGACAAACAAATTTATGATTTTGTACGATTTGAGGTGGCAGAAGGGACGTTTTGACTAAGCAATAAGATGGTAAATGTCTAGTAGTAATGGAATATACCGTTATCAAGAAAAAACAAAAATTGTAGATCGGACGTTTTTACTAAGCAGGGCAGTATTGATGTCCTATGAGGCCCCTAGAACACAAGGGGTGTAAGTGACAATTTTTAGGAAATTGGGTTAAATACAAAAATTAACTCCCAAACACATAGAAAACATGGTGGCTTCAAACTGTCTACATAAACTAACAATAACATGATCAAAAATGACATGTCATTAAAAACATGCTGAGTAGTACCTACCTAGATTTTTAAATTTGGCTAGAACTTTTAACAAAGTTTTCTCACTTACTTGGCCACACCCCTTGTGTTCTTAGCACCCCTAGTGCTAAGTACGAAACAACCAGAATAACCCTTCAAGGAGAAGCTCTTGAATATCGTCCGTCGGTGGTCTACTTGGGAGTCCACTTTGGCAGGACACTCAACTGGAACATCGACATCCAACACACCCTAAACAGGGTAAGAAACAGAGCTAAACTCCTTGGAGCGTTATCTGGAACGTTTGGAGGTACATCGAGCAAGACTCTCCTGCACACCTATAAAACTTTCATAAGGCCTATTATCGATTACAGAGCGCTCCTTTATGCCTCGCTAAAACAACATTATACTAACAAAATCCTCAGATGCGAGCGTAGAATTCTCAGAAAGTGCCTCAGGAAGCATTGGAGATATCCGTCGGTATTGGTACACCCACTCGCTAAACTACCCCCCATAAATGAGAGAATCCGTTCTCTCAGCAACAAATATGTCATAAGAACGATTAATGGTAACAACCAAAGGGCTAAAAATGTCCTAATCACCCCTTGCAATCGGCGAGGGCATATACTCACCGGGACTCCCAAAAACAAAGTTCCATTCCCTCCGGCCAATCTTCTACAATTGGCCAGAAACGAACTTCCCGATGAGTATTACGAAATACTTGAACAAACTCCCCTAATGTATCGCAGATAAACAACTGCATCCCCACACGCTGATCTAAGAGCCGTTCCTCTAAGGTGACAGATTTGGAATCCCCTCACTGACTGGTCGCTTGCTGAGCATGGCAATTTCTATCTTTCGCTCCTACAGCTTCTGCGCTAAAACCACCTTCTTAACCCAATCCACTAGCAATTCTGCTTCTCCACACATCATCGACGCTTCTCTCGCAATCTCCCACACTCCTGAAAAGGAGAATCCTTCACCCTGAAGAGGCTTAAGCCTAAACGGGGTATAAACGACGTGCTTTCACTTCCTTGTGTTCTAAGGGCCTCATATATGTCTGAGTCCATTCTGCCAGTAAGTCTTCTCCATTCAGTGCTCTCTCAAACATTGTGTGTATAATACAGAAAAGCTTCGATCCGTTTTTTATCAGTTCATTTGGTATTCCACCGTGTTCTTCTGCTTTTTTGTTCTTTAGAAATTTGATTGTTCTTTTTACCTCAGCTACGCTTAGTTCGATTTCACCACGTGTATAGATTTCCATTCCGTCTATTTCTGATTCTTGCCATTCTTTGATTTCACTGGTCTTGATTTTTTCTGTCTTATTTCTTTGGAGCAACTTTAAGATAAGCCGTATCTATGAATTTATGGTTCCTCCTATGTGCTGTTCTATCTCTGTGCATGTTTTTCCCATCTTTCATTTTTTTCATTTGCAACTTTTGTTTTTACTTCTTTATTTTTCCCTGTATAGTTTTAAGTCCTCATAGTTTTTTGTGTTTAGGTATTTTTTATTGAGTTCTTTCTTCTCTCTTATGCATTTCAGTGTGTCTTCGTTTAATTTCGTATTTTGGTGGATGTATTTTTGTTCCTCTTCTCCAAGAGCTTCTAGGGCTACTGTCTTCTTTTTAGAATCAAGCTATAAATTTATGTTTTTAGGACGAAACCTCTAGCGTTGGAAGTGCTTCAACTACTGACAATACTTCACGAAGTGCCACACCAACTAATAAATTACGAAAAGGTCGACGAGGCAAGAAACGTTTAAGTGCTTCTATACCCAAAGTTCTTAAACCTATATACACATTTTCGTAAGTATTTTTTATTTAATCACTTATGCTCGGTTGCACCAACAGATCTTAAGCTTAAGTCGAGAATATCATAAGAATTAATCTAATATAATTATAAAATATTACAATAAGAATACCATAATATAATAATAGATATAATTGATAATAAGGTAAGAATCTAAAATTATAGTGCAATGTAAGTGATACTCAAGGAGGCCCTATCTATAAGTAGAGCTTAGCTAAGCTGGAGCTTAAAATCTGTTGGTGCAACCAGGCATAAGATGCTTAAGAAGATTACAATCTGATAAAACAACATAATCAATCTAGTCTAAATTAATACTAAAATCTTAAGACTAAGG
The DNA here is from genome assembly GCF_917563875.1 of Diabrotica virgifera virgifera. Taxonomy (NCBI): domain Eukaryota; kingdom Metazoa; phylum Arthropoda; class Insecta; order Coleoptera; family Chrysomelidae; genus Diabrotica; species Diabrotica virgifera. Next base: position 64,441,162 of record NC_065451.1, read on the forward strand.
ACAAACTCACTAGTATCCCTTCTTTTTCATATTGTAGTTCCTACTCCTATCAGAGGTTGGCTATCATCACAGCTATTCATATCTTATTGGCGGCTGCTCTGAACAGATCTACTGAGCTGCAACTATACCACTGTCTTAACTTTCTCATTCAGGAAATTCTTCTTCTACCTATGGATCGTTTACCCTTAATTTTACCCTGCATTATGAGCCTCAGTATATCATATTTCGCACCTCTGGTAATGTGGCCCAAATATTCCTGCTTTCTTGTTTTGATGTTCTTTATCACCTCGCAATCCTTTTGTAGCCCTCTTAACACTTCTGCATTTGTAACTCGTTGGATCCATGGTATTTTCAAAATGCTTCTATAGCATCACATATCAAATGATTCCAATTTCTTTATATTGTCTACTTTTAGTGTCCAGCTATCCATTCAATACAACAAAGTCGAGAACACGTAGCATCTTAACGCTCTTATCCTCAGCTCTAGAGGAAGGTCTCGATTAACAAACATTTTTTTCATTTTTGTAAATACTTTTCTTGTGTGTCCTGATTTCTCTACCTTGGTTTTTTTTATTTACCCAGGTTCCCAGATATTTGTAGTTATTTACTCTTTTTACTTGTTTTCCCTCGATATCTCGACTTCCTGCTGTATGTTGCTTCGAAATAATCATGAACTTGGTTTTGTTAATGTTCATTTGTAGTCCATATTTTATACTGACTTGATGTAATCTATTTACTAATCTTTGCAGTGCTTCTAGACTGTCTGCAAAAATAGCGGGGTCGTCTGCGAATCTTATGTTGTTCAAGATTTTTCCGTTTATTGATATACCCTGTTCTTCGTATGATATTGCTCCCTTAAAAATAGCTTAGCTGTACAGACTGGATAACACTGGAGATACCACTCAACACTGTCCAACACCTCTTGATTGCTATGGTTTCCGTTTCAACATTTTCGATTTTAACCCTTGCTTTTTGATTCCAGTACGGATTGACAATAACCCGTATATCTTGACTGTCCACATTCTTTTCTTTTAAAAGTTCTACAAGTTTCTAGTATCCCTTAGGTTCTGTTAATTTATTGCAAAAATATTAACCTGTACCATCACTTGCACTATCCTCTGCTTTTCACTTAACTAACTCAAAGGGTTTCCTCCTCTTGGGTCTTCTAGCCGGATCCTTGTTCTCAAGGATCTGGATGGTCTCAATAACATTGACATGTTGAAGAAGTCGTTGTTCATTAATCTTGGCGAATTTTTCAATGTTCTTGTTACACTATCCATTTCTAGGTTCCTATGGAGGTCACTGTTCCTATAGTACCAAGGAGCATTGCAGATGCTCCTTAGCACTTTGTTTTGAAATTGCTGGATGATCTCTAAATTACTCTTACTAGCACATCCCCACTTCTGGATTAAATATGTCATTATAGGTTTTAGAATTTTTTTATACAAAAGTATTTTGTAGATTGACAGAATGGATTGTCTTCCCAATAGCCAATACATTTTTTTATACTTGATGTTAAGCTGTTCTCTTTTCTTAACATATAATAGGTATAGGTCTGGATCCCGCGTATGAAAAAAAAGTTGATTAATAGCAAGTTGAAAATTTGTTAATAGCTTAAGGGTGTCTAGTCGAATAAACTTTGATATGTGTGAACACTGGAACAGGGGTAGTTTTAATTGTGGAACAGGTTAAAAATTTGGAACGGTCACAGCACGAAAACGGCACATTTATTTTGTCCGACAGAACAGACTTAAACTCTTCGAACAGAGATTAAACTCTCATGCAAAAATCAGACTGCTATTTATCACCAAATGGGCGTTTTAATGAGTGGAACATGTAGAATATGTCAAATGACAGGAATTATGACAGGTAATAAATAGCAGTCTGATTTTTTCATGAGAGTTTAATCTCTGTTCGGAGAGTTTAAGTCTGTTCTGTCGGACAAAATAAATGTGCCGTTTTCGTGCTGTGACCGTTCCAAATTTTTAACCTGTTCCACAATTAAAACTACCACTGTTTCAGTGTTCCCATATATCAAAGTTTATTCGACTAGACACCCTTAAGCTATTAACAAATTTTCAGCTTGCTATTAATCAACTTTTTTTTCATACGCGGGATCCAGACCTAGTATTTTAGCTTATAATAGGCACATGACTGGTCCTATCATACTTCCTTGTGGTACACCTGCATTGATTTCTTTTGAGTTTAATTCTTCTGCTTGTTTAACCCTAAAAACCCATGATTCCAACAATTCTGTGTATGTTCTTGACAAAATCCTGCTTAATTTGTATTAAGTCCTTTTTCCCATACTTTATCAAAACCTTGCTCCATGTTGAGGAAGACAGAAGAGCAAACTTTCTTTTCTTCGAGTGACTAGTAGATTTATTACTTACTTACTTTTTCCTATATATTTCTTATATAGCTGCAGTATTAAAGAAGATCATGGGCAACCTTTGTTTGGAGCTCAATTTAATCATCATCTGAAAGAAGGACAACCACTTGTATTTGCAGCCGTAGGAAGTAATAGAGTAACCATATATGAATGTCCAGATGGAACTGGAATAAAACTGTTGCAGTGTTATGCAGATCCTGATGTAAGTAACAGCAGTAGTTTGGTTTCATTTTTTTTTCATACATTTCTCTATCATGCTATCAGAAATTTTGACAAGCCAAAGATTGTAATATTAACTTAACGTGAAGTAAAAACCCCCTGGTGTAGTTGGTATAAAATTTAATTAAGAATTAAAATTCTAAAAATCCAAAAGGATTACATTCATTGTTCAGAGCGTTTTCGGACTTTCAGTCCATCATCAGTGAACGTAAAGGCAAGTAATCCCACTTAATAAAATTGAAAAAATGGTGAAATTTTGACTGTTAAAAATTGAAAAATAACTAGATGGTATACAGCCAACTTTCGGAAACTATCCCGTTTTATTTATTATGATATTAGTGATCTAAGATATATCTGATTGAAACCCATCTTTCACCTCTCCTTGTCTCATTTCTAAGAAGGGAGCCTACTTTTGGACCTAAAGTTTGTGAGTTAGAATCCCGTTTGAGTGGGAAATTTTTTTGTATTAAGAAATTTAATAAATGAAGATAATCTCTATCCTTGTGGGATCGCTACTCACCTGAGGGACAGCAGATATTCGGATTATCTGGCATTATCTTGCTTATAAACATGAAATTATCCCAATAAATGGTGCAAATGGCACGATATGTACTCCTAAAATGTCTGTAATGTACCTACCTCTTTAATGTAAGCTCATGATCTATTTTAACTAACTTCATATGAGCCTCCAAATTAATCCCACCCCCACAACATTACCGATCCGGCACCATACTGTACAGTCCCTACAGTGTTACACTGTGCGTAGCGTTCCTCAGGCCTTCTATATACATACTCTGTTCCGAATGTCATAGTAGAGGATCCGATATAAGGTCGATTTGCACCGATCTGTTTAATGGATCAAAATTATTGGATAATATGTAATTTAGCATGTTAACGATTACAAAACACAAGGGTTGCCCGATCTAATCTTGTTCTAAGCTTTGTTTTTAAACCAAGAAGAATAAACTAAAAAGACAGATTCACACCCAAGAATGTCACTAGAAATATTACCAAACACATCTTCTTTTTTGGTTGATCATATCGGCCTTTGACGGTAATCCATAAATTTTATATTATACTAATACGTCGCTAAAGAGTTCTAAAAACAACTGTTTGTTATATAAAAACAGACTAAAAATCTAAATATTAAAGGAATAACGCAGAAAATACAAAAAATCGCTGATATAACTTAATTAACCTATGAAATGTCAATAGTGTCAAAATTTTATAAATGGAATTAGTGTCAAAATTTCATAACAGTGGAGTAAACTTGCCTGAGGTTGGACTAATCACAAACAAGCTTTACGGCGCGGGAAATTTGAATTACTCCTCTTGGTTTAAAAACAGACTATAACTATAATTAATTAATAATTAAAAAATTACATTTTTTTTATGAATTTGAAAAAAAAATTCGACCCGGGCAGATATTATTTCAGATTTTTTGGATCATTCCAAACAAAACAGGTCTTTTGTAATTTTTCTCGTAAAGTTGATCCTTTTTGAGTTACAACAATTTAAAAGTGAAAAAATAATGAAAGATGACAATTTTCAAGGCTCAAAAACACAAGTAAAAAATATCCTTTTTGTAATCATCAAGTGCATAAATTCAAGTTCAAACCTTTTTCTATTAGGTCTCGATAAGAATTTTAGCAATGTTTTATTCTAACACATATTTTTTTAATTGTTAATGAGGAAGGTTTCTTATGGGGAGACGGGCATTAACAACTAAAAACAATGTTTCAGAATGAAATAAGTCCAAAAAACTTATCAAGAACTGATAGAATAAGGTTTGAACTTGAATTTAGGTACTTCGTAATTTCAAAAATGATATTTTATACTTATGTTTTTGAGCCTTGAAAATTGTCATCTTTCGTTCTTTTTTCAGTTTTAAATTGTTTATAACTAGAAAACTATCGACTTGTAGAGAAAAATTACAAAAGACCTTTTTTGTTTAGAATTACCTAAAAAATCTAAAATAATATCTGTCCGGGTCGAAAAAAATTTTTTAATTAAAATTGTAATTTTTTAGTTATTAATTATTAATCATGGTTATAGACGGAGAGCTAGAGCCGAAAAATCATCGTCATAAGTAATATGGAGTTTTTCCTGTGAAATGTGTCCATTGTATATTGACAATTATGACCCCTTTCAGGCTGACATCTCAGTGGATACAGGAAGTACCAATAAGGGATGAAAGGGGAAAGTTAGTGCAGCCATTAAAGATTTTCACCTCCTATTTTGTTAAACTGATATCGATTTGCATGAAAATTGGTGACTAGTTAGAGCATACCTCAAGAAACAAAACTGATTTGGTGCCATCTCGTACTTTTACCCTGGTGGTTGATACCACCTCTTCCTGGGGTTAGAAACTATTTTATTAAAAATAACCCCACAAATCGATAGAGGGACAAATTCTAAGTAAAATTTGTTATATCATGTTATTAAAATAAATTAATACTTTTTGAGTTATTAAAGATCAAAAATTTGTCTATTTAAGAGCACATGCGTGAAGTTACGGATGATAAAAGGAACATATTAATTAATTGTATGTTAGTAAAATATTATTTTTATATTATTTCGATATTTAATTGCATTTTTTCTATCAATATAAACTGAATATGTCCAGAAACTGGGGGCGTACAATAATGGGTACATTTGACATATTCGAATACAATTTTTGCTAAATTTATAATATCGAAATAATATAAAAATAATATTTTAGTAACATACAAAATTAATTAATATGTTCTTTTTATCATCCGTAACTTCACGCATGGGCTCTTAAACAGACAAATCTTTTATCTTTAATAACTCAAAAAGTATTAAGTTATTTTAATAAAATGATATAACAAATTTTACTTAAACTTTGTCCCTCTATCGATTTGTGGGGTTTTTTTTAATAAAATAGTTTTCACCCCCGAGAAGGGGTGGTATCCACCCCAGGGCAAAAGTGCAAGTTGGCACCAAATCAGTTTTGTTTCTAGAGGTATGCTCTAACTAGTCACCAATTTTCATGCAAATCGATGGAGGTTTAACAAAATAGGAGGTGAAAACCTTTAATGACTACACTAACTTTCCCCTTTCATCCCTTATTGCTACGTCCTGTATCCACTGAGGTGTCAGCCTGATGCCTCCACTACACATCGGCAGACGCGTCTGCGGATGCATCTTCCGATGTATCATCACGCGCTGACCACACATCTGTAGGTACACATCTGTAAATCGTTCAGTCTGTGTTAATTCTCGGGTGACGCAGTATCTACTTTGAATTCACTGCGAAAACTAATGCGTCGTAGAGGTCCGAGGCCAACAACAGACGATCAAGTTACCCCATCCACACATCTGCGGATGCATACGCAGATGCCGTCCGCGGACACGTCTGCCGATGTGTAGAGGAGACATTAGAGGGATCATAATTATCAATAAATCTCCTCTACACATCGGCAGACGTGTCCGCGGACGGCATCTGCGTATGCATCCGCAGATGTGTAGATGGGGTAATTTGATCGTCTGCTGTTTACCTCGGAACTCTACGACGCATTAGTTTTCGCAGTGAATTCAAAGTAGATATTGCGTCACCCGAGAATTAACACAGACTCAACGATTTATGCCTCCTCTACACATCGGCAGACGTGTCCGCGGACGGCATCTGCGTATGCATCCGCAGATGTGTAGATGGGGTCATTTGATCGTCTGTTGTTTACCTCGGACCTCTACGACGCATTAGTTTTCGCAGTGAATTCAAAGTAAATATTGCGTCACCCGAGAATTAACACAGACTGAACGATTTACAGATGTGTACTACAGATGTGGCAGATCGGCAGATGCATCCGCAGACGCGTCTGCCGATATGTAGAGGAGGCATTACAGATGTGTACCTACAGATGTGTGGTCAGCGCGTGATGACACATCGGCAGATGCATTCGCAGACGCGTCTGCCGATGTGTAGAGGAGGCATAGACACATTTCACATGCCAAACTCCGTATTACTTATGCCTCCTCTACATATCAGCAGACGCGTCTGCGGATGCATCTGCCGATGTATCTGATGCCTCCTCTACATATCAGCAGACGCATCTGCCGATGTATCTGATGCCTCATCTACATATCAGCAGACACGTCCGCGGATGACATCCCCGTATGCATCTGCAGATGTGTAGATGGGGTAATTTGGTCGTCTGTTGGTGGTCTGTTGTTTATTTTTCGCGTCGGCAGATGCAAAAAATAAACAACAGACGACCAAATTACCCCATCTACACATCTGCGGATGCATACGGGGATGTCATCCGCGGACGCGTCTGCTGATATGTAGAGGAGGCATCAGATACATCGGCAGATGCGTCCGCAGATGCATCCGCAGACGCGTCTGCTGATATGTAGAGGAGGCATCAGATACATCGGCAGATGCATCCGCAGACGCGTCTGCTGATATGTAGAGGAGGCATTATACCAATGATTTTTCGGCTCTAGCTCTTTTAGACTATTAGAACAAGATTAGATCGGGCAACCCTTGTTTTTTGTAATTGTTAACATGCTAAATTACATATCCAAAAAAGAATGTGTGTCTACTTTGTACGCACGTAAGAAGTTATACTTCTATTATATGATTTAAACGAAATTAATATACTTTTGAACAGTTTATTTGTATTTTATTTAAAGATTAAACTAATTTTTACTTCTTTCCAAAAATTTTTATTAAAATAATACCAAAAATTAAAAAAAAATAGAAAATACCCGGTTGAACCGGGGACCTCTTGATCTCCAGTCGAACGCTCTACCACTGAGCTATACTCCTTTTGTTTATGCGGGGTACAAGATTTCTCAGACATAGTGACAAATAGACCAAGTGAATTATAAAAATTAATACTTTAAATATTACTTATTATCTTATTCCCGAGGTAGACAAATCCAAAGACACAAAAATTATAATAAATATATTTTACTAAAAACACTAGTATATCTTTTCCACACCTTTTTTGGACTGATACATAAATAACTTAAAACATTTAGTAACGAACTCCATACTGTATGTGCGCGCAAGCGCGCAGAATAATCAAGATTCACCCCCCCAATTGCGCCTAAAGAAGTATACCTTCAATAATTTTTATTCATTAAACAGATCGGTGCAAATCGACCTTATATCATATCTTAGACTATCATAAGAAAAAAGACTACCTGGATTCATCAGTGAACAATATTCTTCTCCAATCCTCATTATTCCAAACATGTTTACAAGCAAAATGCAATCTTTGCCTTCTATGATCTCTAGTTAAGAATGGGCCACTGGCAACGATCTAAAAATTCATTTTGTAGAGAAGTACTGGTATTTAATAAACCTTGCCTTTATCTCAATATATGAAGGGTCAAAAACCGGTCTTGGTTAGTAGGAGTTGTAACTTTCTGCGGCCTTGACCGGGTCTTCTCAACTTACAGTAAAACCGAGTTGTCTGCAACCGTTCAGGTAATTGTTAATTCTGTTCAAATATACTTCCAGTAATAGTAAAATGTGTTGACTTCTGAAATGGTTGAATGGAGTTCAACTTGACGGTAACCTTCTTCGCAAAGAGTACAGTCACTTTCTGACAAATTTAGATTTTCTTGCTGCTGGGGGTTCATTTCAATGGAAAAAACACTAATAAACTGGAAAATGCCTTTGAACATTCATCACAACGTATTCCAACCCAACTAAATTCGAATTAAAATGAGGCACAACTAGCATGTTTTTAATTCATTTGCAAAAAATGATAAAAAACATCAGCGTTTTTACCTTTCTTACGTAATATATTACTGGAGATAATAGTAAAATTCTTTGATTTACCAGGATTTTTAATATGCGTTAATTTTGACGCGCAGTGTATTAACAAAGTTCGGCAAAAAACAATATATTTTTGTAACTTTAAAATAATGGCATTAAACTCTTAACTTTCCTATTCTAACTTCCAGCTGGATGAAAACTACTACACTTGTGCCTGGTCACACGATGAGGATCTAGGAAAACCACTTTTAGCTGTTGCTGGGTCTAGAGGTGTGATTAGAATTTTAAACCCAATTACTATGAGTTGCATCAGACATTACATAGGTCACGGCCATGCTATAAATGAACTCAAATTCCATCCAAAGGATCCGAATCTCCTACTTTCAATATCCAAAGATCATTCGTTGAGACTGTGGAACATTAAGTCTGATGTTTGTATTGCCATATTTGGTGGTGTAGAGGGACACAGGGATGAAGTTTTAAGTGCAGTAAGTATATACAGGGTGTCCAGAAACTCTACCGATAAACGAAGACAGGAGATTCCTCAGATAATTTTAAGACAATTTAACCCAATTCATCTAGTCCGAAAATGCTTCCTAAAGGAGCTAGAGCTATTTGAAGATGGCGTCTGGTAATTAGTTTTTCTTAAATATCTCCAGAACGCTTCTATTTAGAAAAATGAAAATTGGTACACATATTAATCTTCCAGATATAAATTGATTTCATCCATTGTAAATACCGGTCATAGGCGTCCGTTTTGGGTAGGGCAACAGTTATATTATCTCATAACTTTTTTGTTTTTAATTTTTAAGCATTTTTGAGTCTGGATTATTAAAATATAAGGTATCGTAGTACTAAAAGGTACTCTTACTTTAAGTCGATAGGATACACCGTTTTCTAGAAAAATCGATTTGAAAAATTTTCGTTTTTTGAATACCAAAAAAATGTTAAAAAAAAACTATTTAGAAAAACGAAAACTGGTACGTTTATTCATATTCCAGAAATGAATCGATTTCATTAATTGCGAATTTCTAGTACCGGTCATTTGCGTGCGTTTTGGGTAGGTTAACGGTTATTTTATCGCATAACTTTTTTGTATTTAATTTTTAAGACTTTTTGACACCAGATTAAGAAATTATGAGGTATTCCAGTATTAAAAGTTACTCTTGCTTTAAGTGGGTAACATACACCGTTTTTTTTTTGAAAATTTTCAATTTTCTTTCAAATTCAGGAAGCGAAAAATTTTCAAATCGATTTTTCTAGAAAACGGTGTGTTCTACCGACTTAAAGCAAGAGTACCTATTAGTACTAGAATACCTGACAATTTGATAATCCAGTATCAAAAACGCTTAAAAGATAAAGACAAAATAGTTATGCGATAAAATAACCGTCGCCCCACCCAAAAAATACGCCTATGACTGGTACTAGAAATTCACAATGGACGAAATCGATTTATCTCTGGAAGATAATAGGCTATTGATTATGTACTATAGAAAGGAACTACAACGTTAACGGGGTTAACGGGGTATTATTTCATATGGTCAATGAATCTCTATAGATGAAAAAACCGCGGAGTGCTACCATTTAAAGGGGTGCGTTTTTGAGAAATGGGTGAATTAGTCCCTGGGCACAGGTTACATTAGGGTGAGTTCTATGCACTTTTGGTACAAACACGTCTACATAAAAATTGTTTCTGGTTAAATTTCCTATCTAAATATAACTTTTTAAAGTCAAAGATACTTTTTTTACAAAAATATATTCAAAAGAAAAAGCACAAAGAAACCCAAAAGAAAGAGATTTTGTTTCTTGTCCCATAACTTTTGTCCACGGGGATATATGTATAGACATTGCTTCACAGAAAAAAAACTTACATATTTTTTCTTTAAAACGATGTTTAGTAGAGGTCATTAGTTTTTACAGTTTTCGAAATATGATTTTTCAAAGTTCGCCACTCACAGCAATTTTGGGTCATGTTCCTTGTTATTTCGCAAATATTGTTCTGTAACTTTTTTCTACGTAACTTTAGGCATATGCAATGGTACATGTAAGAGGAATAGAAATAAATTACCTTTAAAATGTTCTACTGTAGAATGTTGTACGACTTCTTTTAAAGAGGTTATCTTTTTCAAGATTTTATACTTTTAACGAGTTTTTATATTTTTTACGATTATTTTTTAAATTTCCCAGTATAACTTTTTTTTCTACATTTAGGTATATATTATAGAATAAAAAAGAAAGCTTATTCTGTTTACTTTAAAATGGTGTATTATACAAAATTCTAGGATTATTTTTGAATAAGATATGCTTTTTCAAAATGTAATAAGTACTTGCAACGATTCTTGATTTTAGGATTATTTTTTAAACTTCTCATTATAACTTTTCTATGTGATAGTGTGTTAAGATTGAATCTTATTTTTTATATGTGGACCTTTGGATCCACTTGACTTGACCGGGTAAACTTCAAAATATGGATTAATTCCAATATTTACTGTCAAAGCTCCTGCACCACAAGCTTTGCTTGAAAAAATAGCATGTAAATGTACCAAAGGATGTACAAAAAATTGCGGTTGTAGGAAGATAGGAATTAGTTGTTCAATATTCTGCAAAGGGTGCATGTGCATGGATACTAATTATGGGAACTCTTAAGATAACTAAGGTGTCAGAGGAAAATATTGAAGCTAATGCTAACGGAGAGATGGACTTTGTTTTTGAAAATTTGTTAAATCTCAACTATTAAATAATTTTAACTAAAGTGATGTTTTCTAAAACTAATATTTATGTAATTTTTGTAAAAGAAATAATTTTAAATAAAACAGGTACAAAAATATCAAAGAATTTTAAAGAACAGAAAGTAAGCCCTCTTTATTGAGCAATATATAGTATATTCATGTACAAGAAACAAAAAGTTATAGTCGGTTCGCTAAACTCAGACACAACTGGCTAGTGATTTTAGTAAGTAATTTTGCCAAAAAAATAATTACTAAATAGTTAGTAATTTTACCGATCTTAATGGCAAAGTTGACCAAAAACAAAAAAATTACCGACTAAAGTCACTAGCCAGTTGTGTCTGAGTTTAGCGAACCCACTATATAATAGGGTGGTTCGAAAAAAACCTTTCTTTTTATTTCAGATCGCTATAGTGCGCAAAAGTTGCCATTGGTATAGACTTGAAAAAAGCACTAATTATTATTTTTTTATTAATTTGTCTTCCGGTCGCGCAATGCCATCGAAGTTAGCAAAAATTGTGAAAAACCTTAATTTTTCGTATATTTATTTAACAGGCCAGATGGTTTTAATTGCGTTCCTATACCATGAATTAACTACTAAAAGTATGTAAAATCAATATAAATGCACTTATTATACATTTGTTTCATATCTTCCGGTCGCGCAACATAATACAAAATGAGTAAAATTAGTAGTTTTTGCAAAATTTCAAAGTTTGACTGTTTGGTACAATTTAATCATACGACTTTTAGAGATGGTATAGTTTAATTTAATTACAATGATATATTTAAAATCCAAGCATATAAGATAAATTTTGATATTCAAGTGGAATTCGGTCGCGCAGCTTCGTCAAAAACAGCAGATTATCGAGAGACGAGGCGAAAGTGACGAATGCCAGCGAAGCGCGCCCTGCCATAAAAAAAGATACATGTTGGAATACCTCTACAATGGAGTATTTGTCTTCTCCATTACAACGAACTGCCATTCCACCACCTTTTATAACACTTAGATGAAAATACAACAGGCCCAATAGGATATTGCGGACCAATTGGAAAGGCACTACCTGATTGTGAAAGAAGACTTATTGATTTTAATCCTATTGATTGTGAGATTCCAAAAGTTGACAAGCGTATTCTTATCAATCGCCAATAATTGTACTTGCTTGAGATATCAGAAGTCATCAAGTCAGGACATTGTTCAGAAGACTTTGTAGTGGGCACGTGATCCTATCTCAACGTCACATTCAAGATGGCTTACTACTGCAAACCGAGATTTGCGTTTATATATCATTGTGTCCAACCCTTCTGAAAATCTGAGAGAGATTATCACATTCATTCTCAAATGTTATAATATGCCTATGTGGTTTGCCAAATAATAAACCACAAATTCACAGATGGGCCTAGACATGATTACAAAATCATTGAATATTCAAGGTACTTACCAGAAGAGCTTCTTCAAGTTGTTGATCCCGTTTTACAACGGAATGCTTACTTTGCCCATCCCGAAAATTTACTTTTGGCTATGGTAACTGACGACAGAAACCATATCCGAGAGCTGGGCTTTAGGCGTATCATGAAGGAAAAGCAAGCAATATCTGAAAGTGACTCTATCAGAATCTTTAAACCACCAAACTTAAACTTTGAAGCTAAATAGTATTACGAAATTATCAAATGGAACACCAGTACACTGACTCCCCTCTATTGCTACGAACATTGACTAATGAAGAGATAAAACAGTATGTGAGCAATGACTTCAAGATTGTTGTGAGTATAGATACTTTGTCATGCCATACACAGGCAGTTGAAAGATGCGTTAAACTAGTGACCGTAGCTTCAAGTAAAGTGCGCGGACACAGTTTCAGAGACGGCTATATTAGAAACACATTATTGCACCGCTCAGCGATGCCAACGATTAAAATCAACAACAACTGGTAGTCTTTCACAATCAGGTAGGGCCTTTCCAATCGGTCCGGATATCCTATAGTGCCTGTTGTATTTCCATCTAAGTGTTGGAAAAGGTGGCGGAATGGCAGTTGGTTGTAATGGAGAAGACAAATACTCCATTGTAGAGGTCTTCCCACATGTATCTCTATTTGTGGCTGCGCGAGCTTCGCGGGCATTCGTCACTTTCGCCTCGCCTCTCTGTAGTCTGCTGTTTTTGACGAAGCTGTGCGACCTAATTCAACTTGAATATCAAAATGTATCTTAGATGCTTGGATTTTAAATATATTATTGTAATTGAATTAAACTAGAGCATCTCTAAAAGTCGTATGATTAAATTGTACTAAACAGTCAAACTTTAAAATTTTGCAAAAACTACTAATTTTACTCATTTTGTATTATGTTGCGCGACCGGAAGATATGAAACAAATGTATAATAAGTGCATTTATATTGATTTTACATACTTTTAGTAGTTAATTCATGGTATAGGAACGCAATTAAAACCATCTGGCCTGTTTAAAAAACATTTGAAAAATTAAGGTTTTTCACAATTTTTGCTAACTTCGATGGTATTGCGCGACCGGAAGACAAATTAGTAAAAAAATAATAATTAGTGCTTTTTTCAAGTCTATTCCAATGGCAACTTTTGCGCACTATAGCGATCTGAAATAAGAAAAAAAGTTTTTTTCGAACCACCCTACTATATAATGAGAAATTTAAAAAATAATCGTAAAAAATGTAAAAAATAATATTTTTTTCGTATTAGGTGTTATATAATATATAATATAATATTATATTATATATACTATATAAAATATAATATTATATAATATATAATGTATTATAATCACTTTAAAAAAGTCGTACAACGTTATACAGCAGACCATTTTAAAGGTAATTGATTTCTATTCCTATTACGTGTACCATTACATATACCTAAAGTTACGTAGAAAAAAGTTACAGAACAATATATGCGAAATAACAAGGAAAATTACTGTGAGTGGCGAATTTTGAAAAATCATATTTCGAAAACTATAAATGCTAATTACCTCTACTAAACAACATTTTAAAGAAGAAATATGTAGGTTTTTTTCTGTAAAGCAATGTCTATACCTATATCCTCTAGGACAAAAGTTATGGGACAAAAAACAAAATTTCTTTCTTTTGGGTTTCTTTGTGCTTTTTCTCTTGAATATATTTTTGTAAAAATATAAGCATATATTTTGTAAAAGAGAGAATTCAAAACACATTGACTGGCCAGTTGGTTGCTTAAACCAGTGCCAATAAAACATAAACACACACATATTTTTGTAAAAAAAAAGTATCATTGACTTTAAAAGGTGATATTTAGATAGGAAATTTAACCAGGAACAATTTTTATGTAGATATGTGTGTAGCAAAAGTGCATAGAACTCACCCTAATGTAACCTGTGCCCAGGGACTAATTCACCCATTTCTCAAAAACGCACCCCTTTAAATGGTAGCACTCCGCGGTTTTTTCATATATAGATTTGAATATAATCAATAGCCTATAAATATGTGTACCAATTTTCGTTTTTCTCAATATAAGGGTTCTTGAGTTATTTAAGAAAAACTAATTAAGACGCCATCTTCAAAGAGCTCTAGCTCCGTTACGAAGCATTTTCGGACCAGACGAATTTGGTTAAATTGTCTTAAAATTATCTGAGGAATCTCCTGTCTTCGTTTGTCGGGAGAGTTTCTGGACACCCTGTATAAATCAGTTTATATCAGCTACTCGAAACATGATCGCACAGTGACACAACTATAAATTTTTCATTTTTTATATTATTCGAATATATTTATTATATATCGAATTCAAAAAACTACTGTCTATATTCAGGAGAAACGACACATTGTAACAAATCAGTTTTACTATAGAAAAGCAGCAAAATTCTAGGCACTAAATTCTGAGAAATGATAATTAACGAAAACACTGTTGCCAAGTTGTGATTAAAATTATCAACTTCTATATTAATAATTCTCGTACAGTCAAATAGTCATATGATGTCAACCTTACAAATTGCAAGGCTCAACTGTTTATATGTATTCGTGTTATATGTTGCTATTTGTCATTTAATTTATGTTTTAATCATACTTAACCTGACCCAATTAATCTCGTTTAATTATATCACACCTCATCAAAAGCTTCTCACAAGAACATAGTCAGCGATTTTGGTATGGCTTAGAGCCAGGCTACATCAAAATCGCCTATAAATCGTGCTGGTAATCGCCTTGCAGCGAGACCAAAAAACAGAAAGAAGAAGAAGAACCTGACTTCATAAAAAGTAACGGATTATTATAAAAAACAATAAATTTTTGAAAAAAATTTTGGAGTATAAATTTTGGAGCATAAATTTTGAAAAAATTTAGTAGCAAAAATTTTGATATCAACTTCCTCTGGAGCTTATTTGATAGGTATTTCGGAGTACTTTGACAAGTGTTTAGTAAGTACGATATGCGGCAAAATAAACAGTGCTGAAATGCGTATGCCTGAAATTTCTATGTGTCATGCGGTGCAACGTACTGAGTGGTTTACGAACGTCGTTATAATGTATGAATGCCGTGTTAATGTGTTAATGTTAAGGCGGGTATACATATGCGCTCCGCTCGGTGTGCGAGCCGCTCGCGCGCAGCATGTTTGTTAGATTAGTACGTGTTTTCAAGTGGCGCACAAACGGCTCGCACACGGCGCACCACGATCTAACTTCTGTCGGTTTTTTTTTTCAACAAACGCTTTGATGGTTCGCAATACGTATTTGGACGGGTTTGCGAGTGGTTTGTTGGTTTTAGCCTGAGTTGAATATTTGTTAGTGATGGAGTGGAAAGTTTACCGTGGCAAATCATTATTGTGGGATCCTCAACAAAGAACCATTTAAAAAATAACTTAAAGTAGAAATCTGAAGGGCAATAGAAGCTGAAATAAAAATTATACATGCTGATCAATGTAAAAAAAAGGTGATTTCATTGTTGTCTTCTTACCGGCGTAAGAAATACAAAATAAGATTTACTATTTTATTTGGGCATAAGCCACAGTTCGAGTTTGAAATCAAGTTTACTTGACGTTTCGACTTTCACTTCGGAAATCGTTATCAATATAAAAAACATTCATAAATTAAAAGTTTAACTTTGTTTCTGGTGAAGCAACGCAGTTTGAACAAGCAGATATAATATTATAATAACTGTAATTATTCCGGTGACAATTATTGTCACCGGAAAGCGAAAAAGGTAACGCACAACTTCGAAGAATCTATAGATTTCCAACTTCGTTTCTGGTGAAGCAACGCAGTTGGAACAAGCAGATATATTATAATTGTGTCACCGGAAAGCGAAAAAGGTAACGCACAACTTGGAAGAACCTATAGTTTTCTAACTTCGTTTCTGTAGTCCAGAGATATAAGAAAGATTTTTCTCGTGACACATCCCCCTCCAGGCCGAAACCAAATTTTTTGAGTAGTATGGACATCTATATTAATAACCTTTATTTTGTTATAACTTCAAAAAATGACAAAAAAGTAGTCTTAAACAGTGTAAAATTATTTTGTAAAACACGTCGATTTTTTTGCTTACTTATAAACAATTAGAATAACTTATTAACCGTTTCCCGTAGAAAAATTATTTTTTCATATTTGGAAAGACTTAATTTTTATACACATTTAGAAAGAAAAACAATTGTCCTAGGACAATTAGGGACGAAGTTAGCCCCCCCTTTTTTTAATTCACATGTTTTTGCAAAATAATTTTGCAGTATTTAAAATTATTTTTGTCATTTTTTTTAAATTAAATTAATATTATAAATCTTCTTCTTTCATAAACTATCCAAAGTATTAGGGTAACTTCATCATTTTCTGACTTACAGCGTTGCAAAAAAAATTAATTTGGGATAAACAAAGACGAGTCGGTTTTCGGGCCCCGTTTGCCCGAAAACTGTTTAAATAAAAACCTTCAATAAGATTGTGAGCATTAGACTTTCTATACCCTAACATTCACACAATGTGCTCATATCAGCAACTTGTTCATCATCATATATTTATATTAGTGTAAAATTGTGATTGAACGACAGCGGACCAAATAAAAATTAAGTGTGTTATACAATAATATTGGGGCATTGTTTGGTTTTCATTTAGAACTATAGACGTGTATTATTTTGTTAGTTTATAGCGGATGCTATGTCTGGAGGTAAGTGGAGTATTTTTTCTTCGTAAAATAGACTTTATTTACAACATGTTTGCAAATTGGCAAGAATTTTCAATCGTTTTAAGTTTTCCAAGTTTTAAAAAGGGAAAAGTAAAAAAGTCTACTTTGCTCAGCAAAGATATTTTGTTTAATAAATAGTTCAAAATGTATATAAATATTCCTCAAAAAATCATCTGCAGCCAAATGCATCCTTAGCGGAATTTTTCATTTTAAAAAAATATAACATGCTGGAGAATTTTTGTACATGAAAAGACTTTAATGTTATATGGTCAGTTAATAGAGTAAGAACAAAATATAATAATAATAATAATAATAAAGGCCTTTATTCATTCTATAATATTATTCACATAATGAATATTAGTTTAAAAAAAAAAGCTCCAGGCGAGTTTCAGTTCAGGAGATGTATAATGCGGGGCAGAATACATGTCCTGTCTGTTCAGCTAACCTGGGCAAAACAAATAATAAAAAAAAATATCTAGGATTATGTATAATACGTTACCTACTAACATTTAAGTAAAAATAAATCAAAATGTAACATTAATTAACTTTAGTTTACCAATATGCGCTTTGAATGTAAGCTCTACTCATACCATGTCAGCCAACTCTACCTATGCAATATTTCCTAATTTTTCAATAACGAACCTTCTAAATTTGTTTTGAGTAAAATTAGTACCAGTAGTATATTTATTCATAACTTGGGCTATTTGATATGTAAAAGACCGCTTGTATTGCTGTGTACGATGATAAGGAATAGAAATGGCGTTTTTATGTCTTATGTTAATATTGTGTACATCAGTACGGAATTTTATTTTATTATAGAGATACGGGGGGGTTTTGAAAATAATAATTTTTTGGAATTGACAAGCTGAATGTACATGTCTTCTATGTTTCATACTTAACCACCCTGTTTCTTTAAGTTTGTAACTAATTGCTTGATATCTACGGATACCATGTATCAAACGCAGACAAGAATTTTGCATTTTTTATATCCGATAACTGTCACGTTCTGTGATACAGGAATTATAAATGGTATCACAGTAATTAAAGTGTGATAACACCAAAGTATCACAGAGCAATTTTTTTAATTTTTTAGTAAATATATGACGAGATTGGAATAAAAACTTCAGGTTCAAATAACTTTTCTGCAAACACTTGGCCACATGACCACCAAATCTTAGGTTTTGATCTATATGTAAACCTAAGTTTTTCACAGTTTCCTTAAACTCTATTGAAGAATTATCGATGGTGATCATGTGAGCAAAGTCTCTCAGAAAGATTTCTCTCCGCGCCGCTGAACCAAACACTATGCCTACCGACTTGTTGTTATTAAGTCGAAGACAATGGCTAGTCGAAAACTGATAAACTCTTTCTAAATCATAGTTGATTGCTGCCACTGCCTGTTCAGACTCATCAGGCTTAAAAGATAAATATATTTGAGTATCATCAGCAAAATAGTGTTGGTTACAAGAGAGAAAGTTTGCAGGAAAGTTTGAAGTGTAAATACTAAACAATTTGGGACCCAAAATAGAGCCCTGTGGTACCCCTTTATTTGTATTAAGATAGTTTGATGTCCTACCGTTGTAATGAACAGCTTGACTTCTATTACTGAGATAACTAGATATCATATCCGATGCCCGCTGAGACATACCAATATACTTAAACATTGAAGTTAATAGCGAATGATCAAGCGTATCAAATGCTTTCGAGTAATCCAGAAGTATCAGCACTGTGATTAAACCATTATCGCAGGCATCAAATATGTCATCAGTTATCTTTAACAAGGCACTAGTACAGCTGTGATCCCTTCTGAAACCAGACTGATTTTCTGGTAGAACTTTATGTTGACTCAAGTGAACCTGTAGTTGCTGATTTAGAATTTTCTCTAGTATCTTTGAGAAAGTGGGCAGTATACTAATTGGTCGGATTTCGTTATATCCTGTCGGATTAGTTGTTTTCGGTACCGGTATAATTTTTGCAACTTTCCACATTGACGGGAACTCGGCTCTTAGAATGCAAGCATTAATAATGTGTGTCAAATAAGGCAATAAAAAGGGAAGGCACATATTAATTGTTAGTATATTTATTTTATCATATCCGGTAGCAGCACTCTTTATACTTTTAATGACATTTAAAACGTCACTTTCTTCAACACATGAAAAATTTGCTTCCACGTCCACACGACAATTATGACTATAAAAGTTTTTAAGTGTTAAATTAGGATTCATATTGGGAACACAATTTATAAAGTAGTCATTCATTGCCGAAATATCACTTAAATTTTCTGACAGTTGCGTATTGTTTTGAGTTTCCCTACCAAGACCTATAACTTTTAAGGATTTCCAAAGATCCTTCCCGTTTTTATTATCCAATTTTTTTGAATAGAAAGCCTTTTTTTCTCTTCTGACAGCTAAAGTAAACATATTTCTAATTGATTTGTATTCCTCCCAAGTTTGGATGTTTTTGTATTTCTTGTATAAACTCAATACTTTGTCCCTTTCTTTTTTCATAATACGTAAAGTGTCAGTCATCCATGGTGCATAATTTTTCGAAATTTTATAGGTTACATAGGGAGCATGACGATCCAGTAAGCATATTATATTATTGGTAAGAAACTCGACTTTATCATCAAGACCCTCAATATCAAAAATATTTCGCCACGGTAGAGATTGTAATTCCTCATAGAATACGGTCTGATTTATCGCCTTAAAGTTTCTTACAGTCTTATAAACAATTTCTTTCTTTTTAATCTCTATATTTATATTAGATATCAACAACTCGTGGTCACTAAAATCAACACATCCCACGACAACATCAAGAATTGTTCTTCGTTTTGTAGTTAAAATATAATCAATTAGGGTTGCCGTACTAGACGTAATTCTAGTCGGCTGATCTATGACTTGATGTAACCCCATTGTTTCAAAAAAATCACAGACAACTCTAGTATCAGGGCAATCAGTATTTAACAAATTAACATTGAAGTCACCAGTACAATAAAATGTTTCAATCAACGGCAAAACATCAGATAGAATATTCTCAAACTCGTCAAAAAAATGTCGGACATTAAATTTAGGTGGTTTGTATACAACACAGAATCCATACGATTTATTACTTACGAACAATTCCAAGCAAAGGTGTTCAATACTGTTATTATTTGTTTGTAGAACTTTATATTTAATTTGAGATCTAACATAGAATGCCACACCTCCCCCATTTCCATTTCTATCCCTTCTTATCACATTATACCCATCTATACCTATATCCTTGTCGGTAATGAAATTTGTAAGCCAAGTTTCACTAACTGCTAGTACATCAAATTTTTTTAAGAGAACACAGTTTTTAAATTCAATAAAAGGTGCAGTCAGTGATCTTACATTAATATGACCAAAAGTAATCATAATATAAAAAGAAGAATTTATTTATATCTAATTTAATATGAGAATAATAATTATATCGCACTAATAGGTAGAGGCATAATATTTAAATTTGTAGAACTGTACATTTATTTTTACAATAATAAATAAACAGAAACAAGTAATTAATGGGAAAACAAACAAAAAAAAAACTAGGACTCTACGTAAAGTTTGTGTTTTTGATTGTCAAAAATGGCACATAGTTGGCCCCACAGCTCAACTTTTTGTTAATAGCAAGAAATCAACAATAAATTTTTTTACTCACTGGTTAAATTATGATTTAGTCTCCCATATCCAAACTCGTGATTTGTTTCTTTTCACCACCGACACTTGCAAAAATTTGGCCTTTCCACGACCAACAGCACTTATAGCCAAACTTGTCACACGCGTATTTATAAAGAGCTTGATTTTCTCTTGTGAGGAGTTCCATCATAACAAGTCCACTGCCTTTCAGTTTTGTTTTATTTGTGAACACTAGATCACGCTTCCACTTGTTTATAAACATAACTGCCGTTGGTCGAGGTTTCCTTTGACTGACAGCTCGTTCTTGTTTTTTGCCAATTCGATAGCAAAAATTAATATCGTTTTCGGATATTTGTATGTTTAATTTATTACTAATGATTTTTGCTACCTGTTGATGTAGTTGTTCTTCACTCTCTGGAATATTGTTAAACACAATACCGTTTAGCAAGTAGTTCTGATGTTGATATTCCATCCTTTTTTTAGAGGAATTAGACGTGTCTCTTAGTTTTTCTATCTCGCTTTTGATACTGTTAAGGGATCTATTAAAATTATCTTCTAGCATTTTAATTCTTTCTAAGATATTCTTACTACTGGAATTGGGTTTGGAACTCTCATCCATATTTTGTTCTCCTATAAGCGATTTTAGTTCCTCAATGCCACCTTTCACGTCAGATTCTAGTCGTTTAACCTGACTTTCAAGTTGCTGTTGCTCCTTCTGTTGTTGACGGGTTTTTCTTATATTTTCGGTCATAATTACTTGATGAAGACCAAATATCATAAATTTTAACTATTAACAAATATTAACCACTGCTTTTCACAATTATATACAGGAGCCAACCTAGCACAACCTACACTTACAGCGCCATCTTGAACTCTCTATGAAGCATCTGATCCAGTAAATTTACAGTTTTTTACACAAGAGCCGCCGTTTTTTGTTATTTTCTTGCTTTCTTCTCCTTTTTCTTAATCTTTAAGTCCTTTTACTCTTATATATAATCCTGTTTTTGCTTCCTTACGTTTATATTTTGGTCGTGTGAGCCAAAAATTTTAATTTTTTAAAAATGAAATGCATAAACGAAACTTTGTGTTAAGAAGCCACACATTGGTAGGTAATAATTATAATTAATCGGATCCATTTACAAAACAATTATGATGTATTAAGAGTTGACCTACCTATTTTGGGATTCTTAATATAAAGTATCGTTTATGCATTTTATTTTAAAAAAAAAAGCAAAATTTTTGGACTCACACGACCAAACTTATTAAAAAAATATAAAAATAAGAAAGCAAAAAGATAGACCTATACATAAAGGTAAAATGACTTAAAGGTTAAAAAAACAAGAAGAAGAAAGCAAAAAAAATAACAAAAAGCTGCAGTGCTTGTGTAAAAAAAACTGTAAATTTACTGGATCAGCTGCTTCATATTTTGTTCTTACTTTATTAACTGACCATAACATTAAAGTCTCTTAATGTAGAAATTCTCCAGCATGTTACAGTTTTTTAAAATGAAGAATTCCGCTAAGTTTGTAACTTGTTGCAGATGATTTCTTGAGGAATATTTATACAGGGTGTTTCATTGGGAAACGGAAATACTTTAATGGTGAATAGAGGTCACCGAGCCGGTTCTAGATGTACTAAATTTACCGACTTTTATAACCGAGTTACAGGGTGTTTTATCGATTTTGCCCATTTCTTTCCGAAGCCATAACTTTGGAACCACCCTGTATATTTTTTTGATATTTGGTACACATATGTCTCATTCAAAACCCAAACGACCGACATACTAACCGTAAGAAAAATCCAGGTCTGGATTAACAAAAAATTATAAAGTAAGTGTGACCTTAAAACAACACCCTGTATATTCAAATTTTGAAAATCTGTTTGCATATTTGAAAAGAGCACAAAAAAGTAAGTTTATTGGTTCGCTTCAATTTTTCGGCCAGACAATTTTATGACTTTAATTTATGACGATCGGATGGACAAGAGGTCATGAAGGCTGAACCAGAAGGATCAGGACGATATTATCCTTAGATGGAATCAAGGAATGACCGAAGATAGAAAGGTCCAATTGCCTACATTGACGAAACAATGGCCACGTTGCTCAGTCGGAAGAGATGTGGGCATGGTTCTTTGTGTTGGGCTTCTGTTACAATGAAAGGTGTTAAATGAATAAACAATGGTATGCGAATAGAGCTAATGAAACGAAGATAGACAAAAGGTAAATAGATAATATTAACTGATGGTTTGACACTTGGACTCTAAGGAAACGGAAATACTTAATACTCAAACGAAAATATAGGGCGCCAGGTATTTTGACCAAAAAATACTCAAAGGAACAATAATTAACGAAACATAACACAACAATAACAAATTAGCAAGAATGCTACGACAAGACATCAATGTACTAATCTTGAGCTGTAAAAAAATTAAATAAAATACGACATCGTAAATTTCAATGTAACATTTATTAAAATACTCTACGAAATCTCAATATTTACACAATACGTACAGTGTATACGCAGTATAAGATCGCCAACAACAAAATTAAGAAACCAAAAAATACCTAAACCGTTAATCTATAAGACAAAAGTTGGCGACATAATAACAATCACTGCATATAAATTGGTGTATTCACCAACACAGTAATACTAAAAAATTGGAATGTAAGTGAACGAATATAACTATTAATTATTAACTCAAAAAAAAATGAACTGAAGTTACTCGAAAAAATAAAAAATCCATACTCTAAATAGAAACTAGAAATTTTACCGTTCACTTACAACAAAAAAAGAAAGAGCTCTTTGTTTATATTTATACCTATCTAACAATACTTAATAACACTCTAATAATACTCAGAAAAATATCTACATAATGTAAATGTTTATAGTTTAAATGATCACCCATTTAAAAATAAAAAAATAATCATCAACTTCATACTAAAAGTATGACCTACTTTTCAGAATGTCACTATCACAAACTGGGCGAAAACTTTAGGTCATTGAACTTATTTCACGAAAGAACACAAAATTGTCCTTGCCCTGGACATAACAAAGGCGTCTCTACTAACTTCTTCAATAAGTAAAAGATGAGTGACTTACTTAAAACATCTGTTAGAGGGTAGGATGGCCCTTTATAAGCCGGCAGGCTCTCAAGGTGTGGAAGATGGCCATGAAGAAATTCAACTTTACGACACAGTCGAAAGAATAATAGTATTTAACAGTGTTCATAAAACAGCAGCTGGACAACATAATGCATAGGTGGAAGGTGAAAGGTGGACCCTTTAAAAAAAAATAGAAAACGCAATTGTACAATTATTGTACATACCAATAAACAATCATTAATACTCTTACCTGCCTAATCGGCGGGGCCCACAATACACGAACAAACTTTTATCTCACATAATGACTATATTAACTCAACTCACAAATGATGCAGAATTTTAAGAATTTGTGGTTTTTATGAACCTTTGGCGTCCTTTGATAGTGGTGGGGTTTCAACCAATCAAAATTATGGGAAACTGTGAGAGATATTCAAGAACAGATTTCCTTACCACTCGTAAAAGGGCTTAGCGAACCTAATACTTAAGATGAGTTATGACTCGAGGGTGAAGCATTAATGACTTAGTATACCTAAAAGCATATCAAATCTTCACATTTTGGATAGCGACACATGTGTTTCTAAGAAAAACACGGCACTAGAGATTCTGGAATCTACAGGGAAATAAGTTAAAATCCATGTAGCAATGAAAACTGAAATAAATTCTACACTGGGAAAACTTAAACGTTATACAGCTTCCCCCCACGATTTAAACCGTGGTGCAATACCACTGTTTACAATCGGAGTCTGCAGTAAGCACCATAAACAAAAGACTGACCATCAAGCAGTAGCCTGACACAGTTGGTAATGATCTAGACACACTAAAATAGGTTTTGGTACTTGAGGTGCTTGAACACAAGTGACCAAATCGGAAAAAGCTAATAAGCTATAAAACTCAAACACCAAACTAAAAAGGGTTATCTCTAAGATAAACTAAACTCAAATAAAACACAAAAACTAGGAACTATATATACAAGGACTACTCTAATTCTAAACGACTAAGGCAGCAAACACCTACAGTGTTGCTCTAAAATCCTTATCATAAAACTAAACATTCAACTCGAAAGTCGACTCAAAGTATGGTTCGTTGACTCGCAAGTACAACAACCAATGGCAGATATCTACACAAATGGCTCTAGCCAAACTAAAAAGGTGGAACATACCAATGTTGAAGTTTTGGATGCGAAAATCAAAGTTGCTCCAGCTCAACAAAGGCGAGTGGCCAACAAGGTAACGTAGGCAAACTTCGTTATGGTTGTCCCCTCAACCGGTAACTAGGTAAGCGTCAAGCAATGCTAAGATTTTGACTGCAAAGAAATGTCGAAATTTTATGACAGGGAAAGAAAACAAGTTGGTCAAAAGTTCCGTAAAAATCTTCTGGGGTTAGCCACGGCGGAAAATTTCCAATCGAGAAACTCACAGAAAAAACAAGGAATGTAATCAGGACAAGATATGTCTGAATACATTATAAGTTATTATTATAAATAACTTTAATAATATCTACTTAACTAAAATAAAGTCAACCCCATTGGAATTAACTCAAAACCAAACGCAAAATTAGCACAAGCAAACTCAATATAAAAATATTTGTCATAGTGCGTTCACTAACAACAAAGTCGAGCTCTAACAAACTTGACTAAACGCATAGGTGCCTTGGAGTCTCTCATCCAGGACTTTATGAGCTACACTCAAAAATTGCCACGAAATCTTTCATTCGGGACTTCAATAATAACAGACGCACTAGTTATAGCTAGTGGTTTGCTTATTTGATTTCACTTTGCCGGTCTAGGACAAAGCATTTCGCAATCAAACATTCTCAAAGTAGGCATAATGTTCACACAACACTATCCCAAAAAAATTACTGCTATCCCGACAACATGTACCGGAAGAGCCTAAACACATACAAACAGCAAACAGAATACAAAAGCAAATAAACACGAGTAATATATAAAATTACCAAAGCACAATTACTATCTCACGTAACGAATAAATTCGAACTCAAACAAAAGGAATAGAGAAGTTAGTAAAACATGCCATGGAGTTCTCAACAAAGATATATAGAAAGAAATGAACAAAGGAAAGTTCAGATAATTGTCGAAATCTACCTTTAATTAGGACCGGAAGTAATTACGCATACTAGACGCCTTATTATTATAATATATATGATAATATATTATTATAAAGGTACTTAAATCGTTAGGTTAAATCACAGGCAGCTCACAGGTAGGGAAGTGTCACAATTTAGTAGGGACTGATGTCCTAAATAGATACGACATTTTATCGAAATAGTATTTTATGTAAGCCCCAAGAACAAAATTTATTCTGCAAATACATCTGGGCCTAGTACGTGCCTGTATTTAACAAAAAAATTCAATTCTTAATAGCCGACACAAAATTGCCAAAACATTATCCTAATTCACCCAAACTATCGACAGAACTAACAATAATTACTCGAATTCTTTTACTCGAAACAAAAAATATTTGCATTATCTGCTAACTAAACATCGAAAATTTATATTCACGAGTCAAACTACTTGTGAAATATAAACAAGCAATAAGATGCTACTTTTTACATCTCATTAATACCTAAAATAGGGTCATAGCCCTTTAAAAATATCTACTATCAAAATAAGTGTATCTACAAGCTTTTGCGGTTGCAACATAGCAACTTATTTAGCATATAATGCTAAATAAAAGCTTATAAAAACATTACGCCTCTTTATCTGAAATTAGGTTCAAAAGACACACTTAAATATGTACCTCTAGCCCTGACAGATGTTATTGGGGGTGGGACAAGAATTTTGAAATGTCAACCACCTTATCGTAGGCTAGTCGAAAAATATTAAGATTACGTAACGGTAAACGAAGACTCTACATTGAAAATAAGAATATTTTTTGATAATATATGTAGTTTTGTACAGAACAAATCTTAGAATGCTGATATTGGAGTGGTAAAACATAATTTCTCAAACATATTTCACAACAGCATGCGCCGAGGTCTTTCACTCGCGACTAATAGCTAATTGTAAAAAAAACAATTCCTGGAATGGACAGCTTAACTTCTTTCATTTAAGACTTAAATCACAAACCTAAAACAATATCATGACGGAAAGCTGCAGGACTCTTTCATTCTCCACACTAACACCACGCCATGACTAAAATCTCTCTAAAACCACTCAAAACATTCTGGTACCAAAAAACATACGATATCAACCAAATAGGATATCAGCAAAAATACATAACCACATAAAAATCCAAAAATATACTGCACAGAAGTCATTACAACAATATTATTCTACAACGTCAGAAAAGATTGGTCATAAAACCAGACAGAACAATATCGTTGAACGACGAAGAAGCATGTACCCGAAAATTTAGAAGACAACGCAATCATAATAGTGATAATTGCTACCTCTAAAAACAGTTACAAAGCATTTCATAACTCAAAAACGGTACCTAAATGCAATAAAATAAACGCAATACAGTACAAAAAAATTAATATACCGCAACACAATACATATACAAAAATATAAAAAGTAAAATGCACAATAAAACGATATAAAGCAAACTACAATAAATCACAAAAGTTGGAAAGTACGGCACAAAATAAACGTAAAAATCAAAAAGTTAAACAATTACAACTTCTTTGTGATTTGCTACAAAAAAATACACAGCTCAAGATCTAGATATTAGATACATAACAAACGACGTATCCCTTTGACATAAGGAAAAGTAATAAAAATGCTCACATTTACTCAACTAAAAACATATCTCAATAAAAAAGATCGATACTATACTATATACTTCAAAAAATGATACTCTAGAATTCGAAAAGGCAGAAATGAAAGTGTAAGGTACTACACTGACATTTAAATACAATAAGCGAAAATAAACAAACTAAAATGTGTCAAACCATGATTACCTATTAGCGAAAAAATAACACAAAAATATATTATCAATAAAAATAGCTACAAATTAGCCAAACTTGAACAAAAAAAGGAAAATCAGGTCTGATAGGAAGATGATAATAAAGAAAATCATGCTTCACACATAGACAAGAAAATGTGTATAGCCCGCGAAAAGGCAATTGACAAAGTTCTACGAAATTATGTATAAGGCAACCATAGGTAACAGAAGAAGTCCCACGTAATTTGTATAAGGCTCCACAAGAGGGCGCCAATTTGTATGACGATCGGATGAACAAGAGGTCATGAAGGCTGAACCAGAAGGATCAGGACGATATTATCCTTAGATGGAATCAAGGAATGACCGAAGATAGAAAGGTCCAATCGCCTACATTGACGAAACAATGGCCACGTTGCTCAGTCGGAAGAGATGTGGGCATGGTTCTTTGTGTTGGGCTTCTGTTACAATGAAAGGTGTTAAATGAATAAACAATGGTATGCGAATAGAGCTAATGAAACGAAGATAGACAAAAGGTAAATAGATAATATTAACTGATGGTTTGACACTTGGACTCTAAGGAAACGGAAATACTTAATACTCAAACGAAAATA
The DNA here is from genome assembly GCF_917563875.1 of Diabrotica virgifera virgifera. Taxonomy (NCBI): domain Eukaryota; kingdom Metazoa; phylum Arthropoda; class Insecta; order Coleoptera; family Chrysomelidae; genus Diabrotica; species Diabrotica virgifera. Next base: position 64,469,674 of record NC_065451.1, read on the forward strand.
TAGCGCGCCAGGTATTTTGACCAAAAAATACTCAAAGGAACAATAATTAACGAAACATAACACAACAATAACAAATTAGCAAGAATGCTACGACAAGACATCAATGTACTAATCTTGAGCTGTAAAAAAATTAAATAAAATACGACATCGTAAGTTTCAATGTAACATTTATTAAAATACTCTACGAAATCTCAATATTTACACAATACGTACAGTGTATACGCAGTATAAGATCGCCAACAACAAAATTAAGAAACCAAAAAATACCTAAACCGTTAATCTATAAGACATAAACGAATATAACTATTAATTATTAACTCAAAAAAAAATGAACTGAAGTTACTCGAAAAAATAAAAAATCCATACTCTAAATAGAAACTAGAAATTTTACCGTTCACTTACAACAAAAAAAGAAAGAGCTCTTTGTTTATATTTATACCTATCTAACAATACTTAATAACACTCTAATACTCAGAAAAATATCTACATAATGTAAATGTTTATAGTTTAAATGATCACCCATTTAAAAATAAAAAAATAATCATCAACTTCATACTAAAAGTATGACCTACTTTTCAGAATGTCACTATCACAAACTGGGCGAAAACTTTAGGTCATTGAACTTATTTCACGAAAGAACACAAAATTGTCCTTGCCCTGGACATAATAAAGGCGTCTCTACTAACTTCTTCAATAAGTAAAAGATGAGTGACTTACTTAAAACATCTGTTAGAGGGTAGGATGGCCCTTTATAAGCCGGCGGGCTCTCAAGGTGTGGAAGATGGCCATGAAGAAATTCAACTTTACGACACAGTCGAAAGAATAATAGTATTTAACAGTGTTCATAAAATAGCAGCTGGACAACATAATGCATAGGTGGAAGGTGAAAGGTGGACCCTTTAAAAAAAATAGAAAACGCAATTGTACAATTATTGTACATACCAATAAACAATCATTAATACTCTTACCTGCCTAATCGGCGGGGCCCACAATACACGAACAAACTTTTATCTCACATAATGACTATATTAACTCAACTCACAAATGATGCAGAATTTTAAGAATTTGTGGTTTTTATGAACCTTTGGCGTCCTTTGATAGTGGTGGGGTTTCAACTAATCAAAATTATGGGAAACTGTGAGAGATATTCAAGAACAGATTTCCTTACCACTCGTAAAAGGGCTTAGCGAACCTAATACTTAAGATGAGTTGTGACTCGAGGGTGAAGCATTAACGACTTAGTTTACCTAAAAGCATATCAAATCTTCACATTTTGGATAGCGACACATGTGTTTCTAAGAAAAACACGGCACTAGAGATTCTGGAATCTACAGGGAAATAAGTTAAAATCCATGTAGCAATGAAAACTGAAATAAATTCTACACTGGGAAAACTTAAACGTTATAAATTTTGAAATTATATTGAATTTTTTAAGAACTCTCGACATTAAAAAGCAGATATTAACTTTTAGTTATAAATTATTAAAGATAATGAATAAATACTCATTTTAAACATAATCAATACTTATTTACCACATTGGAGTGACCCAATTAGTAATCACAAGAAAAATCCACGTCCGGATTAACCAAAAAAATATAAAGTAATTGTGCCCTTGAAACAACACCCTGTATATTGAAATTTTGAAAATTTGTTTGCGTATTTTAAAATAGCATAAAAAACTGCGTTAAAAGGTGCATGTCATATTTTTGCGCAGATAATTTAATTACGGCAATTTTGAAATCATATCGATTAATTCTGTCAAGATGACAAAAAGCTGTCAGAAAAATTAAGAACAATCCCAATGTAATTAGAAAATAGATTCGAAATCTTTTAAAACGAGCAAGGAAATGCATCGAACAAAATGGCGGACATTTTGAGCAACTGTTATAGTTCAAATATTTTTAATTTATGTTAAATTGTTGAATTGTTTATACGAATTTTTTTTATTAGATATAGCTGTTTTTTTTAATAATTTACTAAATCATTAAAATATCCCAATTCTCGCAATTCTATTTTTTAATGATGTGCATAACAGCTACAAATCCATAGTATCCATGAAGCCAACGTAGTAAATAAGTATTAAGTATTTTTAAAATAAGTATTGATTCAATAACATTAAATTTTTAAAAATTAATAACACCTGGTTTTTAACCTTTAAAATTTCAATATTGATGTAATTAAATCAACGGCGCAAAAAATTAAAATAAATATTTAATCACAGTTTTTATGCTCTTTTAAAATGCGCAGACAAATTTTCAAAATTTCAATATACAGGGTGTTGGTTCAAGGTCACAATTAATTTATATTTTTTTGTTAATCCGGACCTGGATTATTGTTTTCATTAGTAATTGGGTCGTTCCAATGTGGTAAATAAGTATTGATTATTTTTAAAATGAGTATTTATTCATTAACTTTAATAATTTATAACTAAAAGTTAATAATATCAGCTTTTTAATGTCAGAGTTCTTAAAAAATTCGATATAATTTCAGAATTAACGTCATAAAATTGTCTGGCCGAAAAATTGAAGCGAACCGTATAACTTATTTTTTTGTGCTCTTTCCAAATATGCAAACAGATTTTCAAAATTTTAATATACAGGGTGTTGTTTTAAGGTCACAATTACTTTATAATTTTTTATTAATCCGGACCTGGATTTTTCTTATGGTGAGTATGTCGGTCGTTTGGGTTTTGAATGAGACATATGTGTACCAAATATCAAAAAAATATACAGGGTGGTTCTTAAGTTATGGCTTAGGAAAGAAATAGGCAAAATCGGTAAAACACTCTGTAACTCGGTTATAAAAGTCGGTAGGGCAAAAAATGTAGTATATCTAAAACCGGCTCGATGACCTCTATTCACCGTTAAAGTATTTCCGTTTCCCAATGAAACACCCTGTATACATATTGTATTATTTATTAAGCAAAACATCTTTGCTGACCAAAGCTGACTTTTTTACTTTTTCCATTTTAAAACTTGGTAAACAGAAAACGATTGAAGATTCTTGCCATCATTATGCAAATATGTTGTAAATAAAGTTTATGTTCGGAAAAAAAATCTAAAAAGTATATTGAAATACTCCACTTACCTCAAGAAATAGCATGCACTATAAAATAACAAAATAATACACGTCTATAGTTTTAAACGAAAACCTAACAATGCCTCAATTGTATAACACACTTTAATTTTATTCAGTCCGCTTTCGTTCAATCCCAACTTTTCACTAATATAAATATATGATATGCTTGTATTGTTGTACCCTCAACGGCCGTTTATGATCCTCCGAAACCTACAGACAACATTCATATAAAATTTCTCGGAATATATAAACTTAAATTTTTGCATTTTGGCCAGGTTTTCGGCAAAATTCACCACTGTGGCGGCGCGGAGTTCGCGGCGCAGATATCTATCTCCGCCTTTAGGCGCCTCAGGAAATTGTTATCGTGCAGTACTATTTTGGCCAACAAAGATCATGCATAGCATTGCTAGTCTAGCACAGAAGGAATATAGAATTTCGTTCCGACAGATGAGAATATACCAAGTACAATACTTGCATCAATTGTAGGGTACGGTTCAAGTGTATGGGCACATAGATTAATAAATAAAAAAATGCAGAAAAATTAAATAGAGCTCAGAGAGGATTTCTTGTAAGAATGACGGGAGCATTTGGAACAACTGCAACACAGGCACTCACAGTTTTAACTGGAGTAATGCCAATGCATTTAGAAACACAAAAAAGAGCATGTAATTATTGGCTAAAAAAAGAAAAATATGAAAAAATAATACAAATAATAGGATTAGATATAAGAAATAAAAGAGAATTAAAAGAAATAATAAATAGAAAAAGACCAAATGAATGGGAAAATTCAACAAAATCTAGACGTTTATACAATTTTATACCAATATTAGAAAATTTTAACTATGTATAATGGGAAATAAGCCACAATATTATTAAAAAATGATTTTTATTAACGTTTCGACGCCCAAATCGGGTGCCGTTGTCAAAATACAAAATACTACTAAAATGTAGGCTTTTATCTTCTGATTGTCTAGGGTTGATTATTTGGGTACAGGTCGATTTTAGGATACAACAAACACTTTATTGTAGAACTCGTAATTACAAGGATAATGTAACAACTAATGTAAACGGTAATTAACACTGAACATCTAAATACGGTTTTAGCAAGAATATGCAGTCTTACGTCGTCGTTCGTCTTTATTCTGATAAAAAAGGCCGTCTGCCCCCATATCATCAGCGTCTTAATGTCAATTCGACTTTTCTCTGACTTCTTCCAATCGTCGTTTCTCTTTTCTCGTCTTTCATCATTTTCCCGTCTTTCGTCTTCCAATCGTAGTTTTTCTTCTTGCATTCGTCTCTTTTCGTCTTCCAGTTGTCTTTTTTCTTCCTTTCGTCTTTCGTCCAAAATGTAGGCTTTTTCTTCTGTTTGTCTAGGGTTGATTTATTGCTTGCAGGTCGATTTTAGGATACAACAAATACTTTATTGTAGAACTCGTAATTACAAGGATAATGTAACAACTAATGTGAACGGTAATTAACACTGAACATCTAAATACGGTTTATAGCAAGAATATGCAGTCTTACTTCGTCGTTCGTCTTTATCCTTCCAATCGTCGTTTCTGATATTTTGACAACGGCACCCGATTTGGGCGTCGAAACGTTAATAAAAATCATTTTTTAATAATATTGTGGCTTATTTCCCATTCTAAATAGTTAAAATTGTAAAAATGCCACAAGAAAATAGCTTCAGAACAACAATATTAGAAAACATTCCAAATTATTTTAATCCAAAACAAGGTTTAGTACACTTTTTAACAGGACATGGACCGTACCCAACATATTTGGAAAGATTTAACTTAAAAGATGATGCATATTGTGAATGTGGAGAACTAGGTACACCAGAACATATAGTGTTACATTGTGAAAATACTATAGAAAATGAAGAACATAGAGAAATGAGAAGAAGATTAGAAAGAATTGAAATAAGAGATATATTACAAAATGAAGAATATTTTGGAATATTAAACAATCTAACAGAAATAATATCTATGGTCCAGGGCGGATCTGTTTTGAGATGAACGTTGAGAGGTGACTCAAATTTTTTTGCAGAAATTGCTTGAAAATAGCTCGAATAATAATATTTAAGTCATCCTCCCACTCAAAATGGTCCGGAACATTGTTTAAATAATCAAAATGTCAAAATATGAAAGGAAAAATTCGATTTTTTTATTGGTTTTTTGATTATAACTTTAAAACTATTCATTTCTGAGAAAAGTTGTACTGACATAAAAGTTGCGTAATTAAATTTCCTACAATATAGAATTAGTTGAAAATTTAAAAAATAGTCACCCTTGTTGCAAAATAGCAATAATTGCGAAAAAAAAAACACAAAAACAATTATTTGCATTTTACGTTTTTCTCCCATCTATGCTACACTTAGGACCTTCATATTTTACCCAGAAAAACTTTATGATATAGTAAAGCAGCACTGTAAATTTCATTAAGATCGGTTTAATAGATTTTGCAAAATAAATTTTGCAATCCAGCTTTCGCAAAAAAAATTAATTTTTTTAAAATGTTGCAGGACTGAAAATAAAGCAGATAGCAAGTTGAATTTTTTTTGCTTATAGAAGTGTACTGTACCTTTCCTTTGCAATTTGCAAAATTAAAATCGATTAATTACCACGGCGTCAAGAAATTTTTTAAATAAACATTAATTTTTGGTGCTACGCGCAGGACAGCGGTATAGAATTCACACAAGTTGATTTCCACCAAAATTTCTTCCAATCTTTATCTAATATATTATTTTCTTACTCTATATTTTGTTGTATTTTAATATTTTAATTCCACAAAAATCAAACTAATTTTATTATTGTTTGTGAAATATTGTTTAAACAATTGCATATGTTTAAAAATAATAAACTTTTATTCTCTAATTTAAAATATATCAACAAAGAAAGTTTTTGCTAAAAAAAGTGTTATTTCAAAGGATAGAGTATGTGTTTTTATTTTGCAATAAACAAATTTATTTATTTATATCGAAATATAATAAAAATTAAAATGTATCAATCATTATCAAAGGTCATTGGAATGCCCAATCAGAGCAAACTATCCGCTGTCCTGCGCGTAGCACCAATAATTAATGTTTATTTAAAAAAATTCCTGACGCCGTGATAGTTAATCGATTTTAGTTTTGTAAATTGCAAATGAAAGGTACAGTACACTTCTATAAGCAAAAAAAATTTCAACTTGCTATCTGCTTTATTTTCAGTCCTGTAACATTTTGAAAAAATGAATTTTCTTTGCGAAAGCTAGATTGCAAAATTTATTTTGCAAAATCTATTTAACCAATCTTAATTAAATTTACAGTATTGTTTTACTGTATCATAAAGTTTCTATGAATGAAATATGAAGGTCCTAAGTGTAGTATAAATGGTTGAAAAACGTAAAATGCGAATACTTGTTTTTGTATGTTTTTTTCGCAATAATTGCTATTTTGCAACAAGGGTGACTATTTTTTAAATTTTTAACCAATTCTATATTGTTGAAAATTTAATTACGCAACTTTTATGTCAGTACAAGTTTTCTCGGAAATGAATACTTTTAAAGTTATAATCAAAAAACGAAGAAAAAAATCGAAATTTTCCTTAATTTTTTGACATTTTGATTATTTAAACAATGTTCCGGACCTTTTTGAGAGGGAGGATAACTCAAATATTGTTATTTGAGTTATTTTCAAGCAATTTCTGCAAAAAAATTTGAGTCACCTCTCAACGTCCAAATATTCTAATATTTTTACAGATGCGCCCTGGTCTACTAAAAAACAACAAGAAATTTATAATAATAGAAGAAGACAACAAATAATCCAACCCTGATGAAGTTGAGTAAGATAAAGTTAAAATAAATAAAATAAAATATAAATTCAAAAATAGATATTCACAATTATAATAATAATAATTCAATATAAAATAAATAAATAAAAATAATAATTCAATAAACAATTCATTAAACTAAAAAGAAACTACCAACTCTCTTCTGAAAATAGAGGGACTGTCTTTATAACTTAGAAGGGAGTTGATAGTACCAAAAATATTTTAACAAATATATATTGTTTCTTTAAATTTGTTAAATGTAATTAATAGATTATGGCAAATTATTAATTGTAAAAATAGATTTAGTAGTTTAGTAAAAAATGTAAAAATATATAAAAAAAATATCTGTAATCCCATCAGGAAAAAAACGACCTGGATTAGTAACTAGAGGCCAGGTCATATGTATGAACAATAAATAAATAAAATAAATAAATAAGTACTATTTTGGACATACAGAAAAGGTCGCGAAAACGGTCAATATTAGCAATGGTTTCATAAGGACGGGCCAACTTGTCACACGGCCAAGCAGTTTCTTCGAATACTGCTCGATCATTTTGGGAGATCGTCACTCACCTGACTTAACGCCACCTGATGCGTACATATGTCAGACCGATCCACCCTCTGCCATTTCGGAATTGCGGACTAGAATTAATGATTTATTTCGTGCCAGAGGGTCTCTTTAACATGTGTTTTATCGGAAGCATCGTCGTGAATAACGTTTGCAAGGCTATATCATGTATAATAAATATACAGGGTGTCCCGAAAAGATTGGTCATAAATTATACCACAGATTCTGGGGTCAAAAATAGGTTGATTTAACCTCACTTACCTATAGGGATGGCGGTTGTTGACAAAACACCGGTTTTCGGTTATACCGTTTTTTTTTTACCTATGGTTGAACCTGGCGGTTATAACCGGTCAAAAAAACCAGCTACTACAAAAACCGGTTTTCGGTTTTTTAGTCAAAAGCCAATACCCAGTAGGTTACAATTACATTGCTCTTTGTGTTGTCAAATTTCAGTCAGCTTAAACTTGATCGTTCGCGTGCGAGCTGCGAAAAATTTTCTTATTTTTTCTCTGAATTCATTATTTTTTCCACTTATCTGGGGTTTCACCGGTTATTACTTTAAAATAAAAAAACCGGTTATAACCGGGACAAAAAAACAACCGGAAAAACCGATTATTGCGGAGTAAAAAAACGGGTTTTAGGTTATAACCGGTAGGTTTTTCCCATCCGTACCTACCTATATACAATAGTGCACACAAAAAAGTTATAGCCCTTTGAAGTTACAAAATGAAAATCGATTTTTTTTCATATATCGAAAACTCTCAGAGATTTTTTATTGAAAATAGACATGTGGCATTTTTATGGCAGCAACATCTTAAAAAAAATTGAAGTGACATTTGTGCACCCGATAAAAATTTTATGGGGGTTCTGTTCCCTTAAACCCCCCCCCCCCTCCCAAACTTTTGTGTATGTTCCAATTAAATTATTATTGTGGCACCATTAGTTAAACACAATGTTTTTAAAACTCTTTTGCCTGTTAGTACTTTTTCGATAAGCCAGTGTTTATCGAGATATTTTGAATATCTCTCGAATCCACCACATATTTGAATATGGTAAAGTACGATTATAGAGACCTGTTAATAATCTGAAAATGTATTTATAATTTACATTTTTAGGTATATTTTAAAAAAGAAGCTACATCTCGATAAAAGGTGACTTATGAAAAAAAGACTAAGAGGCAAAAGTTTTAAAAACACTGTGTTTAACTAATGGTACCACAATAATAGTTTAATTGGAACGTACACAAACATTTGGGGGGTTTAAAGGAACAAAACCCGCATAAAAGTTTTACGTAAATATATTGAAAAAGAAGCCGCATCTCGATAAAAACTGGCTTATCGAAAAGATACTAGGAGGCGAAAAAGTTTTAAAAACGTGTTTAACTAATGGTACCACAATAATGAAATAATTGGAACGTACACAAGTTTGGGGGGGTTTAAGGGAACAAAATCCCCATAATTTTTTTTATGGGGTGGACAAAATTCACTATAATTTTGTTTTAAGATGTTCCTGCCATAAGAATGATACATGTCCATTTTCAATAAAAAATCTCTAATAGTTTTCGATATATTGAAAAAATCGATTTTCATTTTGTAACTTCAAAGGGCTGTAACTTTTTTTGAGCACATTTGTACTAAGGTAAGTTAGGTTCAATCGAACTATTTTGGACCCCAGAATGTGTGGTATAATTGGTATAATTCATGACCAATCTTTTCGGGACACCCTGTATAAATTCGCAATGGATGAAATCGATTTATATCTGGAAGATAAATATACGCATCACTTTTCGTTTTTCTAAATTGAAGCGTTCTGGAGGTATATAAGAAAAAATAATTACAATTATTCTTATTAAAATAATATTCACCCAGGAAAAGGGGTGGCATCCACCCCCAGGGTAAAATCACAAGTTTTCACCATGTCAATTAGGTTCCTTGGGGTATCCTCTAACCACTCAAAAATTTTCATGAAAATCGATGGAGGTTCAACGAGGTAATAGCTCATATCCACCTTCAGTGACTGCACTATTATATTTAATGAGAAATACTATGGGCATCAATTAAAAGCATATAATTAATTAAGTACCTACTAAAAGAAATATATAGGGTGTCCCAAAAGTAGCGGAACGGTCTAATATTTCTCAAAATGAACATCGGATCGAAAAACTGAAAAACATGTCTTACTAAGGAAGTAAAACTTCACTTGTAGGTAGATGGTATATAAATTTATTAAAATGTTTATCTAAAAAGACTCATATTGGATTGAAGTGGGTACATCTATAGTACAAAACAATGTTGACAATAAGTCGATGTTAAAAGAATATAGAAATGTAGTGAGACTATAGTGTAGTCTTGATCTTGGTCTTGGACTATAGTCTCACTACATTTCTATATTCTTTTAACATCGACTTATTGTCGACATTGTTGTAGCCGAAATGGCCTAATTATTGTAATAAGGTCTTTTGACCTATCTATGTAGCTAATTCCAACTACTTTGGATCTAAAGTAAGTAGCCACATATTTTAACTTTTCCTAACTTTCTGACAGTCAAAATTTCAACTTGGCCTTTTTATACAGTGGTTTGCTTATTTTAGGTTTCAACCTGATGATGGACTGATGGGTCCGAAAACATTTGTGTTTTGTACTATAGATGTACCCACTTCAATCCAATTTGAGTCTTTTTAGATAAAATTTTTAATAAATTTATATACCATCTACCTACAAGTGAAGTTTTACTTCCTTAGTAAGTTTTTTATTATGGTATACAGCCAATGAGAGGAATCTTTTCCGTTATATTTTGAAAAACATGTATTTGATATTTTTCAAAAATCTATCGAATGACTCCAAAGACGACCCCGACCCCACCTCCAGGGGGTGGAGTGGGGGTACCTTTAAAATCTTAAATAGCAACCCAGATTTTTTTATTGGAGATTTGACTAAATAATCAAATCTTGATCAGAATAAATCACATTTTTCCGATTATAGCCCCTTCTATTAACAATTCTAAAAATGTTTCGAATAAATGTTACTTATTTTTTCATGAGGAATACAAACCTGCAATAAAAAACGTTAAGCTTTTGAAGTTATCCCCCACCCCACCTCCAAGGTATGGAGTGGGGGTCGTGTTTCTTGTCATTCGATAGATTTTTAAAAAATATTAAACACACGTTTTTTGATTTTTCATTTGGAAGTGCATTTCACGAGATATTAGACCGTTTCTATAATTTACCTATGCTACGACGATAAATCGTTTTACCGATTACAGCGCCATCTATCCACAATTAGAAAAAATGTCTCAAATGAAAGTTGCTTATTTTTACGTAAGAAATCCAAAGCAGCAATAAAAAATAGGGGTTTCCATTTAAGATTTTAAAGTTACCCCCCACTTCACCTCCATGGTGTGCAATGGGGGGTGGTGTTAGTGTCATTTGGCAGATTTTTAAAAAATATTGAAAACCTATTTTTCAGTTTTTCGTTCCTATGTTCATTTCGCGAAATATTCGACCGTTCCGCTACTTTTGGGACACCCTGTATGTCGATATATTGCGAATCAGCCTTGTGTAAATTAAATAGTATAAAAAAAAGGTTTTTGTTTTTACTTTTGTACCACTGTGTAAAAATAAAATAACACATAATACCTAGGCATTTACGGTTTTGCCACAAATTGAGGAGGAAACCTTATCCATATCTATAGTAAAGTTTAATCCAAGTTGAAGCACTGTTTTTTTTTCGGAATTTTCAAATCAATGATCAGAAGCTATCAATGTCCGTTTGTTTAAGTAATTGTATGTTATGTTAACCAATAATGATTCTTGGTCAACATAAAACGACTAAAACAATCGGACATCGTTAGCTTCTCTCTGATCATTTTCTTTGATTATGTAAAGTAATGTTAAAATCAGTTAGCCCACTCTGGCTCTCAATTGCAAAGACACACGTTCACAGTTTAAATTTAACAACAAAAGTGGTTTCTAAAATTGACAGTCAAAATAAATTTTTTTACCTAGAGATAGATTTCGTAACCCTTAAATTCAAAGACAAAACTATAAGCATCTTTTATTAGTTATTACATTACGATACCAAAAATTAGATGTGTAGAAATATTGAAACACAATTAAATATGTATTGGGATTTCCAAACTATTTGTTGATTTGTTAAGCGTCGTTTAAACACAACGATAAGTCACAGCAACTAGTTGTGATGACAAGTTGAAACACTGTTTAGACGCTGCGATTCAATGCGATACCACCTTCAACCCAACTCCAACTTTGATAAGTTGTGCGATGCACCGTTTACACACAATGATAAGTTGCAACAACTCGATTGACCTTGATAAGTTGTTTGATTTATCGCTGTGTTTAAACGACCCTTTACATGAATATCTGTAGTTACAACTAAAATTTTAGATATAAGCACTTTATACACTTTTATAAAATATGCAAAATTTGACATTTTTGCATTTTTAATGAAAAATATGCAATTTGCATATTTACTTAATTCTACTCATCAATAATAACAAATTATTTTTTTTAGGATTTTGATCTGAACGGTAATAGGATTATGTCTTGTGGTATGGACCATTCTTTGAAGCTTTGGCGACTGGATAAGGAAACAATGAAAGACACTATAAAGAATTCTTACTCATGGAATGCTTCTCGCAATACCAGGCCGTTTGAATGTCTAAAGGAAAATTTTCCAGATTTTTCAACCAGAGACATACATAGGTACTATATTTTTGCTACAAGATGCGTTGAATGTTATTTATTATAAAACTACACTAAGCCGCAAAATTAACGGAACACCTTACAAATAGGACATGTTAGGTGTCTTGAATTTCGTAAACCGTCCGATTTGTTATTTTTTCTAAAGTGATTTTGTTAATATGTTATAGCCTTATTATTTAAATAATAAATCTACTAATTTTCACAACAAACACTTTCTGACTGTTAACAATTTGAGATCTATCAAATTGTTAATTTCTCATGGCCTACTTTGGGCTTGCTTATTAAACTAATCATGAGGATTTACTGATGAAAAACATGGCCTACTTTGGGCTTGCTTATTAAACAGAAAATGAGGATTTACTGATGAAAAACATGGCTAGTTGTTAACGTACCTAACTTTTGCATTATTCATCATGAGCAAATGAATAAAAAAAATGTTAATAAAGCCTAAGGCTACAAATGAGTTTTAATTTCAATATTTTATATATGCTAGAATATTCCACGTGGTGTTTTAAACTTTAAGGAAAAAACACAGTATGATTGTTACACCAGGTATAAAATGACATTTACCTGTCTAGCAACAATATTATAACATCGATTTTCTTAAATAATAAGGCTATAACATACTTAAAAAAAAATCACTCAAATCGGAAAACAGGTTTAGGATATTCGAGACCTCTAACATGTCCCATTTTTAAGGCGTTTCGTTAATTTTGCCGCTTAGTTTATATTCCATATGACCACCTGAAAGCCTGAGGCTACAAATGAGTTTTAATTTTAATATTTTATATTCCACAGGGTGTTCCAAACTTTAAGGAAAAACACAGTATGATTGTTACACCCGGTATAAAATGACATTTACCTGTCTAGGAACAATATTATAACATCGATTTTCTAAAATAATAAGACTATAACACACTTTAAAAAAATCACTCAAATCGGACAACAGGTTTAGGATATTCGAGACCTCTAAGGGGACATCCATAAACTACGTCGCTGAAAAGGGGGAGGGGGTCTTTGCTTATTACGACGGTATACTACAGGGGGGAGGGGGCCATGAGTGTACGTCCGACGTCGTTTGATGTTCACGAATATAAAAAAATTACCCTATTTTAGAATTAAAAAGAATTAGGATATATTAAAGAATTAGAATTATATCGCATACTTTTCATTTCGTTTTTATTACTCACAGCCTTAATAATATTGCTAGCAGTTTTGTACAGAATAACAAACAATAAAACATTGTTCTATGTATTTAAACAAACGCTTCTATAAAGAACAACGTCTGGAAGCAATAAATATTAAACTGTTCATTTATTTGCTGAATACTCTGTGTAAGACAATTCTACAAGAATGAATAGAAATAAAATATTCTATTTTATTTAGTTAGTACATTGTATTTATACTTAATAAAAGAAATGGTATTGAAATCAAAACAGAATAAGTATGAAGATTTATATGAAGCAGTTAAGAAAGCATATCGGAACTCCGATAAAAGTATTGTCTTTTGTCCCAATAATAGTACGTTCTTTAACGGTAAAATATTGCAAAATCTCTAAATGTTAAAGAACCGCTTAGATTGACATGAAATTTGGCATACACATAGCTAATAAGTAAAAAAAAGTGATATCGCACCGATATGTGCTTTTGCCCTGGGGGTGAGTTTCACCCCATCTCGTGGGTGAAAAAATATATGTCCAAAATAAGTTCGGAATTCGATAAACTGAGTAATTCTAAGCAACTTTTGTTCTATAGACTTTCTTCACCAAGTCAATACTTTTCGAGTTATTTGCGAGTGAATATGTTAATTTTTCAATAAAATAACCACGTTTTTAGACGGTTTTTCGCAAATAACTCAAAAATTAAGTATTTTGTCGAAAAAAATATTCTTAATAAAAATATAACTATGAAAAAGTGAAAAAAATTGTGCATATATATAGTCTGTAGACCCAGTAGAATCAAAATTGTAGCTAATGAAAAGTAAGTTCTTATTCGTCAAATTCCAAATCAAATATTTCATCGAGAAATATCCAAAAAACGGAACACTTTTTGGGGAACATTAATTTATAACTTTTTAAAGTGTTGAAAAAAAGGTTTATTTTTTTTTTAAAACTTCTAACATTAAAAGTAAGTGAGTTACGCTCAAAATATTGTTGGTCCCTTCTATTTTTTGGTAAAAAGAATCGCGAAAAGCAACCCCCTAATTAGCATCCCAAATAAAATTAATCGTTACCGCTTCACAAGTTACTTTGCTTATTTAATCTTTAAACGATCGGTAAGTTTCATCGGTTCAAAGTGCTTATTTTTAAAAAGGCTGTAGTTAAAATGGCTTGAACTAGTCACTAGTATGCAAACTTTAAGCAGCCATAGCATAACCAATTTTTGTTTAACAGGAAAACAAAAAATATAAAATATCCAGAAAAGAAAAACGTACATTTCATTACTCTTTGAGATTTTTGGTATTACTAATAATTTTTAAGTTATTTTGAAATAAAGCATTCTTTTTCAAAATTAAAAATTTTACTTTAAAACAAATTTTTTTCAAAAATGAGCACGTTGAATAAATGAAACCTGAAACTTACATATCATATACACACAATATACATAAAGCAACTGGTGAAGCGGTAACGATTAATTTTATTTAAGTTGTTAATTAGGGGGTAATTTTCCCGATTTTTTTTTGCCAAATCAAAAGGGACCAACTGTATTTTGAGCGTAACTTACTTACTGTTACGCGATTGACTCTACTATTTTATTTATTTATATCTTTAGGCACTAAGTTTAATTTAAATAAAGGAAGACTTACTTATATTATTTATTTACATCACTTATTTATTTTAATAATTACAAATAACACCAACTAACACATCTAATTTATTTACAACTCAAATTTATGATTTAATTAACTAAACATAATAACTTCGATAACTAATATATACATTTCATTAAATCCGATTCGAATACAATTATATCACGCGTCGGGGCTCGTTCATTGACTGACTGACTGCTGCTTAAAAATCATCCGCTTATATAGATACGGCTCTGCTTCGAGAACATTTGGAAGGCCTGAGGCAGGTCTCCGCCTATCATCGGAAAACTTCTGGATTAACGGAGACATTACTCGTCGATGACGTGTCGCTGTTGTTTGTTGACTGCTAGGGGCAGGACCGGCCTCAGTTAGAAATTCGTCACATTACATTACATGCTAGAATCTTTTTTTATAAAAATAGAAATAAAGCTTTTTACTTTAAAACAGTTATAATGAGTTTTTTACAAAAAGTGCTTCATTTTTTGGTTATTTAACGCTGAAATATATTTATTTGAAATTTGGCGAATATGAAGCCATTTTTCTTTAGCTCTAACTTTGCTTCTACTAGGTGTAGAGACTTCATGTGTACACCATTTTTTTCACTTTTTTACAAGCTATATTTTTGCTAAGAATATTTTTTTCGATAAAATACTTACTTTTGAATTATTTGCGAAAAATTGTCTAAAAACGTGTTTGTTTTGTTAAAAATGAACATATTCACTCGCAAATAACTCGAAAAATATTGACTTAGTGAAAAAGCTGTATAGAATAAAAATTGCTTGGAATTAGCCAGTTTATCGAATTCCGAACTTATTTTGGACATATATATATTTTCACCCGCGAGAGTGAAAGTCACCCCCAGGGCAAAAGGACTCATCGGCACAATATCAATTTTTTTCTTTGACATGTTGGCTATGCGTATGCCAAATTTCATGTCAATCCAAACGGCTCCTTAAAATTTACAGCAAAAACCGTCAAATAATGTAATATAAAGCTAATTAGTTGTACAGTAAATTGAGAGAAAAAAGTACGCGGATATTAATGAACTGCTTAGTAAGTAAATAAACTTTGATGGCTAACTTTAAAAAATCCAGAAATATCATGGAATTTTAAAAAAATCACTAAAAGGGGGGGTCATGAGTTGCAATTGCGACGTCGATATGAGGGGGGGTCAACTGTAAACGACGCTTTACGATGGAAGGGGGGGAGGGTATTAAAAAGTCCGAAATTTTTACGACGTAGTTTATGTATGTTCCCTAACATGTCCCATTTTCGTTAATTTTGTCGCTTAGTTTATATTCCATATGACCATCTGTTGTCTTCTTCCTGTAGTGCCCTTTGAAATCTACTGTATATTGCTCCATTAATTCTACGGATTGACCCATTCCTAAATTAGAGCAATTATTGCTCATCCGTATAAGCTCAAGTTAGGTAGCCCTAATAATTTAATCACCCACTATAAATACAGTGGACCCCGCTTATTATAATACCGGTTATATGAATATCCCGCTTTAAGGAATAGAAATTTGAGGTCCCAAAATGTTTCTACTAGCCACAAATGATGGGTTATTAGAATAACTCGGTTATAGGGATACTTTTGCTTAGAACGAAGGCTATTCCAATAAGCGGGTTCGACTGTATCGTGTTGTTTTTTTAGGAACTATGTAGATTGTGTAAAATGGTTCGGAGACTTCTTACTCAGCAAATCCTGTGAGAATTGCATCGTTTGTTGGAAACCAGGTCGTTTGGAAGACGAGAATTTGAGAAAAGGAGAAACCAGTTCCACGATCATCCATCGATTTGAGTACAAAGAATGTGAAATTTGGTTCGTGAGATTCGCCATGGATTTCTGGCAAAAAGTAAGTACTCATATAATAGTCTAAGATCCGAATCTAGGTCCACGTTGACTCATCTGTTTTGCCTATCAAAATATTTTCATAGCCATCCTTATAGACGGAGAGGCAGCGCTGAAAAATCTCTTTGAATTTCTAAAGCTAAATTTTTCACAGTTGATTACTGTGATTGTGTAGAGAAACATACTGCGGTCGGTCAAGCGAAACGTAGAACAGGGGTTACTGAGAGGCTGAAAATCAGTACACACATTCTAAATTGAATATAAATAAAAGTTATTATAGTCGGTCAGCTGTATGACGGGACAGAGCCGTTCGGTCGGCAACAATGAATGTACAGGGTTATTCACTATATTTTGACCCCTTGTAAACTGCTTTATTTACAGAATTAGAAAAAAATGTTAAATACAAAAGTTATTCGATTTTTTAATTATGATTTTTTGACATCTATATCGTACTATATCGATATATACCTATATCCTCATCCATCTGGGCGTGATGAAGTAATCGACTATTTTTTTAAATGAGAATAGGGGTCGTGTGCTAACTCATTTGAAAGGTTATTCAATTCTCTATACAGTACTATAAACATGTTAGAGGATTAATGTTAGAGGTGTAATGTTAGAGGATTAAATTCAAAAGTTAGCATTGTATTTCGCAATATTCTTAATTGTGAACAAAACATAATTTGTTTAACGGAAACCTGGCTGAATACATCAATTTTAAGTGAAGAAATTTTTTCTTGTTATAAAGTGTATAGACGGGATAGGGAGACAAGTTCTTCTAGCAAACTTACGGGAGGAGGTGTTCTTATAGCTGTGTCCGAGGAACTTACTAGCTGTTCCGAGGAGTCTTGGTGTTCTGAAGCAGAAGATGTTTGGGTCACCATCACTCCTCGGAATAAACAAAAAGTACACGTGGGTTGTGTTTACATACCTCCTAGAGACATGGCTGCATTAAATTTGTTTTGTAATAAGCTTGTTGATATCTACCTAAATAATATTAATGATATTTTTGTCATTTGTGGAGACTTTAATCTCCCTGAAATTAAATGGTTACTATATGGGAATGACCACTGCAAACCAAGTAATTATAATGATCCTAGATCAAGCTTATTAGTTGACACCATGTCTTTAATTGGTATGGTTCAGTACAACCCAAATGTCAGTAAATCAGGAAATACTTTAGACCTTATATTTAACAATAGTTTTTTGATAAAAAATGTATGTTTGTCTACGAATCCACTAGTTCCCGAGGATAAATATCACAATACTCTAGAGTTTGATGTAGATATTCCTTTTAATATTTGCACTAGGGTTTTAAACCAATCTCGAAGAAATTTTAAACTCTCGAATTTTAATGAAATTAACCGTCTTTTATATGCAGTTGACTGGAAAACTAAATTTAAGTTAAATGATATAAATGAAGCTGTAAATTTATTTTATAATATTATTGATAAAATCATTGATTTGCATGTACCTACATATCCTAATTACTATAAAAGATACCCTCTTTGGTTCTCTACTTCTACAATAAAAGTTATTAAAGAAAAGCTTAAATTTCATAGTCGATGGAAAAAATACAACAATAATTTAGATTATTTAACCTTCAAAATTTTACGGGGCAGATCTAAATTCTTAATAAATGAAGATTATAAAAAATATTTAACTAACGTTGAAACCAATATTACTGAAAATCCTAAATATTTCTGGCAATTTGTAAAAAATAAGAGAAATTCCAATAGTTTTCCAAACAGTTTGCTTACTGCTCAGGGCTCTACTACTGACGTACAGAAAATTTGTAACGTATTTTCTGATTACTTTGCTTCTGTTTTTGTACCTAGTAATGTTAGCAATTTTGGTAATATTTACACTACCACGCCTTTAAATATTTGTAAATATACTATTACTCGCGAAATTATTGAAAATAAACTTGAAAATTTACCTCATAAAGGGCCTGGACCAGATGAGCTACCTACTGATTTTATTAAAAACTGTAAACAATGTTTAACAGAACCTTTATTTCTGTTGTTTAATAAATCACTTAATGCCGGTCAATTTCCTGATAAATGGAAAAATGCTTTTATTATTCCAATTCATAAATCCGGAAATAAAAGCAAAGTTGAAAATTACAGACCTATTTCTAAGTTAAATATTTTTAGTAAGGTATTTGAAAGTATAATTTCTGATTTTCTTTATTATGACGTAAAAAACCTACTTAATATTGAACAACATGGCTTTATGAAAAAACGTTCAGTCGATACAAACTTATTCTTATACATTGAATACATACTTCAAAGTCTAAATGACAGAAAAAGCGTTGATTCAGTTTATACTGATTTCAGTAAAGCTTTCGATAAAATCGATCATTCGATTCTTGTTTTGAAACTATCTGAAATCGGTATACATGGTAATTTATTAAGATGGTTTGACTCATACGTCAGAAATAGATCACAACAAGTAACTTTAGGAGCTTTTAAATCCAATGCTGTGATCACTACGTCAGGAGTGCCTCAGGGGTCCCATTTAGGTCCTTTACTTTTTAATTTATATGTTAATGATATTTCTGCCTGTTTTAAATTTGCTAAATTTATTATGTATGCCGACGATTTAAAGATATATCACTGTATTTCATGTCCTAATGATAGAATTCAATTTCAAGAAGACTTAAACAATTTATCTGATTATTGTGTAAGAAATAACCTGTTTTTAAATGTTTCAAAATGTAATTATATACATTTTTCTCGCAGCAGCCCTGACTTAAACTATAACACATATGAAATTTCTAAGTGTGTATTGCATGCAGTAGAAAGCGTTAAAGATCTTGGTATACTTTTGGACCGTAAGCTACTCTTTGATCAACATATCTCTAATATTACTAGAAAAGCCAGTAAGCAATTGGGCTTCATATATAGAACTTGTTTTGAGTTACAAAGCCCTTTTACCATTAGAACGTTATATATGGCATATGTCAATAGTATTTTAATGTTTGGTTCTATTATTTGGAATCCGCGTTATTCGGTATACATCTCTAAAGTAGAATCCATTCAAAACAAGTTTATTTCCTATTGTAAAAGGAAATTTTATCCTGATAGTGATAGACAACGCATTCGCTCTAATTTAAAAATAATTTCTCTTGAGCATAGTAGACAAATTGTGGATGTCTTATTTGTTCACAAGGTCCTAAATAATAATGTAGATTGTATTGACCTTATAAATTTCCTGAAAATTCGTACTCCAAGCCACACTACTAGAAATAATTATACTTTTGTTACGGACCAAGCATGCACAAATTACTTTTTAAATTCACCTGCTCATAGAATGACAAATACTTATAATAAATTGTCTAGCGTTGTGGATATTGATATCTTCTTTCATAAAGCGGATATGATTAAAAAACTATTGAAGAATCACTTCCTTGAAACGCTTTTGGTGTATTCAGTCTTGTTATCGCTTATTTTCTCATTTTTTTTTCTGTTTTTTCTTGTTCTCTTTTGTTCATACATATTATATCATTTTCTGTATTTATGTTCTAACTTCAATGAATATTTTTACTTTTAGTTTGTAGTTATATATCAGTTTGTAAAATTGTAAATGTATCTGAAATTCTGTAGTGGATACTTTTATGGGTTTGTCCTGTCTGTATCCCAAATAAAATAAAATTAAAAAAAAAAACATTAAGATCATTATTTATACAGGGTGTCCAAAAAAAAATTGAATTATTAAATAAACAATGAATTTAATTAAAAAAAAATTTTGGACACCCTGTATAATTAATCATGTTAATGTTTATATTGCTGAATAGGGAATTGAATAACCTTTCAAATGAGCTAGCACTCGACCCCTATTCCCATGTAAAAAATAGTCGATTACGTCATCACGCCCAAATGGATGACGTCACTAGTACGATATATATGTCAAAATCATAATTTAAAAATCGAATAGCTTCTGTATTTTACATTTTTTCTACTTCTGTAAATAAAGCAGTTTACAAGGGGGTCAAAATATAGTGAATAACCCTGTACATTCACTGGGGCCGACCGACCGGCTCTGTCCCGTCATACAGCTGGCCGACTATAATAACTTTTATTTGTATTCAATTTAGAATGTGTGTACTGATTTTCAGCCTTAGTAAATGGAAATAATTACCTTCGTAGGAAAGCAACTTTGATACCCTCTCAGTAACCCCTGTTCTACGTTTCGCTTGACCGACCGCAGTATGTTTCTCTACACAATTACAGTAATTAACTGTGAAAAATCTAGCTTTAGTAAATTCAAAGAGATTTTTTAGCGCTGCCTCTTGGTCTATTAGGGGGGGGGCGTTATGTTGATCTCAACATTTAAAACATTTTTGTGAATTTTGTTTTAAGTATGGTAGAATTATTTTATTTTTAAATTAAGTAGGTAAGCATATTCAGTACAATGGCAGCTATGTACGCCGTTGCTCCCGCTTGGCGCCGCTAGTGTAGTTGGGGGTCAACGTTTTGACAATTCGTGAAGTTTGTATATGGTGTTTTTGTTTACGATTTAATAAATAATAAATGATGGCAGAAAAATACGGATCTTGGACTGTTTGTGCGTTCAAAAACGAATTGAGGAGAAGGAATGTGAGAGTTACTGAAAAAAAAGAAGCCCTTATCGAATGTTAAACACAGCGAAAAATTTTTATTTCGTATTGACTCACTCCTCCCACTAGTCTGACAACTGTGTATATGATATCTGCCTTACGTTTTTATCAATTTAAAATTCACAAATGAGTGCGCTCAGCATTAATTTTTGTGTTTATCTAATTTAAACATGTGATATTTTCACATATTTTCAAAATATGGCGGCCGTGACAGTTGCGCATTTGGTGTAAATTTGGTTTAGCATGGGATGAGCGCAGTTGATTCTGCAATGTTGCATTATTTAAAAAAATTATAATTCTTTATGGGAATATAGAATGTGTTAATTTAATTAAGTATGATTATTTTGGTGTTTGTCTAGGTGAAAGGTAACCTTAAATTTAAGTTGAAATTAGAAAAATTTAGGGTCAGGTTTAATCAGGTTATGTTTTAGTCACTAAAGAATATTTGAATGGTACTGGGTTACTTTAATTTTCAGTTATTAACTTGTTTATATTATTTTCGATTAGGTTAGGTTTGATCAGGTTATGTTTTAGTAATTTTAAAGGTAATATGTAACTTAAATTTTCAGTTATTAACTTGTTTATATTATTTTCGATTACGCTAGGTTAGGTTTGGTCAGGTATGTTTTAGTCACTACAAAATATTGAGAACTTGAGAATTATTTCAAATTATTTTTTCACATTTTTCTATACTATTATTTTAAATTTTATTTTTTTTTATATTTTCGCTCCATAAAAAGCGATTGTAGATGTGGCAACAGTGTGAATGTATTTAATATTGCATATCTTAATTCGCGCGTTTATAATAAATTTTAATCTGAGTTTTATAGTGAAGTATTCTATTTTTTACAGTCGAATCTAGGTGCAATACATAATCTGCTTCAACAAAATGTTATATTGTAGATACGTGCATCATAATATCTTTGAAAAACCTGTGTCCTGATGTTCTCGATAGGCACAAATGCACAGCAGAACATTGAGGCATTTTATTTTCTCAAATTTTATTCACAAATCGAAACAAATTATGCAATATTTACTTAGAAATAGATTGATTTGAATGTTGACCTAAGTTGACGTGACCTCCAACTACGCGAGCGCCACCTACGTTGAGCTTTCCAGATTAGCTGCTATTCAAAGAATATTTAAAAAAAAATTCAAGGAAAATATTGAAAAATAAGCCAACGGTGGCAAATTAAAAAAAAAATAAAAAATGGATTTTGCGGTAGACATCAGAACTCATCATTGGATCATCCAAACAAAAAATTCAAAAATATTTTATTAGCTTATGAGTTTCTCGAGTTAACGCTGTCGAGTTTTTTAGTTTTAACGATTTTTGACTTTTTGGTATCACTCAGAAGTCAATACAACCAAATTTTTTTGTAAAAAAAGGGTGAAAATCAATTTATTTATTATTGTTGAACAAAAAATAAGCAATAAACAATAAATCACAAAAAGTCTAAAGAAAATATATGCAAAATTTTGGGTGGATCGGTCCAGTAGTTTTTGAGTTACTAACTCCACCGACTTTGAAAAAAAAACAGTTTTGAGAAAAACGCTTTTAAACTTTTGTCAACTTTTATTTTCAATTTTTTTTTTGTCTTTCAAATCGTAAAGTGATGCACACCGAAATATGTTTTTGAATCGCAGAGTTATTTTCAAAAGAGAATGGGAACAGCTATTGAACGTTTCTTACTACGCTCAGTGTATATTACTTGGATAATTGAAACAACTGGTTAGAGCAAATTTTACAGACTCTAGTCTCAAAAACATTGTATGTGGGGTACCACAGGGTTCAGTATTGCGTCCTCTACTTTTCCTTATAGTCCAGGAAGCCACTGCGCCGCCGCTAGGAAAAATATTCTAATTCGGATTTTTTGCACAATCTTACTCAAAAAGGACCCCTTTTAACAAATTTTCATGTTGCCAGGACCAAAAGTTGGTCAAAAATTTTTTAAACGTTTTTTTTTTGTTTTTTTCCTAAAATTATTTTTTTGCATGGAACAAAATTTTTTTAGGTTTTTTGGATCATTCCAAACAGAAAAGGTCTTTAGTGACTTTTCTCTAAAGTTGATAGTTTTTGACATATAAGCGATTAAAAATTGAAAAATTGCGAAATCGGCCATTTCTAACCCTCAAAAACTATGTGAAAAACTGAAAATTTGAATGTTGCCAAGGTAGGTAGATATTCTTTAAACATCGATTGATGAAATCCCGAAGAGTTTTTTACAATACAATATCAAAAACCCCTTTGTTTTTTAATTGCCAATCAAGCGTGCGCGACACTATTTTCCACCGTTGCATGTGTATACATACAGTATGGTGCAAATGAAAGGAATAAATTCGTTATTTCATAAACCGGTGACTTTAAGGAAAAATCCCAAAACAGGTCGGTTTTTATTTTTAAGTTATGATATTGTGGCATATATAGTATACTAGTGACGTCATCCATCTGGGCGTGATGACGTAATCGATGATTTTTTTAAATGAGAATACGGGTCGTGTGCTGGCTCATTTGAAAGGTTCTTCAATACTCTATTCAGTAATATAAACGTGTACATAATTATTTATACAGGGTGTCCAAAAAATTTTTATTAAATTAAATCATTTGGCAAATTGACAAAAAAATTAAATTATTGGACACCCTGTATAAATAATTATGTAAATGTTTATATTACTGAATAGAGAATTGAAGAACCTTTCAAATGAGCTAGCACACGACCCCTATTCTCATTAAAAAAAAATCATCGATTACGTCATCACGCCCAGATGGATGACGTCACTAGTATACCATATATGTCACAATATCATAACTTAAAAATAAAAATCGACCTGTTTCGGGATTTTTCCTTAAACTCGCCGGTTTACGAAATAACGAATTTATTCCTTTCATTTGCACCATACTGCATACACATTACACATGCAACGGTGGAAAATAGTGTCGCGCACGCTTGATTAGCAATTAAAAAACAAAGAAGTTTTGAATATTGTATTGCAAAAAACTCTTCGGGATTTCATCAATCGATGTTTAAAGAATATCTACCTACCTTGGCAACATTCAAATTTTCAGTTTTTCACATAGTTTTTGAGGGTTAGAAATGGCCGATTTCGCAATTTTTCAATTTTTAATCGCTTATATGTCAAAAACTATCATTTTAGAGAAAAGTCACTAAAGACCTTTTCTGTTTGGAATGATCCAAAAAGCCTAAAAAAATGTTGTTCCATGCAAAAAAAAGAATTTTAGGAAAAAAACAAAAAAAACGTTTAAAAAATTTTTGACCAACTTTTGGTCCTGGCAACATGCAAATTTGTTAAAAGGGGTCCTTTTTGAGTAAGATTGGGCAAAAAATCCGAATTAGAATATTTTTCCTAGCGGATGCGCAGTGGCTTTCTGGACTATTATCTTTATTAACGATACCAGTATCACTTGGAAAAACTCTGATATTGCAACGTTTCATGCACATATAACTTCTGATCTACCTACAGTTAAAACCTGGTCCGACTCTAATTTACTCTCTTTTAACTTAGATAAAACAGTAGCATTATCCTATAAAGGAAATCTTCAATCCTTGCAACAGCCAGATTAGTACCGTTGATTCTGGTAAATTTTTTGGTATTTTTTAGAAACCTTAAAACCTTCATATCGATTTGTTACGTAAGAAACTAGCCTCAGCTTGCTGTGCTATAAGATCTGTTTCAAAGGAAATCAATAATTTAGCATCTTGAAAAATAACGTATTTTCGAGTCTCATCTTCGATATGGTCTTACGTTTTGGGGTTCTAGTACAGCTGCCCAATCCGATGTTTATTTTAAATTATAAAAAAGAGCTATAAGATATTTGTTTGGCCTCAGAAGAACAACACATTGCAGAATCTTCTTCAAAAATCACGGGACTTTAACACTGCCTTCTTTAATATATCGCACCCTCAGTGCAAGACTGCAGTAAGTCAAAATAAGTAAGTTTCGAGATAAAGACGATTTTGTTTATTTTCGTGCTAATATCGGTGAAATAAGACACAAGTTTTAAGAAAAATTAACATTAAATTATGATTTTGCATGCTTTTCAGCCTATGTTACATTAACTAAAAATAGAATTTTAAATAAAATAATATTAATGCAAAAAAAATTAGGAATTTCAAAGTTACAACACTTTTGCACGGAAAAAATTGTTAATCACTACACATTTAGTATTAGAATTTCAAAGTTACAACAGTTTTGCACGGAGAAAATTGTAAAAAGTGTAGACACATTTACTTTTACAGTAAAACCTGTGTTACCGGCCACCTGCCAACATCGACCACCTGTACTAACGGCCAGTTTAAACATTCCCCAAACCAATTATGTATATCTAGACTACAAAAACTGGCAATACCGGCCACCTTTCTATATCGGCCAATAGTTCTTTCATTTTTAGTGGCCGTTGCTGACAGGTTTTACCGTAGTTGTTGTCCTCTTCTCGTACATCATCTTGTGCCAAAATATTTTTATAAAAACTATGGTGGGCTTCTGGTATCATACCCGAATGGCATAAGTATACCAAATCTTTCTTTTTGGCCATTTGAATTTTTAGCTGTTCTTTGGCAAGATTTCTGAGAATAGATATTTTTCACCTCTCAGTATTGTCAATACACAAGTTTTAAGATAACTGTTTTTCCTTTCATGAGAAAAAATACTTTTTGGTCGTAAATAATTAGTCTTAATTTATGTGGTTTTAATCCCATCTAACAAATAAATGGTCAAACGACATCGCACACATCTTATGGAAAATAAATATAATATCACACAAAGGACATAAAATTTACATGAATAGATTGGTCTCAAAAATCTTTGTTTATTGTCTAAGCCGTTAATGGATTATGTAGACGCGCTCTGTATATTAAAATTAAACACCACAGATATAGATATTAAAATATCAAATATCTTACTTTTTTCATTGCTTGTTATCGAATTCGTTGCAATGTTCCGTGCAAAACTGTTGTAACTCTGTTACATTAGAGTTACAACAGTTTTGCACGGAACTTATGTTCAAAAACGCAAAATAGTTAAACTGTTGTTGTAATATTTAGCCCATTAAGCATTTGAAAGTTACTAAAGTTTTACAGGGGATAGATATGCATGTTTACAATCGAATTCCATGATTACTTCATTTTCATAAAATTTTGAGGTACTGCAGTCTTGCGCTGAGGGTGCGATATGTTGTTTAACCCTTGCAGGGCCAAATTTTTACTAGAAACAACGAGGACCAAGTGGGGTCAATAAATGTCAACACAGATATTAATCAAAAACGTGCTTCTTTATTAAAACTAATTTACAAATAACACTTTTACAAATAAAAAAAAAGTTTTCCTAGACGTTAAGAGAACAGTTAAAAACATAAAAATTTATAATTTACCCGGAGTCTTCTGCTTCCGTGGAATTGGCATAATCGCAGGATACACAAACAATTGACTTCTTGCTGTGATTACCGCATATATACTTCTGATATTTTGAACAAATTATGGTTGTGTTACGCGATTGACTCTACTATTTTATTTATTTATATCTTTAGTCACTAAGTTTAATTTAAATAAAGGAAGACTTACTTATATTATTTTATTTACATCACTTATTTATTTTTAATGATTACAAATAACACCAACTAACACATCTAATTTATTTACAACTCAAATTTATGATTTAATTAACTAAACATAACGATAACTAATATATACATTTCATTAAATCCGAATCGAGTACAATTATATTACACGTCGCGGCTCATTCGTTGACTGACTGGCCTGTGATCGGATTCCTGTTCTTTATATATACTTCGGCAGCGCTCGCTCCGAACGCCGTGGATAGGAATGGTATTGTCTCGTAACGCCGAGAAGTATCGAGAAGAATTAGGCCGGGTTGTGAGGCGTCACATTGCCCCCTCCTTAAAAGATGGTTCCTCCTGGAACCTTGTCGGGACTGGAACTGGATGCTGGTATCTGCAACTGGACCCTCTTTTACAACTCCCAGTTGTATAAAAGTGACAGGGGACGGTCTTCTCTCCGCACCAGTAACTATGCGGATTGCAACAGACTAACACCTGGACCTCGGTGTCTTTAAAAATTTCTTCTACCATATTTCGGATAACTCTCCAGTCTAATTGGCGGCATTCTAACTTTGGCATGGCTAACTTTTGCACGTCGGACTCCAACACGTGCTCTCTCAATTGAATTAATGCATCCCATACATCTTGGTAGGTAGGTTGGTCATGGACAGTGTCTTTTGTTACCAGATAGAATAGGTAACGTGATGCATCTTGGAGTTTCAATGCTTTGCCAGGAGCTGGCAGTTGGCATTGAAGTTCTGCAACTCGACCAAACTTCCTTCGGAAGGCGGATGCCAACCCTCGTGCGTCTTTGATACTGGCCGGGATGGTATGGGCCAGCGAATAGTCATCGGGAAGTGCGAGAAGATCTCGCTTTTCTTCAGTGGTAACACCATGTCTTGCTTTACCGGTACCTCCGTAGGCACCCATGAACTCTTCAAAGGTAAGGTCAGGTATTTCTCGAACTTGGTTGACTTCCACTTCTTCATCTACGTCGTGGTCTCCCTCGTACGGCGCCAACCGGTTATGGTGGACTATCATCGGCTTTCCCCTAGGAATCTTGCTTATTCGGTAGATAACGTCATTGATTTTCTTGACAATGAGGTACGGACCTTCCCAGAACTGCTGCAACTTGGGAGAACAACCTGTTCGCTTCTTTGGATTATAAAGCCAGACTTTGTCGTTCTCCTTGAAACATCCCTTCTCAGCTTGGGTATCGTATCGTTTCTTCATTCGGTCGCTAGCGATCTGAAGATTAGAACGGACCAACTCATGTATATCGTCCATTCTTCTTCGTAATTCATTCACGTAATCCTCACCAGCAACATCTTCTCCAGGTCGACATCCAAACTCTAGATCACAGGGTAGACGCATCTCACGTCCAAATAGGACTTTTGCTGGTGTTTGGCCAGTTGATTCATTAACAGCAGATCTATAGGCCATTGCGAAGAACGGAAGGTACTGGTCCCAGTCTCGTTGATGATTGGACACCATCTTTGTCAAATACTTGCCGACTGTCCTATTCATACGCTCCACCATTCTATCCGATTGCGGGTGATAGGCCGTGGTTCTTGTCTTCTTCATGCCTAGTTTATCACAGATTCCTTGAAATAGATCGCTCTCAAAGTTCCTTCCTTGGTCACTATGGATCTCCAGAGGTACTCCAAATCGGCTGATGCAGTCTTTGATTAACACATCTGCAATAGTGGCGGCCTTCTGGTCTGGAATTGCGTAGATCTCCACCCACTTCGTGAAGTAATCCATTACCACCAACATGTATTTGCATCCATTGTCACTTTCTGGAAATGGCCCGGCAATATCCAAAGCTATTCTTTCAAACGGACTTCCAACATTGTACTGTCTCATAGGAGCCTTTCTTTTCCGGTAGGGTCCGTTACTTGTAGCACAGGTAGTACATTTCTTACACCAGTCCTTCACATCGTCGGAACTATTCATCCAATAAAATCGTTCCCGAATTCTCTGAAGGGTTTTCTTTACACCAAAATGCCCTCCTGATGGACTGTCGTGTAACTGACGAAGTACTTCGGCTATTCTGCTCTTTGGAATCACCAACTGTGTTCTCCTCACTGAACCATCATCATTTTCTATTACTCGTTTGAGCAAGCTGTCTTCCAAGATAAATGAGTCCCACTGGGCCCAATACGTCTTAACTACTGAGCCTAGGCTTGATATTTCTTGCCAAGATGGTCGACGATTTTCTTCTTTCCATTTTCGAATCTTCTGTAAAACTGGATCTTTTTCTTGTTCTTCCTTGATCTTGGTAGGCGTCCACTCGTCGTTGACCACTGTTGTTCTTAGTACTGCTGCTTCCTTTGACTCTGTTTTGTTGCAATGGGAACATTCTGCTGGACACGGTCTTCTAGATAGAGAATCAGCGTTCCTGTGGCTAACTCCGGCCCGATGCTCGATCTTGAAATCATATTCTTGAAGTCGTTCAATCCATCTGGCTATCTGACCCTCTGGATTCTTAAACTGCATTAACCATTTAAGGGCGGCATGGTCGGTTCGGATTAGAAACTTCCTTCCGTAGAGGTATTGATAGAAGTGTTCCACTGATTTTACTACTGCTAGAAGTTCTCTTCTCGTGACGCAATAATTTCGTTCAGGTTTTGAAAGCACTTTACTAAAATATCCAAGGACTCGTTCCTGTCCTCCTTGGATCTGCGACAGCACTCCTCCAATTCCCACATTGCTTGCATCCGTATCTAAGATGAACTCTCCTTCTGGCAGTGGATACCCTAATATTGGCGCTGTAATTAAATGCCTCTTCAAAGTTTCAAAGGCCGTTTGGCAGTCTCCATCCCAGCAATAATCCCTTGCTTCCTCTGTAAGTCGCGTTAATGGCTTAGCAATATCTGCAAACTTCTTAATGAATCTCCGGTAGTAAGTACATAGTCCCAGAAAACTTCTCACTTGATGTTTATCAGTTGGTTCAGGCCACTCCTTAATTGAATCGATTTTTCCTTTGTCCACGGCCACTCCTTCTTTGCTGACTATATGGCCTAAATAATTGACTTTACTTTGAAATAGCTGGCATTTCTTGGGATTTAACATTAACTGGGCAGCTTTAAGTCGATTAAAAACGTCTTCTAAATTCTTCAGGTGGTCTTCAAACGTCTCCCCCAAAACGATTATGTCGTCTAAATACACCAGGCATGTTTTCCAAGATAACCCTCTCAACACATTTTCCATCAGCCTCTCAAATGTCGCAGGAGCATTACAGAGTCCAAACGGCATAACGTTGAATTCCCATAATCCAGATCCTGTCGTAAAGGCCGTCTTCTCTTTGTCCACTGGATCCATTTCTACCTGCCAATATCCAGACTTCAAGTCCAACGTAGAAAACAATTTACTTCCAGCTAATGTGTCCAACGTGTCGTCGATCCGAGGCAGAGGATAACTATCTTTCTTGGTAACATTGTTCAACAAACGGTAGTCCACACAGAACCTCGTAGTTCCATCTTTCTTCTTGACCAGGACCACCGGAGAGACCCATGGGCTCGTAGAAGTTTCTATCACCCCGTCTTTCTTCATTTCTTGAACAATCCTTTCAGCTTCCTCTCTCTTCGCCTGTGGTAATCGTCGAGCTGATTGACGAATTGGCCTAGCGGTACCAGTGTCAATTTTATGTTTGACAACTGTCGTTCTTCCTGTCTTTCCTCCTTTCGGTACGAATATGTCACGATATTGCCTAAGAAATTCCCTTAATTTCCTTTTTTCCATTTGATTCAGAGATTGGCCTGCAACTGCAACCATTTGGTCGAACTTGTCGTTGGAATTATCTGATGTTGTCGTCTGACGGATTATGGACGTCACGGGTACACAAGTTCCTACTTTTGTCTCCTTCTTGATGGTCACCGGGTAGTCATTGACATTAATCAATCTCACGGGAATTTCTTTAGCAGAAGTAACCAATTCCTTTCCAATTATGATCCCTCGGCCAACCTCCTCGTCGTGGTTCCATGGCTCCATCATAACAGGTGTTCCTTCTTCTACAATTCCCTGTAGCCGCGCTACGATGATCGTTTCACTCCTCGCAGGCACAACTGTATCTTCTCTAATAGCTGCTAGCATAGTGCTGTCATCATGTGGATGAAGAAATACCTCCTCGTTGCCAACTTTGATTACCCGGTTCTTAAAATCCAACTGAAATCCATGCAAATTCATTACGTCCATTCCTAATATAACATCTTCTTCGATGTCTGCAACCATGACAGTATGGACGAACTTTTCTGCTCCAATCCCTAATTGTATCTGGATTTCTCCATGGGTGTTGGCGTTTTCACCTGTGGCAGTCCGCAGTCGCAACCTCGTTGGTAAGAGTTTCTTACGGCTGTTTAAAACTGACGGTCGTATAATGGTCCTGGTCGCTCCGGTATCCACCAACAATGTATACTTTTTACCATTTATTTCTCCATCCACATATACACTATCTTCACGACATTTCAAAGAAGCTATTAGTATTAGATGGTCTTTAGAGGAGTTCTGAGTCGAGGCTGCCCCCCTAGGGTCTGTGCGTTCTCTTATTTCCTGCTGGCGAGTTTCTTGATTTGCGTTCTTCCTTAAACTCCGTGCGTACCCCTTTTCACCACAATTGCAGCAATTCATGGTCTTCGTTTTCTTCGATGTAAAGCCTTTCACCATATTTACCAGCTGGTCAAGTTTGTCTTCATCCTCTTCTTCTTTCACAGTTCGAACTGTACTGTACTCACCAGAGGCCTGCGTAGCTGATTCGAACTCGAGGGCCGCGGACAATACATCGACCAGCGTCTTGTGACGAGCTAATCGCAGTGTTCTCTGCATTTCAACATCACGAAGACCATCCATAAATGTTTGAACAGCCAATATTTCCACCATGTCTTCGGGAGCTGTTGGATATGCATATCGTACCAACCTGGCAATATCTAGTTCATATTCTTGAAGAGCTTCATCTTTCTTTTGTCGTCGGTTTTTAAGCCGCGCCTGATAGACATACTCCAAATGTTCCTGCCCATAGCGCATGTTTAGTCTCTTCATTAGTTGTTCATAATCATTAGTTTCCTCTACTGCTATGGTCTCAAGTACATCTAAAGCCTCTCCTCGAAGAGCAATAACCAGGTTTACAGTTTTGTCTTTTTCAGACCATCCGTTCGCTCTTGCACCTGCTTCGAACTGTTTCACATAACTGTTCCAGGAAGACTTTCCGTCGAAATTTGGCACCTTAACACGAGCAAGACTCACACTCCCTTCAACTATCGACTGTGGCTCCAATTTGTATTTGGTTTCATCATTTTTAATGTCTGTTAAGATGGGTTCCATACCTTTGTCTACTTTTTCCGTTTCCTGCATTTTCTTTTCTATTTCCTTGATCTTTTCTTCAAAAGTAGATTTTATGGACGATATCTTGTCGTCAAAATCCGAAGTGACTTTAGAGATCTTGTCAGTCATCTTGCTTTCAAGGGATGAAATATCACCCGAAACTTTCAAAATATCACTAGAAACTCTATGTTCTAACGATGTAATGTCTGTCGAGACTTTGTTCTCTAACGATGTAATGTCTGTCGAAACTTTCAAAACATCCGAGGAAACTTGGGAGATTTCACTAGAAACTTTGCTCTCTAACGATGTAATGTCTGTAGAAACTTTCAAAACATCCGAGGAAACTTGGGAGATTTCACTAGAAACTTTGTTCTCTAACAATGTAATGTCTGTCGAAACTTTAGAAACATCGGAGGAAACTTTCGAAATCGACGAGATCACAGCAGCATGCTTGTCTTCAAACAAATAGGTTTCTGGATCTTGACCCTCCTCCTGAAGAGCTTTCTTTAAACGTTCGACTAACTCAGCCTTTTTCCCAGTAGAACTCAGATCCCTTTCTTCCAATTCAAGTCTCAGGTCTGCAATTTTTAGCTTACACAAGGTAGACATGATCACACACTTTATTTATTACGATGTATATTTTATTTATTTTTAAAGGTTCCACACTCTATTTAAACCGAAAATTTACGTTAAATTTATGTATTTCAAGTATCCTCACTTCTGCACCATTTTGTTACGCGATTGACTCTACTATTTTATTTATTTATATCTTTAGTCACTAAGTTTAATTTAAATAAAGGAAGACTTACTTATATTATTTTATTTACATCACTTATTTATTTTTAATGATTACAAATAACACCAACTAACACATCTAATTTATTTACAACTCAAATTTATGATTTAATTAACTAAACATAACGATAACTAATATATACATTTCATTAAATCCGAATCGAGTACAATTATATTACACGTCGCGGCTCATTCGTTGACTGACTGGCCTGTGATCGGATTCCTGTTCTTTATATATACTTCGGCAGCGCTCGCTCCGAACGCCGTGGATAGGAATGGTATTGTCTCGTAACGCCGAGAAGTATCGAGAAGAATTAGGTCGGGTTGTGAGGCGTCACAGTTGTTTTATTGGCCAACTTATCAGAGGTGTAATCAGGATGATCCTAAGGGGGGGTTACATCTACTTGAAGGTCTCTGGGGGGTATGGAATAATAATGGTGTTAAGCGTATAGAGCTCAAAGTACATCCAAAAGGGGGGGTTATAACCCAAAAAAACCACCCCCTGGTTACGCATATGCAACTTATTGGTTTTTTATAATTTTTTATTTTGCTAATTTGCAACATGAATGGCATTGAAATGGCATGTGGAGTTGAAGAAAAGTTTGCGTTCGATGATATTTTTCATGGCATGCAGTACAAAATGTTGATACACTTGAGTCCAGGGTTCTTTACCAGTGCGTCATTAATACCATGGCGAGATAAAACACATACTTTTTATCTAGCATCATTGTATTCCACACATGAAACTAAAGACAACCCATATACATCCTGTTATTAAAGTAAAGTCACATGTTATTTTTATTAACGCTCTACAATCAGTACATCGAAAATAGGTACAAACATGACACTTTTCAGATTTTAATGTTGTTCTGAAGCTATTTCCTTGTGGCATTTTTGTAATGAACTATTGTAAATGGGAAATAAGCCACAATTTTACCAAAATAATTAATTTATTAACGTTTCGACGCCCAAGTCGGGTGTCGTTGTCAAAATACAAAATAATACTAAATAAACAAAAATGTTGTTGCTTAGTAAAAAATTCTTCTAATAATTTATTTAATCTGACTCATTTATATTGGCAATTCAGACGTATATAATACATTTTAAAGTAGAAGACTTTAAAATGATATTGCCAATATTGATGAGTTGCATTCCAGGGACGACTCCACTAAAAGATAGTTCATTCGATTACATGAAATCAACCCCAACTCAAGAATATCCGCCACAAAAAATCAGAGCATGTGATCTGTTTTTAAAAAGACAACAAATGCAACGATGGCAGTAAAATTCTCGCGCTAGAGATTCCATAGTAAATCACGAGGGAAAAACAGGAAAAAACCTCGTGATACTATCCCGACATCGTAAGTATTTGGGCTTACATTTAGTTTACTCTCAAAACTAATACCAAATTCTGACTTTAATGTATGTATGCTATTTTAAATTATAAATAATATTAATAATACATAGATATTATATAAATAAAACTAACATATAAAATATGTACTAACTGTGAACAAAATATAAGTGAACATCAGTCTTATATTAAAAATAGAGAATTTGATAGATCTCAAATATGTCAACACGCATGGGATAATGAACATAGAGTTCAGTGGAGAGATTCAAGTATAGTCCTGAAAGAAGCAGATAGTAAGAGAAAAATCAAAGAAGTGGCTCTAATTATGCTAAATGAAAACAATTGTGTCGCAAATTCCTCGGTAGAATGCAGTAGGATGTGGTTACCCATACTAAAAGAGGAAGTCAATAGAAAGAAAATACCACGATTAGTAAGTCCAGGGCCGTCTTAAGCACACACGGCACCGGGGTGCAATACTCACCTTTGCGCCCCCTTTGGTCAGAAGAGTATATACATAGGTTATAGTTACGGTAAAATTAAAACTAATTAAACTATATTAAAAAAAAACGTGGTTTCAGTATTCAAACAAGATCAATTTTATAACACATATCAAAGTTAATTTTTCTAGCTTTTAATTTGGCAAAAGTTTTTATTACTTCGGTGGTATCTATTTTTACTTGCTTTTCTATATTTAAGTATTAAAGCCAGATTTGTTAATCTGTCTTGGGCCATTGTTGAGTGCAGATAAATTTTGATCAATTTAAGTTTAGAAAAAGACCTTTTATCTTCAGCAACTGTTACTGGAAGTGTTAAATATATCCTTAGAAACCTAGAAAATTTGAGAAAACACAGAGTAAATTATTGGAATATACATCGATAATAATATCGACTGGGGTTATGTCTTTATTTATAAAAAATATTGGTAAGAAATTCTAATTCATTCTCATTTGATGCGCTATTTTTTTTTTCAATTTAAACATTGCGTTGTTTTTAAGTTTTTTTCTGAGTTTCTCCAACTTAATACATTTTCCATATAATTATGTTTGCTCAACATTTCAAATCTTTCACCTAATTGTGTAATGCCAATGTCCAATAAATAATAATAAGTTAACTTTAAAATTTTGTTCTGAGTCTAAAAGAGGCTCGTATGCAGCCTCGTAATTGAGATTGAGGTGTATTTTTTGAGGACATGGACGAACAGTTTCAGAAAATTTAGTTTCGCAATCTAGTTCTTTAGCAATTGATACTGAGTCAATTAATATCTGCTCAAACGCAGTGTCAGTGTGGTTATTGACAGGGCTAGATTTACATATGGTCTGAATAGACTATAGCCCATGGCGGCAGAATTTAGGGGGCGCCAAATTTCGGTAAAAAAGGAAAAAATGCGGAGTTGAGGGCGGCAAATTGTGGATAGCCCAGGGACAGCAAATCTTCAAATTCTCCTCTGGTTATTCGCTAAATCTTTATTGACTTGATCAAGCATCTTGACAGCTTTATAAATAATAATATCGATCGTTTGGAAAGTTTTATTAATAATTATATTAAACCTTTGCTAAAATATTGTATTATACCATGTCACGAGAGAGCCGATAAATTTACAAGTTCTTTAATTTTGTCATCAATCAGCTTGCGATGTTTCTTGTGTCATTGTCGTAGTTGTTGTCAACAATTGAGGATAATACATCGTAAATTTTCCCCATATTAAAACGAAGTATTTTTAATGAGTCAATTCTACTCTCACATCGCGTATTTGAAAGCGCTTTTAATGTAAAAGTGGGTATCTTATTCATTATGACATTAAGCCGTAATGTTGATGGGGAAAAAACATAAATTTCTTGAACAGTTGAAAAAACAAATTGTTATTTCCAATGAGCATTTAACAGCATAATTTAAGCACTAAATTAAGGCTGTGAGCTGCACAAGGGACATAAGAGCACCAGGATTAATCTAAGGCTTAACATTTTTTTTGAAGGCACATATTTTTTCCTCTGATATTTATCCCATTATCATACCCTTGGCGTCGTAAATCATCTAAATCAATATTCATTTATTTCAAACGTTCTAACAAATAATTTGCTAATCCTTGTTCGGTAGTATCAGTAACCGTTAAAAAACTGACTAACTTCGGCCATCATAAAAGATTCTACCGTCACCTTTAAAAAATAACGACTACATAGTAATGCGGCGCTTTTACATACATAGCTCCGCAAAACCGCAGTAATTATACTTTTGTCAGCAGAATCGGAATTTTGCTAATAATCTAAATGGGTTTCATATTTCATTGTCATATCGTAGGTGTAGTAAGCATTAATGCATTTGTCAAAAATACCGAAAGTGCACTTTTATAATTTTGTTATTTGTAGTTTTTTAAGGACAAGAAGCGCAAGTTTGAGCCTAGCAAGAGTTCGGCTTGCGCCCCTTGGACTTGGCGCCCGGGTGCTTCGCACCCCTTGCACCCCCGGGTTAAAACGGCCCTGAGTAAGTCATTAACATATCGAGTTAGTACATATTTTATATTTTAGTTTTATTTATATAATATATCTATGTATTATTAATATTATTTATAATTTAAAATACCATACATAGATTAAAGTCAGAATTTGGTATTAGTTTTGAGAGTAAACTAAATGTAAGCCCAAATACTTACGATGTCGGGATAGTATCACGAGGTTTTTTCCTGGTTTTCCCTCGTGATTTACTATGGAATCTCTAGCGCGAGAATTTTACTGCCATCGTTGCATTTGTTGTCTTTTTAAAGACAGATCACTTGCTATGATTTTTTGTGGCGGATATTCTTGAATTGGTGTTGATTTCTTGTAATCGAATGAACTATATTTTAGGAAAGTCGTCCCAGGAACGCAACTCATCAATATTGGCAATATCATTTTAAAGTCTTCTACTTTAAAATGTATAATACATGCCTGAATTGCCGATATAAATGAGTCAAATTAAATACATTATTAGAAGAATTTTTTACTAAGCAACAACATTTTTGTTTATTTAGTATTATTTTGTATTTTGACAACGACACCCGACTTGGGCGTCGAAACTTTAATAAATTCATTTTTTTGGTAAAATTGTGGTTTATTTCCCATTTAAAATAGTTTATTTCAGATTTTAGGTACAATTTGTGACGTTTTTGGTTTGTTTGCTTGTCACTGTCAGTTTGTTGGATTTTTTGCTGTTATATTACTCTGTTTTTGCATTTAGAAATTATTTATATTAAACAAACAGTTATTTTTACAACCAATTTTATACTGGACACAGGTTTATCTATCTGAAAGACCATATTATTCAGTAGAAGAGTTTCTTAATGAATAACTAAGAAATTATAGTAACCTTATGTCAATGGCGGCTTGTCCTATGAGGCAGGTGAGGCAGTGCCTCACCAGTATCAATCTACTATTTACGTTATTTCGTTGTTTTATAATCAGTTTTTTAAATATAATTTAGCTTTTTGAAATTTAAATTAAATACCTTTATTTTTATGAAAAAAATTAATATCGGTACGGCCCTGACTCTTTATCTTATCTTATATATCCGTCTTCCACGTGCCATTCCAACTTTCTCAAATCATTACAGTTGAAGCATTCCTCACACCATCTGCAACAGTATGCGACAACGCCAATAGTAAAACCGGCAAAATTTGAAAAATGTGCCACCGATTCTAGGAACAAAATTCATCCATCCTTGAGGCATGCCTCCGGCTCCGCGCAACGGAATAGGAATAGCCGAACGGCCTCAGGCTCCCCGGAACGGAATGGGAATAGCCGAACTGAACCGACTAGTACAAGCACAAGTCGATTGTAGATCATAGCTTTCTATGTACGCGCGGTATATACGAATGGCTTATTATATCGATACATTTTTGGCAAAGTAACGTAGGTGACATTTTTGGCGAAAATCATGTTTTTCCATTAAACTAACGCTATTAGTGTTTAGAAGGTACTGCCAAAGTGTAGTAAGCCTAGAATTACTTTAAACCTTTTTTTACCTATTTTAAAAACGTATGTCCAGAATTTTCTTAATCATATCCGCAAAATAAACGCAACTTTAGCACTATTTCCATAATAATAACGTAAGCAAACGTCGTTTACCGCCATAATAACGTAAGTACCGGTCGGTTTCTGTTACTTACGTCAGATTTTCTCAGTCAGTGTTTGGCTTACGACAATGACAGATTCGTGCTACAATGGACTAAATTATTGATTTTAGGTAAGTTATAACGAAAACATGTTTTTGTAGCTATATTTCAAAAAACTCTAAAACCTTAACTAACATTATGAACCTGTAAAACTCCTTTTCATATTTAATTTCGTTTATTTATTACAAATTATTTTGACATAGCCTAAGAAAAAATTTGGTTGAAATTGTTTGTTAAAAAATCTTTGTAAATTTTGATATGAAATGTAAAATGTTTGTGAAAAAATAAGTTAAAAATTGTAAAATTATCATTTTGAACTCTTGTATCTAGAAAACGGTTAGAAATAAAGAAATATTGCTTGCATGTTTCTATTCTGATTTGCATAGAATAGTGCAGTCACTGAAGCTTTTCACCTTCGATTTCGTTGAACCTTCATCGATTTTATTGAAAATTGGGAGTAGTTAGTAGATACCTCAAGGAATAAAGGTGACATGATGCAAACTTGCGCTTTTATCCTGGGGGTGGATACTACCCCTTCTCGGGGGTGAAAATTATTTTATTAAAAATAATACCATAAGTCGATAGAGGGACAAATTCTAAGCCAAATTTGCTATATAACGTTATCAAAATAAATTTGCTTTTTGAGTTATTAAATATCAAAGATTTTATTTCTTCGTAAAAAATGCCTGTTTTAAAGCTGTTTTTCAATTATAACTCAAAAACTATAAGCTTTTACAAAATAGTTATTATTGACGAAATTGAAGATAATAAAAAATAAATATACTCCTTACTTAAAGAACCAAACTAATGTTAATTCAAAGTGAGTGCTGAGTAATTGAGTGTATATTATTTTCGACGAGTACTCAAATCTAAGTATTCAAGCTTAAATAACGGGAAACGATGCACTTCATAAAATATACCTGTAAAACACTTGTCAAAGTACTTCGGAATATCTCTTAAATGAGCTGCAGAAGAAGTTAATAGCTTCAAAATTAAGCAAGTTATGATGAAAATAAGAGAACCCTTTCGAATTTTTTAGGAAAAAGTGAAAAATAAAACATCCCATTTCCACAAAAATTAAAAATTTATAGTAATCCTTACAAGAATTTCTTTATATTAGTATAAGTAATTATTCCAACAAGTTTAACCGGTTTGGAATGCATATTTTTGAAAAAAAAAGTGCAATTTAAAAAAATCAGAATTTTTAAAATGATCGTAAGTTTCATTTTCTTGTGATAATAACTCTAAAAATACTCAATATACGTAAACATTGATATAACTAAATTTTAGTTTTTTCCGTGGCAAATATTTTACCTTTTTTACTTAATTAATTGTTGTAACGTTATTTTGTGTTTCTTATAATAAACGATTGTTTGTAATTCTTTCCAAATTACTTTGAGTGCTACAATTTCTCGC
Organism: Diabrotica virgifera virgifera; assembly: GCF_917563875.1. NCBI lineage: Eukaryota > Metazoa > Arthropoda > Insecta > Coleoptera > Chrysomelidae > Diabrotica > Diabrotica virgifera. Next base: position 64,509,740 of record NC_065451.1, read on the forward strand.
CAAAGTGACGTATGTGTGTGCTTACGTTACATTTTTTATAAAGACTCAAGATTTTAGAACCCGTAAAATAACTTAAGTATCAATTAACCGCTAAAACTATACAAAAACTTTAAAAAATATTGTTTTTTATTAAACTGTAGACCTCAAAAAACACCCTGGTGAATTTTGTATAATTTAAATAAGCTTAAATTAAAAACATGGTTTTCCTACAAAAACGTTTTTGGTGACTTACGATACTATGCCAAAAATGTATCGATATTTTAGAAGTTTATGGATATGTATTTAAAACAGTGTTCATTTTAAATCATTGTTCATCATCATCTAATACATGGGTGGCGAACGTGCGGCCTTAAGGCCGCATGTGGCCTTTTCTTGCCCAAGTTGTGGCCTTTTCATAAATTAAAAATTATAAAAATTTTACGATACTAAACGATAAAAAAAAGTTTACGACACTAAAAATACCATGGCTATCAAGAGGACAAGTTTTGCTAAAAATATTCACCCTGCGTCAACAAATAATTAAATTTTTTGAAGAACAAAAGAAATATTGCGATTTATCAGATAAAGAATTTTGTAGAATTGCTGCCTTTTTATGTGACATGACAATGAAGCAAAATGAATTGAATTTAAACTTGCAGGGAAAAACTAAATATATATACGAAATGTGGCAAAAAATTCAAGCTTTTCGAAAAAAACTTTTATCTTTAAATCATTACTAAGTCGATTAGAAATTTCTAAAGAACATTTCCGACAGTTATCGGAAATTATGATGGAGCAAAATGATTCCCCTCAAAATTTGGATGAGTATGTTTCTATTCTGGATATATTAATTGAAGAATATAATAAAAGGTTCTCAGATTTTGAAAAACTTTTTGTCACACTTAAATTAACTTTCGAACCACACCTTGTTGATATCGACGTAGCGCCCAAAGAATATCAAATGGAATTATTTGAGATAGGAGAAGATAATATCTTTAAATCACAATTCGATTCAAAAAAAGATCCTATTGAAATATGGAAGACTGCAGTTATTTATCCTCGTCTAAGACAACACGCACGAAGAATTCTTTCATGTTTTGGAAGTACATATTGTTGCGAGCCAACATTTTCATACATGACTCAAATTAAAACCCGCCTAAGAAGTCAAATAAGTGATGTTCATTTGGAAGATCAACTTAAATTACGTACCACGTCAATTGAACCAAATATTTCTTTTTTGTCATCCAATAAACAACCACAGAAATCCCATTAAATTTTCTGGATCGTAAAATTAAATGTCAAATTTTTTGTAATTTATTAATTGTATGTCATTTAAAAAAAACTATTTAATTGCAAAAAAATTATGTATTTTAATTTTGCATATAAATCCCTTTAATTAAATCGTATATATGTATGGACGCGGCCTTCTCAAAAATGGTAAAATGAAAATTGGCCTTCTAATATAAAAAGGTTCGTCACCCCTGACTAATATATTGTTCTGAAGCTATTTTTTCTTTGTGGCATTTATGTAATTTATTATTCTAAATGAGAAATAAGATTATACAATTTAACTTAAAAAATGATTTTATTAACGTTTCCACTTCCACATCGGACGTTTACATACAAAAGTAGTTTTTAAGTGTTTCAAAAATGTTATATGCTGTGGTTGTGTTTTTCTTGTACATTTTTTTTTGAACATACATTCAAATCAGAGTGAGCAAAAGATTTAAGCGAATAATATTGCAACATGATTCCCACAGCCTTAGCTCATTCCCCATATCTTCCACGATTTTTGAAAAAACGCACACTCTTTTGTTATGTAAAACTTGAAGTTTTCAATATGGAATTGGAATTCAAAATAACTCTATGCACTGAGGCTGAAAGCATTTGAGTCGATCGCAAAAGTTTTAAAAGAAAAGTTTTAGAGAACTAATCGACAGCAAATATTTCTTGATGATTTTTTGTCCGGAATTCTTTGTAGGGATATTTTGAATAAAAAATGTTTGTAGATTATTTGTCCGGGATTTTTTGTGGGGATTTTTTGCCCGGGGATTATTTGATTGGGGATTTCTTGTCCAGGGATAATTTGTGAGGATTTTTTGTCCGGGATTGTTGATCCTAGATTCGTCCTAGCGTTATGACGTCACAAAATCAACCTTCTGGCCATTAAAGAGAAGCTAACCATAATAATAAAATTCCTCAGGTGTAGTGTGCCTCACCACCTTATACTATCACGAGCCGCCCCTGCCTTATGTACAAGTAGTATTTTTATCTATAGTCCGTCTAGAAAGTATCCGGAATTTTATATTTTTCCTAATTTTAATAGATTTCCATTATAAGGCAAAAGTAATGCATCAAGTAGGTTGTGCCGATAGTAGGTTATGGACAAAATCTCATGACAACACCATCTGTCAAATATTGTTGTTTGTAAACAGACTTAAGATTTGTGAAATAATGTCGCAAGTAGAAAAAAGAAAAGTGGTGGAATATTTGTATAGAAAGGGTGTCCGAAACGTTAAAAAATTAGTGAAATTGACTGAAATCGGAAAAAGTGCAGTGCATGAGACAATAAAGAGGATAGAAAATGGCATAGATATGAGACATAGACCAGTTTCGGGTAGACCGCGTAAGATTCGCGGAAACAATTTAAATGCTTTAGTGGCTTTAGGACGACAAAATCCGCGCCTAGGGTTTCGAAAATTAGCGAAGAGTTTTGGAAATCAACGAAGAATAAAAGTGTGCCCAGAAACTGTCCGCATGTCACTGAAAAAGCAAGGCTACATATCAAGGAATCCAAAAAAATCCCTACAATGACACCTCTGCAAAGGCAACGAAGAATAGATTTTTGTCAACGTTTTCGAGAAGATAATTTTAATAATACAGTAGAACCCCGCAAATCCGAACCCCGCTAATCCGAACGTTCGGCAAATCCGAACCAACGGAAAGTGAACAAAATTAAAAAATTCAAGACACAAACTTACAAACATGTTTATTATAGAGTAAAACCAGAAAATTGAACAATGTAGGATTAATAGGCCTTTGACATTTTATAAAATTTCTTGAAAATGAATACATACTTTATACGTAGTGGTTTTTAATAATATAGTAAGTATATAGGTAAAACATAAATTTACTTCGATTCTATTGTAGAGTCAACTTGAGTCCAAAAATATTGTCCACACTCTTGTGAGAACGTTTTGTGACTCAAAATCAACGACAATGAAAGCTTTGAATTATTAGTTAAGCTAATTTTCGGATAATCCGAACTTTTCGGAATCCGAACAGGCTGTCCCCCCCAATTAGTTCGATTTTGCGGGTTTCTACTGTATCTTTATATCTGATAAAAGTTGTTTCCAGCTTGGTGCAAATCATCTAAAAGTCCTATCAAGAGAAAATTTTGCCGTTCAAATTTCCAAATTTCCCACTAAAATAATGGTTTGGGGAGCAATATCTCAGAATGGTGGTACACCTCTCTGTATATTTAATGGTACTGTTGATAGTGCGAAATATTTTGACATCCTACGTGGTTTTCTTCTTGAAACGGCTCATGTTTTATATCCAGAGGGGTGGCGTTTTCAGCAAGATAATGCAAGATGCCATACTTCTGCTTATACTCAAGCTTGGATGCAAGAACACGAATTGGCAACAATTCCGTGACCAGCAGCATCTCCAGATCTTAGCCCCATTGAAAACATATGGGGACTGATGAAGATTGAAGTGGAACGAGCAGCGCCACGAGATAAAGAAGGTTTGATTCGGTCAGTTTTACAGGCCTGGAACACCATTACCGAAGATTATGGCCTTGACCTAGTTTCGGGTGTACCTGGACGTTTAGTTAAGTGTTTAGATTTAAATGGAGGTTGTATAAGTAAATGAGTTGAATTATTTGTTGAAATTTTATATTTCAAGTGATAGAAATAAATACCGTGAAATTATAATTCTGCTTTCTTTTTTCCGGATACTTTCTAGACGGACTATATAGGGTGAGGCAGATAACTGGACTATTAGAAATATCTCGAGAACTAAAGGCAACAGAATCATGAAAATTGGAATAAAGGGGTTTTGAAGGATGATCTATTAAACAAAAAATATTTTCATCTTTTTGCAACTTCCGGTTTATAACTTCGTTTTTTAAATGGGACACACTGTATATTTTTACATTTTTGGATTCTCTTCGATGTCTTATTTCTTAAAATATGAGGTTTTGTAGTATTATACAGGGTATTTTAAAAGATAATTACGTTTTTTTATTAATTTCGTAGCAACATTCACACCCTGTAGAATTGTAGTAGTTTGACATCTAAAACTCTACTTACGTTCAAATGATTTTTAATATACTCTACTATTGTTAAGAATCATTAGTATAGCTAAATTTTTAATTTTAGTTTACAGGGTTGGTCGAAACTCGGAATGAGTATTTTCTGAGTTTTCTTAAATAGAACACCCTGTATTTTTGTATTGTAGTGAAATGATATTTTATAGTACTTTTTTATTTCTTAAGCATTCCCTATACTTAACTGCTTTAATTTGTGAGTTATTGGTGATTCAAGCTAAACATTAATTGCAACAAAAAATACGTAAAATTTTATTAGGTTGGCCGTGAAAATACTCAATCCCAAATAATTTTTCAGAAATAAATACATATTAATCCAGACTGGTCCTTAAAATTACCAATAATGGTTTAGCTATCAAAATACCTACGTAGTTAAGATGGTTGGTGCGATTAACAATTAAGCACAAATTAAAGCAGTTAGGTATAGGAAATGCTTAAGAAATAAAAAAGTACCATAAAATATCATTTCATTACAATACTAAAATACAGGGTATTCCATTTAAGAAAACTCAGAAAATACTCATTCCGAGTTTCGACCAACCCTGTATACTAAAATTAAAAATTTAGCTATACTAATGATTCTTAACAATAGTAGAGTATATTAAAAATCATTTGAACGTAAGTAGAGTTTTAGATGTCAAACTACCACAATTCTACAGGGTGTTAATTTTGCTACGAAATTAATAAAAAAAAAACGTAATTATCTTTTAAACTACCCTGTATAATATTATAAAACCTCATATTTTAAGAAAGAAGACATCGAAGAGAATCCAAAAATGTAAAAATATACAGGGTGTCCCATTAAAAAAAACGAAGTTATAACCGGTATAACCGGAAGTTGCAAAGAGATGAAAATATTTTTAGTCTAAGAGCTAGTGAACCCTCCGACTAACGGTCGTCCTGTAAGGCTAGAAATTTTTCTAGTGATAATTCATAGCACACCAAGGCTAAAAACCATGACCTGGCAGGCCTCAGTGGTGCACGTGTATCTACCAGGTGAATCGAAAAGTGCAAATTTAGAGGGTAAAATAAACTTTCTCCTGTAAGGTTTAAATTTAAGTATGTGTTTGAGTAAGTCATTCAGAAGAAATGTGTACAATGACAGGCGATTCTGAAGAGCATAAGACCTTGCCAGGCGAGGGGAAAGATTAGGGGTTTTTCCTAAAATTATTCTTTTTGCATCGAACCATTTTTTTTTAGGTTTTTTGAATCATTCTAAACAGAAAACGTCTTTAGTGATTTTTCTCTTAAGTTAATAGTTTTTGTTATATAAGCGATTAAAAATTTTGAAAATTGCGAAATCGGCCATTTTTAACCCTAAATCGGACATTTATCTAAAAATTTCAATGTTGCCAAGATACGTAGATATTCTTTAAACATTGATTGATGAAATCCCGAAGAGTTTTTTGCAATAAAATATCGAAAACCCCTTTGTTTTTTTAATTGCCAATCAAGCAGGTGCGACACTGTAGTATAAGTGATGACGTTTGAAATGGGCAAATTTCAAGAGAAATCCTCAGACAGGTCGATTTTTATTTTTAAATTAGGACTTTTTGGCATATATATAATACTAGTGACGTCATCCATCTGAGCGTGAAGACGTAATCGATGATTTTTTAAATGAGGGTAGGGGTTGTGTGATAGCTCATTTGAAAGGTTATTGAATTTCCTATTCACTAATATAAACATTAACATAATTATTTATACAGGGTGTACAAAAAAATTTTTTTTATTAAATTAACTTTGATTAAATTTGACAAATAGAAGAATAATTTTTTTTGTACACCCTGTATAAATAATTATGTTAATGTTTATATTACTTAATAGAGAATTAAATAACCTTTCAAATGAGCTATCACATAACCCCTACTCTATTTAAAAGAATCAGCGATTACGTCATCACGCCCAGATGGATGACGTCACTAGTATTATATATATGCCAAAAAGTCCTAATTCAAAAATAAAAATCGACCTGTCTGAGGATTTCTCTTGAAATTTGCCCATTCTCGAGATAATGAATTTATGCAAACTCAAACGTCCTCACTTATACTAGTGTCGCACATGCTTGTTTAGCAATTAAAAAAACAAAGGGGTTTTCGATATTTTATTGCAAAAAACTCTTCGGGATTTCATCAATCAATGTTTAAAGAATATCTACGTACGTTGGAAACATTGAAATTTTTAGATAAATGTCCGATTTAGGGTTAAAAATGGCCGATTTCTCAATTTTCAAAATTTTCAATCGCTCATATTATAACAAAAACTATTAACTTAAGAGAAAAATCACTAAAGACGTTTTCTGTTTGAAACGATTCAAAAAACCTAAAAAAAATTGTTCGATGCAAAAAGAATAATTTTAGGAAAAACCCCTAATCTTTCCCCTCGCCTGTCAAGGTCTTATGCTCTTCAGAATCGCCTGTCATTGTACACATTTCTTCTGAATGACTTACTCAAACACATACTTAAATTTAAACCTTACAGGAGAAAGTTTATTTTACCCCCTAAATTTGCACTTTTCGATTCACCTGGTAGATACACGTGCACCGTTGAGGCCTGCCAGGTCATGGTTTTTAGCCTTGGTGTGCTATGAATTATCATTAGAAAAATTTTTAGCCTTACAGGACGACCGTTAGTCGGAGGGTTCACTAGCTCTTAGACTATTTCATTTAATAGATCATCTTTCAAAACTCCTTTATTCCAATTTTCATGATTCTGTTGCCTTTAGTTCTCGAGATATTTCTAATAGGCCCTGTATTTGCCTCACCCTGTATATTTGGGTGTCAAATGCATCAGCTTAAACTTATTAGTTCCCAAGGTTGATTATTCAATTTGCAATTTATTTACATTTTGCAATAGTTTGTTTTTATTTTATTTCATTACCTTTTATTTTATTTATAATATTGACGGTTTATGTAATATCAGTAAATTGTATTTTTGTATTGTTTTTTTTTCTAACTGTTTGTAAGCTTTGTCCCTAAAATTGAAAAAAAATTCAATGACAATAAAGCACATTTCTATTCTATTCTGTAATATTAGATTTCTTCTTTCAGATTTTGGCTTTGGGAAACCAAACTGGAAAAGTATTTGTTTGGGACTTAGACGTTCCCGATCCAGCTCAGGCAAAGTGTTACACTCTTCATCAAGCTCGCTGTACCACTGCTATTAGACAGACCACGTTGAGTAGAAATTCAAACGTATTAATTTGTGTTTGCGATGACGGCACAATTTGGAGATGGGATAGGATATGAGTGTTTTTTGTACACCTAATTTTTAATATACTTTTTTACTGAATTTGCTTTTTTTGTTAATAGTCTGGGCTGATTATAATCGGAGAATAGGCCATTTTTGGGAAAAGTTATTTACCAGCAATTTTATTGCTGGAATCGAATCTTATGATTGTATATATTAATAATATAGATATGCAAAGTCCGCAGATAGTGTGCTACTTTTTTATAAACAAAATGGCGCCCGAAAATCGTGTTTTTTCAATTTTTGCTCCATAACTCCAAAGATTTTAACTTTAGACCAAAAACACCCAAATAAAAATTCACCGCAATTAAATTCTGCATAGAGACGTGTTTTTTTCGATTTACTTCGACGAAAACTTTCCCCAGAAAAAGCGGGTTTTCCCAACAAAATCTTTAATTTTCAACTAAACTTTTAGATAAGTAGTTGTTAATCAATAATTAAATAACTTGGTAATAGGTCTGGATCCCGCGTATGAAAAAAAAGTTGATTAATAGCAAGCTGAAAATTTTTTAATAGCTTAAGGGTGTCTAGTCGAATAAACTTTGATATATGGGAACACTGAAACAGGGGTAGTTTTAACTGTGGAACAGGTTAAAAATTAGGAACGGTCACAGCACGAAAACGGCACATTTATTTTGTCCGACAGAACAGACTTAAACTCTCCGGACAGAGATTAAACTCTCATGAAAAAATCAGACTGCTATGTATTACCTGTCATAATTCCTGTCATTTGACATATTCTACATGTTCCACTCATTAAAACGCCCATTTGGTGATAAATAGCATTCTGATTTTTACATGAGAGTTTAATCTCTGTTCGAAGAGTTTAAATCTGTTCTGTCGGACAAAATAAATGTGTCGTTTTCGTGCTGTGACCGTTCCAAATTTTTAACCTGTTCCACAATTCAAACTGCCCCTGTTCCAGTGTTCACACATATCAAAGTTTATTCGACTAGACACCCTTAAGCTATTAACAAATTTTCAGCTTGCTATTAATCAACTTTTTTTTCATACGCGGGATCCAGACCTATAACGTAAAAGCCCTTTCCGTATATATTATAATTCCAGAAGCCGATGGAAATTGAATGAACAGTTTAGCAACAATTGAAATGTTAATTAAAAATTTACGGTCGCTATAATAACGACAATAATTATGATGCATAAGAATAACTATGATTTTTTCATAAAAAGACACTATACCTATCTAACGTACTTTACAGAATTGAAATTGGACTATTTAAGCGGCCTCGGGAATATTTTAAAATTATAAACAATTTTTTTGGCTTATAAACAAATAGAATATCTCGGGAAATATTAAACTAAATTAAATTGTGAAAACGGTATTCGAAAGACAGCGGCAGGAAGCTTTTTATAAAAGAAAAAACGTTTAATTATGACGAGTGGTTTCTGAGATACAACCGGTCAAAGTTGACCGAAATTTACGACAAAGATATAAACAATAGGATCATAATTTTCAAACCATCACCTTTTTATTTTTGTTCTCTTTCTCCACACCAATTTTCATATCTTTAAAATCCTCATAACATATATTGTTATAATAAAAACTATCGATAATACGTGTGAAAATTGCCAAAAATAGCAAAATTCCAATCAAAAATTAGGTTGGAGAAAATGTAACCCTCAAAGTTCAAAATCGGTATACGTTAAAAAAAAATACATTTTCTCGGCTTCCCATGGAGCAATTTCCTTCATTCTTTTTTTGTTCCCAAGTAACGCGAGTAGAGCCATCGAACTAACGCATTATTAAATGTCAAACTTGCTTTTGTTTTGTTATAATAAATTAATTTATTTATTATAACACAATATTTTAATTTGTTTAAATAAAAATTGTTTAAATAATTATACAGCTTTCAAATGAGAATATTTATGTTTTTAACTTTAAAAGGTACGCTTGTAGTAAGTTTATCTAAAAAAAAGCCTACAACTGGAAAAAATATGTAATTTTCTGTTCTTATAAATAAATTAATCTTAACTATTTATAATGGGAAATAAGCCACAATATTATTAAAAAATGATTTTTATTAACGTTTCGACGCCCAAATCGGGTGCCGTTGTCAAAATACAAAATACTACTAACGTAAACAAAAATGTAAAAAAATTCTTCTAATAATTTATTTAATTTGACTCATTTATATCGGCAATTCAGATACATATGATACATTTTAAAGTAGAAGACTTTAAAATGATATTGCCAATATTTATGAGTTGCGTTCCTGGGACGACTTTACTGAAAGATAGTTCATTCGATTACATGAAATCAACCCCAACTCAAGAATATCCGTCACAAAAAAATCATAGCATGTGATCTGTCTTTAAAAAGACAACCACATGCAACGGTGACATTAAAATTCTCGCGTTAGAGATCTCATAGTAAATCACAAGGGAAAACCAGGAAAAACCTCGTGATACTATCCCGACATCGTAAGTATTTGGTCTTACATTTAATTTACTCTCAAAATTAATACCAAATTCTGACTTTTCTATAATTTTGTTTAAATTATAAATAATATCAATAATACATGGATATATTTATAAGTAATACTAAAATATAAAATAAGTACTAACTCTACTATTGACTTACTAATTGTGGTATTTTCTTTCTATTGACTTCCTCTTTCAGTATGGATATCCACATCCTACAATGAAACTAAACCTAACAATGAACAAGAAAGGACAAAGAATTGTATTTATAAAATACCTTGTGAATGCGAACAGTTTTATATAGGTGAAACATCAAGACCATTAAACGTTAGAATAAGTGAACATCTTATATTAAAAATAGAGAATTTGATAGATCTCAAATATGTCAACACGCATGGGATAATGAACATAGAGTTCAGTGGAGAGATTCAAGTATAGTCCTGAAAGAAATAGATAGTAAAAAGAGAAAAATCAAAGGAGCGGCTCTAATTATGCTAAACGAAACCAATTGTGTCGCAAATTCCTCAGTGGAATGCAGTAGGATGTGGATACCCATACTGAAAGAGGAAGTCAATAGAAAGAAAATACCACAATTATTAAGTCAATAGTAGAGTTAGTACTTATTTTATATTTTAGTATTACTTATAAATATATCCATGTATTATTGATATTATTTATAATTTAAACAAAATTATAGAAAAGTCAGAATTTGGTATTAATTTTGAGAGTAAATTAAATGTAAGACCAAATACTTACGATGTCGGGATAGTATCACGAGGTTTTTCCTGGTTTTCCCTTGTGATTTACTATGAGATCTCTAACGCGAGAATTTTAATGTCACCGTTGCATGTGGTTGTCTTTTTAAAGACAGATCACATGCTATGATTTTTTTGTGACGGATATTCTTGAGTTGGGGTTGATTTCATGTAATCAAATGAACTATCTTTCAGTAAAGTCGTCCCAGGAACGCAACTCATAAATATTGGCAATATCATTTTAAAGTCTTCTACTTTAAAACGTATCATATGTATCTGAATTGCCGATATAAATGAGTCAAATTAAATAAATTATTAGAAGAATTTTTTTACTAAGCAACAACATTTTTGTTTACGTTAGTAGTATTTTGTATTTTGACAACGGCACCCGATTTGGGCGTCGAAACGTTAATAAAAATCATTTTTTAATACTATTGTGGCGTATTTCCCATTATAATAGTTGAAATTGTAAAAATGCCACAAGAAAATAGCTTCAGAACAACATAAATAAATCAATTATAACAAAACAAAAGCAAGTTTGACATTTAATAATGCGCTAGTTCGATGGCTCTACTCGAGTCATTAGGGAACAAAAAAAGAATGAAGGAAATTGCTCCATGGGAAGCCGAGAAAATGCATTTTATTAACGTATACCGATTTTGAACTTTGAGGGTTACATTTTCTCCAACCTAATTTTTGATTGGAATTTTGCTATTTTTGGCAATTTTCACACGTATTATCGATAGTTTTTATTATAATAATATATGTTATGAGGATTTTAAAGATATGAAAATTGGTGTGGAGAAAGAGGACAAAAATAAAAAGGTGACAGTTTGAAAATTATGATCCTATTGTTTATATCTTTGCCGTAAATTCCGGTTAACTTTGACCGATTGTATCTCAGGAACCACTCGTCATAATTAAACGTTTTTTCTTTTAAAAGAAGCGTCCTGCCGCTGTCTTTCGAATACCGTTTTCACGATTTAATTTAGTTTAATATTTCCCGAGATGTTCTATTTGGTTATAAACCAAAAAATTGTTTATAGTTTTAAAATATTCCTGAGGCCGCTTAAATAGTCCAATTTCAATTCTGTACAGTACATTAGATAGGTATAGTGTCTTTTTATGAAAAAATCATAGTTATTCTTATGCATCATAATTATTGTCGTTATTATAGCGACCGTAAATTTTTAATTAACATTTTAATTGTTGCTAAACTGTTCATTCAATTTCCATAGACTTCTGGAATTATAATACAAGAATAAAAAACGGCTAAACGCCGTAAAAATGAGTGGCGCATAAAATATTCCAGCTACAAAAGATCTGATATGAATGTTACGTGGCGCGAAAATGGATTTTCATTTGATGCAAAACAAAATTTTAGTTTTATTTTAAAATATTTTTCCATAATATTTGCTAAATTTGAAGTAAACGCGCCACAAAAGCGTAACTTTGATACAGTTTGAATTTTGAAACTCTTTTGTGGCGCGTTTACTTCAAATTTAGCAAATATTATGGAAAAATATTTTAAAATAAAACTAAAATTTTGTTTTGCATCAAATGAAAATCCATTTTCGCGCCACGTAACATTCATATCAGATCTTTTGTAGCTGGAATATTTTATGCGCCACTCATTTTTACGGCGTTTAGCCGTTTTTTATTCTTGTATCAGGAGTTTTTCAAAGGTATTTATAAACTAAATGTATGAAGTTGAATGCAATGTTCCTCTATTACACGTCAAGCTTTATAAATTGTCACCTTTGTTGCATTATCTCCCAAATGATCTAGTGTCCATCGAATGTACACTAGATTTTTTTTGTATTCGAAATAGATTGAAAAAAAAATATATTGAGATGGCCGGTAAATGAAGTCGGATTGCCCGTTGTCAGATCAAATTTAGCGTCGTAACCACTACAACTACATAAATCATTTGGGGAATAATCGTTAATTGGATTATACTTTTTGAAGAAGTATCGCTTTGGTATTAATTCCCAAACCGTTTTCTCCGTCTCTTGGTTGTAGAATAAATTACTTCTTTTTCTCGTTTATTTTAAAAAGACTACACTTACTAAAGCTAAGTTTAGCTTTTACGCCAGACACATCGAGAATTAATATTGTACAAAAAAGTCCCAAATATTAATTTGGACTTAATTATGAACTATTATAATTGAAAAAGCTATCGTTTTTTAAATATATGTAACATTGACAAACATTTTGTTTTTTAATTGTCACTCATTTTTTGAGATAGATTTTTTAAGAAGGCCAAAATCGTGTATTAAATGTGACATAATTTTAGGGGCGTAATAAAGCAAAGATTAGAATTTGGATTATATAATAAAGTTTCAACATTCTCCCCCGCGTTGAAGCATCCCTGCTTCAACTAAATTACACAGTAACAGAAACAGAAAAAACAAAGTGTTAGGAAGAATGTAACAAAACTAGAAATAAGCATGTTGGTCGTTTTAAGGTTGAGTTTGATTTGGTAATAAAGAAAGCTTTGAAATCGATCGGATAAACTCTCCGGAAGCCGTACGGAGCTTAACCACACGGACTTTGCCATCCTTACCAGGATATACTTCAATGATGCGCGCCAACGGCCACATCATTGGAGGTACATTATCTTCCTTGAGTAAAACTAGTTTATTTACTTGCAGGTTAGAATATTCTTCAGCCCATTTAGGCCGGTTCTGAAGGCGATTTAAGTAATCAACTGACCAACTTTTCCAAAAAACTTGTTGAATTTTAGAAATCTGCTGGAAGGTGGAAAGTCTATGTTCGTTAAAATGTGAAAGATCCTTTTCAGGATAAGCGGTGAGAGGAGGCCCTATCAGAAAGTGTCCCGGTGTAAGGCAGGTTAAATCTGTAGGGTCATTAGAAACTGGACCTAAGGGCCGAGAATTTAGTATTGCCTCGATTTGACAAAGAATAGTGTTAAACTCTTCTGAAGTGAAGAAAGCATTACCCACCAATCTCTTGATATAAAATTTTGCGCTTTTGATGGCGGATTCCCAGATTCCACCCCAATGCGGAGATCGAGGTGGAATGAATTTCCACTTGGTCTCATTTTGTGAAAGAAAGTCACAGATAATATTTACATTATTATTAGTTTTGAAAAATTGATACAACTCATGTAGGACATTTTTTGCACCTAAAAAATTGGTGGCGTTGTCACTATAGATCACTGACGGATTTCCTCTTCTCGAGACAAAACGTTTTAAAGCGTTCAGAAAGGAGTCAGTAGACAGTCCAAGAACTAGCTCTATGTGAACTGCCTTGGTGACCATGCAAACAAAAACCGCAATGTATGATTTTATGTGTGGAGATTTACGAAGCCTTGAGGATTTTATTTGACAGAATCCTCCGAAATCAATTCCAACTTTCTGAAATGGTCTAGAAACATTTACACGATCAGAGGGCAAACTTGCCATAATCTGTTGGCAGACTTGATTATTGAATCGAAAACACATATTGCAATTTCGAATGATTTTTTTGATCTCTCTGAGCCCATTAAGGGGCCAAAAACGTAAACGAATATTGCTCAGAACGGTTTGAGCACCAGCATGCCCGAGCCGCCTATGTTCGTACTCTAGTATGAGGGAGGTCGTATGATTATGGGGTGGCAAAAGCAAGGGATGTTTCTTTTGGTAGGGAATGGAGGCGTTACAAAGCCGTCCACCGATCCTCAGCATTGATAATTCATCGAGAAATGGATTTAAAGATAATAATTGTTTATTTGATAGTTGCTGGTTTGCAGAAAGTTCGGAAATTTCTTTAGAAAAATTGGTTAGCTGAACTTGCCGAACTATAAAATATAGAGCTTGGTCCAATTCTTCAACAGTGAGCGGATCAGATTGTTTGTTTCCTTTTAAACAACTGACAAATCTGAGTACATATGCGATAGTACGACGTAATCGAGAAAAAGAAGAAAATTTTTGAAATAATTGTTCCCAAGGAGGTTTTGAGTTGACGTTTGTGAGTATATTGGAACGAGTTTTTCTGTGCTCTGTAATTAGCTGATCAGCTATTGGGGGTTCATCAGAGAATTCTAAAGAATGATTAAGAAGAAAAGCAGGACCGGACCACCACAACTTGTTGTCCAGAATTTCTTGGGCTGATAAACCGCGTGATAGAATGTCAGCACTGTTTTCAGCTGATTTAACGTATCGCCACTGACAATTTTGCGTCAGTTCTTGAATTTGAGTAACTCTATGCGATACGAACACTGACCATTTACTAGGGTGTGCCCTGCACCAACATAAAGCGACCTGAGAATCGGTCCACAAATTTATTGAGTCATACTCTAATTTATTTTCGAAGACTTGTAGAATTTTGTTTACAAGTTTCGCCAGCAAGAGCATAGCGCAAAGTTCTAACCTTGGAATGGTAATTGATTTAAGTGGGGCGACTCTAGATTTTGAAGATACTAAAGTAGAAGAAATATCATTGTCAGAATAAAGAACTCGAAAATAAATGCAAGCACCATAAGCCTCTATGCTTACATCAGAAAAGCCATGAATTTCTATTTTGCTAATAGTTTTCGGGCGAAAATATTGTCTAGTTATTTTTTGCTGTGAAAGCAAGGGGATATGTTCAATAAAATTGTGCCAATCTTTAAGAATGCAAGCGTCGTTTATTACGGTGTCCCAATGAAACTTTTTGAACCATAATTTTTGCATCAGTATCTTACCTTTTACTATAACAGGATTTATCAAGCCTAACGGATCATAACATTGAGCTAAGATAGAAAGTATTTTTCTTTTGGTAACTGGACCCTGCACGATTTCTTGAGGCACGGAAATACAAAGAGTATCTTCTGCTGTACTCCACTTTAGCCCAAGAACTTTACTTGGGACTTCATCTATGTTTATGTCATAATCAGCTTTTTGATTTTCCGAAATGTCTTTGGAAATATTTTTAAGAAAATAATCACTATTTGAACAATATTTATGCAACTCAAACCCATGCTTATTTAAGATGGTATTTAATTGAGAGTCTAAATTGAAAAGTTCGTTGTGATTATATGAACCACAAAGGCCATCGTCCATATAGAATTGATTCAGAATTGCATCAGACGCAAGAGGAAATTCTAAAAAGCTTAGACAAGCAATTTCTTTAAGAACCCTTGTTGCCAAGAACGGGGCTGAATTGGTTCCAAAAACTACAACATCGAGTTGGATACATTTAAAGTCTTCATCAGGGTTTTCTCGCCATAAAATGTTTTGAAGAAAAGTTTGTTCCGGGTTCACGAGGACCTGTCGGAACATTTTTTTAATATCTACCGTGAATACAAAAGGAAAAAGTCTAAATCTACATAGAATGTCATACAATTCTGGCTGGACCTGATATCCCTTTAAACACACGTCGTTTAAGGAATACCCTGAGGAACTTTTGGCGCTGGCGTCCATGACACCGCGCAAACGCGTTGTTAAACTGGATTCTCTAACTACACCTAAGTGCGGAATAAAATATTTATTTTCAGATTTGGCATTTAGCAGAGTTAGGGGTACATAATGAGCATGTTTAAGTTCAATTAATTCATCAATAACTTTTTTATAGTCTTGATAAAAGTTGCAATTAGTTTTAAATTTATTTTCTAAAGAAATGAAACGCTTTCTGGCCATGTAATAAGAATTTCCTAACTTTAGATTTTCTGAAGGTGATTTCAGCGGCAAACTTACTTGAAATCTACCATTTTGTAAAATTTTGGTTGTAGAACGGAATAGGTTTTCAGATGCCTCATCAGCTTCTGAAAGATAGAATTTATTGGGAATTTCCTCGATTTCCCAGAATTTTTTCAAACGGCTGTCTAATTGTAATGTGGAAAGAAGTGAATTAGATTCAGTTAAAACTTCTGAACTACTCTCTGTAACAGATATATTGGATACAGTAAAATGATCAGGAACTGTACCAGCTACCACGAAACCTAAGTGAGACTCTTGTAAGACTGGAAGATTTTTGCCAAGTCTGACGAAGTTAGGTAAAACAATATCGTAATAAAGATCCAAACCAATTAGAATGTCAATTTCAGAAGGCTTAAAAAATTCGTCGTCTGCTAGAAAGAATTGTTCCGGAATATTTAATTTTTTCACTAGTATTTTTGATTGAGGGAGAGCACAAGTAATCTCGGGTAATACAACTACTGAAAAATGAAAACTTCTTCGACGATCATAATTGGAAAATATGGTTATATCTGACATTTTAGTACAAGTCGAGCCACTCCCTCCTATTCCTGATATATGTACTGACTTGTTATACGTATCTAATTGTAACTTGTTCACAAGCTTCTCTACGATAAATGAATTTTGGGATCCTGTGTCCAAAAGAATTTTCGCTATGCAGAAATTAGCGTTTTTACCAAGTAAAGTTACTTTTGCAGTACCCAGAAGAATATGACTATTTTTTACTGACTGAACAGAGTGATTCGCTGAATGATTATTTGCGGTAGGGTTATTTTCCGTAAAATTTCTCGAAGGACCTTGAAAATTTGTTATTCCTGAATTTTCCTGTACTGGTTGGATATCCAGAGAACGGGTTTGAAGATTTGAATTACTATCGAGATGAGAAGATGAATTATTACCATTTTGAACATGAGCAGTATTATCTAAATAAGAACTATTAGATGAGATTAGAGAGCTATGGTTACCTGCGTAGCTATTAGGTTGAGAATTTGAACCATTATTATATAGAGAATGTGAATAACGCTTACTACTAGTCATTGGCGGAGAATGTTGACTTTCGCCGATTTTTATGTGCATTAACGAATTGTGTGACTTGGAGCAAAAAGAACATTTTTTAGAGGATTTACACTCTTTCAAATTGTGTTTACCAAAACAATTTATACATAAATTCTTTGCCCTAATAAATTGCAATTTGGCGGAATGAGACATATCTTTAAACTCAGAGCAAGTGTAAATTTTATGGCCCTCCTTGTTACAGTAGATACAAATTAATTGAAATTGGCGATTTGAAGTTGCCTCATGCATTGTCGAATGAGATGAGAAATTTTTTCTGGTAGTTTTAGGACTAGAAATTTCAACATTTTCCAGAATTACTGCACGTTTTTCTAAGAATTTTAAGAAATGATTTAAAGTAGGTATTTCATCGTGATTCCTCTCAGATTCATATGCCTTAGCCGATTGAAAATCTAACTTCTTTTTTAGAATGAATATAAGTGTTAAGTCAAATAAATTTTCGGAAGTTAAATTCAAATTTTTTAGTGACAAAATATTCTTTTGAATTGTAGTGATTAATTCTCTTAATGTGTCTGACTTACATTTAGAAATATTATTACAATCAAAAATTGCTTGCAAATAAGAATTTATTATGGCGAATTTGTTTTCGTATCTCTTCTTTAAAATATTTAACGCGATTACAAAATTTTCATTAATTATCGGTAATGAATCTATAAGTTGAAGGCTTTCACCTTTTAAATAACTCTTCAAGTACACAAGTTTTTGGACATCTGTTAATGTCTCATTTTTCACTATGAGCGCATCGAAGAGCTCGATGAACGATTGAAAGTCTCTAATATGACCTGAGAATTGTGAAATTTTTATATCAGGAAGACGAACTGCTATTGGAGCACTACAAGAACCCTCACTGGATGAACTAGATCTTATCTGAGAAGGTGCAGCTTTTAATTTATTAACACAAGCGGTCAAATCGCTTACAAGTTTGAAATATTGATTTTCTGTAAACTCTCTATCTTTTTCTTCTTTGCCTGTATTTGATGCAAGGAATTCGATTTCATTTTGTGCTTTTTCATAATCATGAAATATTAAATGAAGTCTACTTAATCGCGTCTCGAACTGGGTAACATCTAATTCTACGTCTTTTTTGGCTATAAACCAGTTATACATACGAGTAAGAGAAGACTTAGCAATTTTTCTGTATTTTTTGAACTCATCCATTTTTATTAAAGATATTGGAACACGAAAATGTCTTTGAATCACAGAATTTATTGATTTTAATGTCTTTGAATAACTGATAGCCAAATAGAATAATGAAACAAAGGGTATATAAATGGACTTATCTCACCCAGTATATCCTTTTGTTGTTGTGTCGGCAAATAATCTTGAAGAACTTTCCATAAGTTTTATGCTGGTCAAAAATCCGGCTCGAAGGACCAAATGAAGAAGTATCGCTTTGGTATTAATTCCCAAACCGTTTTCTCCGTCTCTTGGTTGTAGAATAAATTACTTCTTTTTCTCGTTTATTTTAAAAAGACTACACTTACTAAAGCTAAGTTTAGCTTTTACGCCAGACACATCGAGAATTAATATTGTACAAAAAAGTCCCAAATATTAATTTGGACTTAATTATGAACTATTATAATTGAAAAAGCTATCGTTTTTTAAATATATGTAACATTGACAAACATTTTGTTTTTTAATTGTCACTCATTTTTTGAGATAGATTTTTTAAGAAGGCCAAAATCGTGTATTAAATGTGACATAATTTTAGGGGCGTAATAAAGCAAAGATTAGAATTTGGATTATATAATAAAGTTTCAACATTAGGTCAAATGAAGAATTATCGCTTTGGTATTAATTCCCAAACCGTTTTCTCCGTCTCTTGGTTGTAGAATAAATTACTTCTTTTTCTCGTTTATTTTAAAAAGACTACACTTACTAAAGCTAAGTTTAGCTTTTACGCCAGACACATCGAGAATTAATATTGTACAAAAAAGTCCCAAATATTAATTTGGACTTAATTATGAACTATTATAATTGAAAAAGCTATCGTTTTTTAAATATATGTAACATTGACAAACATTTTGTTTTTTAATTGTCACTCATTTTTTGAGATAGATTTTTTAAGAAGGCCAAAATCGTGTATTAAATGTAACATAATTTTAGGGGCGTAATAAAGCAAAGATTAGAATTTGGATTATATAATAAAGTTTATAATGAAGTCGGATTGCCCGTTGTCAGATCAAATTTAGCGTCGTAACCACTACAACTACATAAATCATTTGGGGAATAATCGTTAATTGGATTATACTTTTGTATCTTAATAACTTCTAAACGGCTTAACCGATTTTGATCAGTAAACATGAGTTTGAATACTAACAAGTAGTATCTGATGGATCTAAGGTCAAGTATGATAACTGAAGCTATTACAGGAATTATTGAGCTTTCGAAACCGTTTGTCCCACAGGAAATAGATTTTATCATATTTATGAAGCATATAACCTAAAAATTCGAATTTTCCCGGATATGAGGTATACATCGTTAGATTCGTCTTGAGTCCTTCTACAAACGCTAAGTTATTGGCGCAATTCGTACGTTGAAATGTTAAGTAATTGTCGAAAAACCAAAATTTTCAAAGTTTAGTTTTTCAGTTTTTCGGCTATACTGAGCCGTGTATATGTCTGATCCTGACGGCTTAGACACCATTTGAAAGCTTAAGTCAACACTATTGATTTGATGTATTTGCGGTTCTCCTGTCTCTTCGTGATCCGAATATATATACCCCCAAAAAATATGCCGTTTCGTACCTACCAAGTCCTATAGCTGGCTTATGGGTGGTCAAAAGTAACAAACTACACCGGTTCTAAATCGTCCCTGACCCCCTCTTTAAACACACAGAAAAATATCAAATCGGTTTAACTTTCAAACACACATACATACATATCCACAAACATTTTCCCTTTTTTAAATAAAAATTGAGTCACATTTCTAAGCTCTATAACTTTTGAATGTTATAACCGATTTTCAAAATTAGACATGCGTTGGAAAGGTAATGATCAGTTCTATTAGAAGCCGCAAAGGTTGGACAAATTTTTAAACTTTTTGGGAGTTTTGGTGACTAGAACCAAAAAGAGGCCCTAAATAGGAAGGGCCCTAAAATCTACACCCTTGGACCAAAATCGATGGTTGACATATAAATGGGTGAGTCTTTTCTGAACTTTAAGATGGGAGTTGGCCCAATTTTCAATTCAGTCAGATTTAAAAATTAAAAATTTAAAAATTTTGTGTATATATAGTGTCGCGTGTAGGGTGGTGTGGGTGTGCGCCACTGGCGAGAACTGCCGTTCTCTGGCAATGTTCAAAATTAGACATGCGTTGGAAAGGTAATGATCAGTACTGTTAGACGCCGCAAAAGTCGGACTTAAATTTTCGAAGTTTTTGGGAGTTTTGGGGACCAGAACGAAAAACAGACCCTAAATAGGAAGGGCCGTAAAATCGACACCCTTGGACCAAAATGGATGGTTGACATATGAATGGGTGAGTCTTTTTCTGAACTTGAAGATGGGAGTTGGCAAAATTTTCAATTCAGTCAGATTTAGAAAATTTAAAATTTCGTATATATAATAGTGTCGCGTGTAGGGGGGTGTATTTCTGCGCCACTGGCGAGAACTGCCGTTATCTGGTAATCTTTCCGATATAAAACTAACAGCTTCGATAACTAATAAATCGAAAACTATTAATTTTATTAAAAAAATGTATAACGAACATTTTTTGCTTATAATTAATATTTTTACCAGCATTTGCGGTCAAAATATAAAAAAAAGAATCCACCCTCGAGATAAGGTGGCAACCACCCCATGGTAAAAGCGTCTTTCGGCATCATATAGATTTTGATCCTCAGACTATCCACTACTTATTGTCAAATTTTTAAGCAAATCGATCCATTCTGTAAAAATTCCTAAGTGAAAAATTTCAGTTCCTGGACTAATTATACTTTTGGAGCTCTATAACTTCTGAACGACTTACCTGATGTTGATCACTAAACATGAAATTGAAACGTATTGACCAGTAGTATCTGATGCATCCAAGATCGAGTATGATAACTGAACGTATTACAGGAATTATTGAGCTTGAAAACCGTTTTTTCCCATAAGAAATAGATTTGATCATACTTATGAAGCCTATAACTTAAAAATTCGAATTTTCCCAGATACAAGGTATACACCGTTAGACGCGTCCTGAGTCCTTCTACAAACGCTCAGTTATTGGCGAAATTCGTAGGTTGAAATTTTGAGTAATTGTCGAAAAACCAAAATTTTAAAAGTTTAATTTTTCAGTTTTTTGGCTATGGTGAGCACTGCGTATGTCTCAGTTTGATCGCTTAGGCGCCATTTGAAAGCTTAACTGAATCCTATTAATTAGGTGTATTTGCGGTTTTCCTGTCTTTCTTTGAACCTAAGATATATACGCCCAAAAAATATGCTATTTTGTATTTACCTAGTCCTCTAGCTAACTTACGGGTAGTCAGAAGTCAAAAATTAGACCGGTTCTGAATCGTCCCTCACACCCTCTTGAAACACAGAAAAAAAAATTCAGATCGGTTTAACTTTTCCACACACATACATACATACATACATACATACATACATACATACATACATACATATCCACAAACATTTTCCATTTTTTAAATAAAAATTGAGTCATATTTCTGAGCTCGATAACTTTTGAATGGTACAACCGATTTTTAAAATTAAACATGCGTTGGAAAGGTAATGATCTATGCTATCAGAAGCCGCAAAGGTCGGGCTTAAATTTTTGAAATTTTTGGGAGTTTTGGGGACGAGAACGAAAAACAGGCTTTAAATGGGAAGGGCCGTAAAATCCACACACTTGGACCAAAATGGAGAAGTAACATATGGATGGACGAGTCTTTTCCTAAACTTTCAGATGGGATTTGGCCCAATTTTCAATTCAGTCAGGTTTAGAAAATCGAAAATTTCGTGTATATATAGTGTCGCTTGTAGGGGTGTTGTGCGCCACTGGTGAGAACTGCCGTTCTCTGTGGATATACGGAAAGGGCTTTTACGTTACCAAGTTATTTAATTATTGATTAACAACTACTTATCTAAAAGTTAAGTTGAAAATAAAAGATTTTGTTGGAAAACCCGCTTTTTCCGGGGAAAGTTTTCATCGAAGTAAATCGGGAAAAACGCGTGTCTATGCAGAATTTAATTGCGGTGAATTTTTGTTTGAGTGTTTTTGGTGTTAAGTTAAAATCTTTGGAGTTGTAGAGCAAAAATTGGAAAATACACGATTTTCGGGCGCCATTTTGTTTATAAAAACAGTAGCACACTATCTGCGGACTTTGCATATCTATATTATTAATACATACAATAATAAGATTCAATTCCAGCAATAAAATTGCTGGTAAATAACTTTTCCTTGTATTTTGCTAATTAGCCCAGAGTATAATTAAAGGCAACCTTGCCGCCCACTGATCTAGAAGCCTGTCAACGGCTGTCACACACAGTCATTCAGCCTTCAGTCATTAGACTTCTAAAGTATAGTTATGTTTCTCAGGGACGCGCCGCCCATATGGGCAAGGTCGTGCGGCGCACGACGGTGCCAAGACGTTAAAGGCGCCCTTTAATTGGCAAAGTTAAATAAATTCAAAACTAAATATTTTTTGAATAAAAAAAAACATTGCAAAAAATAACTTAGTCCACTCATTAACAAACAATACTATTGCGTTACGTATATTATTAACTATAGGTACTGATTTCTGTAGCTTCAGCCGAGATATCATTTTCTAAACTAAAACTAATTAAGAATTGAAGCGTTTATTTGAAAAACAACACATGTCCATTTTTCGAAAATTCGACTTTATGTATTATTCTCTTAGAACAGTAGTTTCTTTCTCCAGTTCACACATTTAGTTCACACTGCATAGAAAATTTTGATAGTTTTAGAAAAACAACAGATGTCCATGCGTTTTTTTTTTGTAAAAACAACACTTGTCCTATCTTAGTCAACGGTAATTGTAAGTGTGAATGATCTTATCCTTAAATTTATCAGTTGTGTGCATTCTTTGATAGTAATAATGTGATGTTTGTTTCTTTTCTATTAGAAATAGTTCAGCATGGGGCATGGCAGAAACTATACAACACAATACCTCTATATTGTCGAATATATTGTAGTAAGTTATTTATTTATTATTTTGATTATTTTGATATCCACATTACTTATAAAGCTGGGCAGTTTGTTTTGATTTGCCAAAATTTTCATTTTTGGACAAGTGTTTTTCAAATAAACGCTTCAGATTGGGTCAGATCTAGAATCGGTCAGGAGCGGCTAGAAAATCTTGCTATTATTTCTACAGAATCTGAGTTTTTAAAGGACCCGAATAATGAAAATCTAATTAATCAATTTGTCAAAGGTAAAGCAAGAAAAGTTCAATTTATATAAGAAATATCCGTTGGTTTTCATCATAATATATATAATCTTTAGACCTTCTACCCTCTCGGGTGTAGGTATTGTTTTTCACCATAATAAGTGTATTTGTTTAAAAAATCGCAACATAAATATGTTTTATTTTTTGATCTTCAGTTTTTTAATAGTTATATTTATGATATAAGTGTTAAAAGTACACGTTTAAGGCACGCATGTGAAAGTTTGCAGAATGAACGATAGCGAGTTCTGCCATTCACATGATCGAGTGCCTTAAAAATGTACTTTTTAACACGCATATCATACAATATTTTTCCTATATGCAAATGCAATTACAGGACAATATCTACAAAAACTTTTACTTGAACTTGACTGACATTCCATTTTTATATTTTTTTGACATTACATCAAAATTGCATACACAGTCAATACGAATTGCAGTGCCTTAAAATTTTTAAAGGACTAGTGCCTTAAAGTAGCCTTTTTAACGCACGTATGGAGTGCTAAAAATTGAATTTTTAACACGGTTGTAGAAAAATAATTTTAAGTAATATTTTATAACTTTAACATAGTTTTTATTTTGTTTTGATTTATTGTGCAAAAAAATTATTTTTAATAACTACTAGACTACTAGAAACAACAGAGATGAAAATACTTGACGAATATCAGGCAAAAGTCTGTTGGATATATAGGGAGAGAAGCGAAAAGATAAGAAGATCATGCAATGTAGAAGACATAAAATGGATTGGTGACAAAACGGAAACAGGAGTGGAACGAACACATTAGTACAATGGCAGAGGATAGGATAGTACGAGATAAGTCACCAAATGGATGAATAATAATTATTGGCAGACCAAGAAAAAGATGGTGCGATAATCTAAACAATTTAGGAGGCTAATATTGAAGAAGAAACATGCTTTAAAGAAGCATGTTTCATACAAGAAGGAAGAAGAATATATTATTTTTTATAAGTGTACTGTGTACTTATCGTTTCCTGAAAAAAAATCTGGGTAGATGTAGAAAAAATTTCATAGTTTTCCACGTTTAAATGTGAAGGAGTGATTGATATTTCGACCCTGGTAATTTTGATAAAGGCGCTTATCAATATTTTGCACGACGGCGCCGAAGTTACTTGGCGCGTCCCTGATGTTTCTCTACCACAGTAACTTAGTCCGATCAAAGAACAATCTGACCGCAAAAAAATAAAGGAAGGATGAAAATTTGGGAATAGGTAGTTGAAATTGTCTATTATTATACAGGGTGTAACGAAAATACAGGTCATAAATTAAATCACATATTCTGAGACCAAAAATAGTTCGAATGAACCTAATTTACCTTAGTACAAATATGCACATAAAAAAGTTACAGCCCTTTGAAGTTACAAAATGAAAATCGATTTTTTCGAATATATCGAAAACTATTAGAGATTTTTTATTGAAAATGGACATGTGGCATTCTTATGGCAGGAACATTTTAAAAAATAATTATAGTGAAATTGGTGCATCCCATAAAAATTTGATGGGGGTTTTGTTCCCTTAAACCCCCCCCCAAACTTTTGTGTACGTTCCAATTAAATTATTATTGTGGTACCATTAGTTAAATTTAATATTTCTAAAACTTTTTTTGCCTCTTAGTATTTTTTCGATAAGGCAGTTTTTATCGAGTTGCGGCTTCTTTTTTAATATGTTTACATAAAAATTGTATGGGGGTTTTGTTCCTTTAAACCCCCCAAATGTTTGTGTATCTTCCAATTAAACTTTTACTGCGGTACCATTAGTTAAACACAGTGTTTTTAAAACTTTTTTGCCTCTTTGTATTTTTTCGAGAAGGCACTTTTTATCGAGATATTACTTCTTTTTTAATATGGTTCAAAATATACCTAAAAATGTAAATCATAAATAAATCATATTATTACCAAGTCTCCATAATCGTATTTAGCTATATACAAATATGTGGTGGATTTGACAAATATTCAAAACATCTCGATAAAAACTGACTTTTCGAAAAAGTACTAAAAGGCAAAAAAGTTTTCAAAATATTGTGTTTAACCAATGGTACTAGAATAATAATTAAATTGGAACGTACACAAAAGTTTGGGGGGGTTTAAAGGAACAAAACTCCCATAAAATTTTTATGGGGTGTCCAAATTTCACTATAATTTTTTCTTAAGATACTACTACCATAAGAATGCCACATGTCTATTTTCAATAAAAGATCTCTAATAGTTTTCGATATATTGGAAAAAATCGATTTTCATTTTGTAACTTCAAAGGGCTATAACTTTTTTTATGTGCATATTTGTACTAAGGTAAGTTAGGTTCAATCGAACTATTTTTGGTCCCAGAATATGTGATTAAATTTATGACCTGTATTTTTGTTACACCCTGTATAAGAAAAAGTTTACAATTCCCTCTCCATTTTTGTAAGATGGAGGGGAATGCCCCCTCTCGAAGGTGAAAAATATACATTCAAAATAAGACCTGAATTAAATAAAATGGCTAATTCTAAACAACTTTTGTTCTATAGAGTTTTTTCGCTAAGTCAATACTTTTCAAGTTATTTGCGAGTGAATATGTTCATTTTTAACAAATAAAAACATGTTTTTGGACGATTTTTCGGAGGTAACTCAACAAGTCAGTATTTGATTGCAAAAAATATTCTTAGCAAAAATATAGCTTATAAAAAATTGAAAAAAATGGTGTATGCATGAGGTCTGTAGACCCAGCAGAAGCAGAGTTGTAGCTAATGAAAAGTAGGTTCTTCTTCGTCAAATTCCAAATCGAATATTTCAATGTGAAATAACCCAAAAACGAAGCACTTTTCGCGGAAAATTCATTTTAACTTTTTTAAAGTGTTGAAAAAAGGTTTATTTTTGTTAAAAAAAAAACTTCTAGCATTAAAAGTAAGTGAGTTAGGCTCAAAATATTGTTGTTCCCTTTTATTTTTTGGTAAAAAAAAATCGCGAAAATCACACCCTAATTAGCATCACAAATAAATTTTATCATTACCACTTGACAAATTACTTTTATTATGTATTATTTATATGATCTGTAAGTTTCATCGGTTCAAAGTGCTTATTTTTGAAAAAGCTGTAGTTAAAATGGCTTGAACGAGTAACTAATCACGAGTTTAGGCAAATTTTGAAGAGCCATAGCACAACCAATTTTTCTCTAACAAGAAAACAAAAAATCAAAAATATTCAGAAAAGCAAAACGAACATTTTTTACTCTTTGAGATATTTGGTATTACTAATAATTTTAAGTTAATTCCATAAAAATCCATTTTTTTTTGTCAAAATAAAAAAAAACGTATTGTAAACCCAATTTTTTTCAAAAATGAGCACTTTGAACCAATGAAACTTATAGATCATATATGTATAAACAATACATAATAAAGTAACTTGTGAAGCGGTAACGATTAATTTTATTTGGGAATCTAATTAGGGGGTGATTTTCGCGATTTTTTTAGCAAAAAATGAAAAAGACCAGCAATATTTTGAGCGTAATTCACTTACTTTTAATGTTAGAAGTTTTTTTAAAAAACAAAAATAAACCTTTTTTTAAACACTTTAAAAAAGTTGTAATGAATTTTCCCCGAAAAGAGCTCCGTTTTTGGGTTATTTTAAATTGAAATATTCGATTGCGAATTTGACAAAGAACTATTTTAAATGGTAAATAAGCCTCAATTTTACCAAAAAAATGAATTTATTAACGTTTCGACGCCCAAGTCGGGTGTCGTTGTCAAAATACAAAATAATACTAAATAAACAAAAATATTGTTGCTTAGTAAAAATTATTCTAATAATTTATTTAATCTGACTCATTTATATTGGCAATTCAGGCATGTATTATACATTTTAAAGTAGAAGGCTTTAAAATGATATTGCCAATATTGATGAGTTACGACACAATTCCAATTGTGTCGCAAATTCCTCGGTAGAATGCAGTAGGATGTGGTTACCCATACTAAAAAGAGGAAGTCAATTGAAAGAAAATACCACGATTAGTAAGTCATTAACATATCGAGTTAGTACATATTTTATATTTTAGTATTATTTATATAATAACTATGTATTATTAATATAATTTATAATTTAAAATAGCATATACAGTGCGTCCATAAAGTAACTCATAAATTCATTATTTCGGAAGCCAGCGACATTAATGGAAAATCCTGAAACGGGTCGATTTTTATTTTTAGATTCAGATTTTTTGGCATATATATAATACTAGTGAAGTCATCCATCTGGGCGCGACGACGTAATCGATGATTTTTTTAAATGAGAATAGGGGTCACGTGATATCTCATTTGAAAGGGTATTCAATTCTCTATTCACTAATATAAACATTAACCTAATTATTTATACAAGGTGTTCAAAAAAACATTTTTTTAATTAAAATAATTGAGACAAAAAGAAGAATGTGCGTAATTTATTTAATTCAAAATACGTTTTACTGTTGTCAGAAAACAGTACAAAAATGTTTATTTAAGAAATAAATATTGTTTTTTGCTTAAATTCAATGTTAAAGCTGCCACCCACCTGTCGCTTGGCAGTTTGAACATTTCATTTAAGCGAAAATCAATGTTTATTTGTCAAATAAATTTTTTTTCTGTTTACTGACAGTAGTAAAATGTATTTTGAATTAAATAATTACATTATATTCTTCTTTTTGTCTTATTTATTTTAATGTTGTTCTGAAGCTATTTCCTTGTGGCATTTTTATGATTAATTATTTATATGGGAAATAAGCCACAATTAAAATGAAAAAAATAATTTTATTAACGTTTCGACGCCCAAATTTTTTGATTTTTGACAACGGCACCCGATTTGGGCGTCGAAACGTTAATAAAATTATTTTTTTCATTTTAATTGTGGCTTATTTCCCATATAAATAATTATTTATTTTAATTAAAAAAATGTTTTTTGAACACACTGTATAAATAATTATGTTAATGTTTATATTATTGGATAGAGAATTGAATACCCTTTCAAATGAGCTATTATATGACCCCTATTCTTATTTTAAAAAATCATCGATTACGTCATCACGCCCAGATGGATGACGTCACTAGTATGATATATATGCCAAAAAACCGTAATTTAAAAATAAAAATCGACCTGTTTCGGGAATTTTCCTTAAAGTAACCGGTTTACGAAATAACGAATTTATGAGTTACTTTATGGACGCACTGTATACATTAAAGTCAGAATTTGGTATTAGTTTTGAGAGTAAACTAAAGCCCAAATACTTACGATGTCGGGATAGTATCACGAGGTCTTTTCCTGGGTTTCCCTCGTGATTTACTATGGAATCTCTAGCGCGAGAATTTTACTGCCATCGTTGCATTTGGTTGTCTTTTTAAAGACAGATCACATGCTATGATTTTTTGTGGCGGATATTCTTGAGTTGTGGTTGATTTCATGTAATCGAATGAACTATTTTTTAGTAAAGTCGTCCTAGGAACGCAACTCATCAATATTGGCAATATCATTTTAAAGTCTTCTACTTTAAAATGTATAATACAAGCCTGAATTGCCGATATAAATGAGTCAGATTAAATAAATTATTAGAAGAATTTTTTACTAAGCAACAACATTTTTATTTATTTAGTATTATTTTGTATTTTGACAACGACACCCGACTTGGGCGTCGAAACGTTAATACATTCATTTTTTTGTTAAATTGTGGCTTATTTCCCATTTAAAATAGTTCATTATAAAAATGCGGGCGTGCATGATTTGGACGCTAAATTTAAAATTCGACGCTGAAAAATAAAATTACCTGTTTCTGCATACATGATTTGGACGCTGGGTCTAATTGAAATGTAAATGGAAAGTCAGGTAATAAAATTCTAGAGATTAAGCTTGATAAGGTTTATTTGTCACTTTGAAATAAATACGACATACATTTTACGAAATGGTATCGATCGATACATTTAGTTTGATACTCATGTATCCTATCTCTAACGAACATAATTTTTTTCTTTCAAATTATCCTTTCGGTCAAATCATCCTTAGCCTTTCTTTTGGCACTGCTACGCACAATCTGTCTATTAAGCGTCTTGATATCACACTCGTGATTATGTTCTAGATTACTTCGGATCACTAACTTTTCTGGCCCTTTCGTGAATATCTTCGCTTTACACGACCGTTTTACGCACCTCCAATACGTTTCTCCCGATTTTAGTACTTTATCTTGAGAAAAAGTAAAACTGTTCACTTTGAGCAAAATTTTACCACGATTACTTACTAACGTTGAAATTTCCATATTCACTATTAGTTTATATTCCTGTCTAGTACATGAGTTATTGTAAATAGACACAGGTTCATGGATTACAAACAAATTACCAGAGTTACATGGTACGAAAGTCCGGACCTGGCAGAATCCCAACCAACACCTGCAGCTTACTCTGCAGTTTCCACCAGAAGTTTGTTAGATTGTTTCATTATATTTGCATTGTAAAATTCATTATTATTCTTGGTCTTGTCGAGTTCAGTCATATTTAAAATTGTAGTTTAGAAATAAAAATATTTTTTAAAAACCGATTTCATTTTTCGAAATCCAAAATTGGCGCAGTCAGTAGGATTTGTGCGAGTCGCGAAACTGTGAATTTCGTATTTATCGGAAAACAGAACTTTTCGGGACTTTGGCGTTTTAACACCTTAAGTGCAAATCCAAACGAACATTCCGTTTTGTGGAAAGCAGCCCCAGTGGAAAGCAGCCCTTCAGTGACAGCAGACCTTCATTTGGGTAGACGAATTTGGAGAAGTAGTTGGCAAAGACTATCGAGGTGAGTGCCAAGTTTCCTTCTTGCCTTCCTTATTTATTTTTCATAAATTCGGAAGATAGTTTTGTTAAGACATTGTTTATGAAACGATATTTTAATTTTTATGATTGATGAAGATTCCTTGGTAGAATCTCTTAAGAATTTAAAAGTAAGCTTTAAAAGTAAAAAGAGTAAAGATAAGAAAAATATTAAAATGGCAACTAGTCAAGCTGAACGTCGTCCTATTAATTGGGAATTATTTAAATCAAAAATTTCAAATATTAGACCTTATGATGGCGATACTAATACCTTAAACAAATTTATTTCTCTTTGCGATAATTTAGTTATTACATATAGAGCATATAATGACCAAGAATTAAATAATCACATTTTTGAATGTATTCAAAATAAACTTGTAGGAAAGGCTGAGCTTATGGTAGGAAATAGGGTAGAATTAAATGATTGGACACTTTTAAAAGCCGCGCTTATACAATGTTTTTCTGATAAACGTAACTTAGAATGTTTAACACAAGAACTGACTAGAACTAGGCCACAAAGAAATGAAAATTTAATAGAATTTGGAAATAGATTACAATTATTGAGAAGTAGTATAGTACAAAGAATTAGCAATGATACTAATCTTGATGCAAATCAAAAAGTTGTTTTCATACAATTTTGCGAAAATACAGCACTAAATACTTTTATTGCGGGTTGTACCGGCACATTAAGAAATAATATGCATTTAAAAGCACCAGCTTCTTTAGAACACGCCATAGCTTATGTAAACGAATTCGAGAACTTCGAAAAACTCTATTCCGATATTAATGACAATAAATCACACCAAAATAGAAACAATTTCAGAAAGCAGAATTTCCCTAATCCAAACAGGCAATTTTATAATCCTATGAGCAATCAATATTTTCAACCAAACTCTTCTATTCCCCCAAATCCAAACTTTAATACAAATAATAATTATTTTCAAAATCCCCCATGGCCTCGCCAACCTATTAACGTACAGCCTCAACAGTTACCCCCTAAAAATCTCCCAACGAACTCAGAAGTCTTCGGACCTTCCCGAAATACGAATATTTTCAGACCAAATCAAATTCCCCAGCATCGCCTTCCGAAACCGGAACCGATGAATATGTCTACAAATTCTAGATTCCCGTCAACGTTCAATAGAAGAACAAATAATTTTAGGAGAAACTATTTTCAAAATAATGGGCAAAAGCCAAATATAATAGCTGAAGAATTATATAATAATGATTACGATGGACAGGAATGCGAACAGACGCATAGCGACGTCGACGCAGGTATCCATTCCAGTGAGCAAGTAGATTTAGATTATTTTTCTCAGAATTTTCAGGAAGCCGCCTCAGAAAACCAAATAACTTAATCGAATTGAATTTAACCTCTAATAACCCTTTACCTTATATTACTATTTCTAATCCTCCATTAAAATTATTGGTAGATACCGGTAGTACTAAGTCAATCTTAAAACCAAGTATTGCTGAACAATTTTATTCAGATTGTATATTTCATTCCAACGTTTCAATTTCCACGTCTCTCGGTACGAAAAATATCAAATACCAAGCTGCGATACCAGCGTTTCAAGAATTTAACCGCGACAATATCTTAAATTTCATATTATACGACTTCCACGAATTTTTCGACGGCGTGGTCGGTATAAATGACCTATTATCAATGAGGTTTAATATTGACCTTAATAATAAATGTCTTGTTAGCACTAACGCAATAATCCCTATTAAATTTAGAAAACCATCAGACATAAAGTTTGAAATATCTGTTGGCCCTTATGAAAAGATTTTAAAGGAAGTGCCTGTGACCGTACCAAACGGTGAAATATTAATTGATAAGATAATTTTAGGTGATATGTATGTACCAGAAATGCTAACTGTAGCAAATAACGGTTTAGCTTTAGTAGAATTTGTCAATGAAACAAATAAAAATTTATCTATAACTTTATTAAAACCCCTATACGCTTATCCATATAATTCTAATGTTTATCAATGTTATAAATTTGAATTTTCTAATAGACAAAATAAACATAAAATAGATAAAATGCAAATACAAAATCTTGTTAGAACGGATCATATGAACGCAGAAGAAAAATCCGAAATTATCAAATTATGCTCTCAATATAAAGATATATTTTTGAAACCCGGTGACCCACTTACATTTACGTCAAAAGTAAAACATGTTATTAAAACAACCGACGAAGAACCTGTACATGTAAAGTCGTACAGATATCCGTATGTCCACAAGGAAGAAATTAAAAAGCAAATTGACAAAATGTTAGACGACGGGATTATTAGACCCAGCAGCAGTCCTTGGGGATCGCCGCTTTGGATCGTAAAGAAGAAACTCGATTCTTCCAATCAACAAAAATTTCGTTGCGTTATAGATTATAGGAAACTTAACGATAAAACCATTAGTGATCGATATCCGATACCCAATATTACCGAAATATTGGACAAATTAGGACGAGCACAATATTTTACTACTCTTGATTTAGCTAGCGGTTTTCATCAAATCGAGATGAGCCCCTGCTCCATAGAAAAAACAGCATTCAGCGTTAATAATGGACACTACGAATTTTTAAGAATGCCTTTTGGCTTAAAAAACGCACCATCCACCTTCCAAAGGGTAATGGATGAAATATTAAAGGATTTACAAAATAAAATCTGTATGGTATATATGGACGATATAATTATTTTTAGCACAAGTCTCCAAGAGCACATTCAAAATTTAAAATTAGTGTTTGCAAAACTAAAAGATGCACAATTAAAAATACAAATTGATAAATGCGAATTCCTCAGAAAGGAAGTTGAATTTTTAGGGCATATAGTGACCCCAGACGGAGTTAAGCCTAATCCAAAAAAGATTAAAGCTATTAAAAATTTTCCTATCCCTCGTACACAGAAGGAAATAAAATCATTTTTAGGTTTGTTAGGATACTATAGAAAATTTATTAAAAACTTTGCAGCTATAACTAAACCTATGACCATGTGTTTGAAAAAGGATCAGAAAGTTATCCACAATAAAGAATTCTTAGACTGTTTTAATATTTGTAAAAATCTTTTAACTTCAGAACCTATTTTAGCTTATCCTGACTTTAATAAAACTTTTCAATTAATAACAGATGCCTCTAATTTCGCAATAGGCTCTGTTCTAATGCAAGATAACCATCCTATATGTTACGCCTCACGTACTTTGAATTCAGCCGAAATTAATTATTCAACCATAGAAAAAGAGTTATTAGCGATTGTATATGGTTGCAAATATTTTCGACCTTATCTCTTCGGTCGCAGATTCCAAATTTTAACTGATCATAAACCCCTTCAGTGGTTGTTCTCACTTAAAGAGCCAAACTCTCGCTTAGTAAGGTGGAGACTTAAGCTCGAAGAATTTGATTATAATATTCAATATTTAAAAGGAAAAAATAATAAAGTAGCCGACGCACTTTCTAGAATTAAAATAGATTCCGACTTGAATGCTATCGAGACAGAATCGATGGATGTTAATTTAGGCGACATAAATGAAATAATAGATAATGAACTAAGCAACTTAGACGATTTACCGCAACTTTCAGAAGGAGACCTTGACTCCTTACTAAATGATGGATCAACAAATAAAATAAATATTATTTCGGACATACAAGTTCGACCCCCTTTCGAAAATCCAGAAACAGAAGACTCAGATTTAGAAACGTGTCATACTTCTTTAGAAAATCCAATTCTAGGTATACCCATAACCGAAAGAGCTTTAAATACTTATAAAAATCAAATTATAATAATAGGTGGAGAAATAAATAAAATAAAATGCAAAAATGAAAAAATATTTGATAATAATAGATTTTATGTTACTTTACCCCAAAGAAATATTGAAGAAAGTATTTTTAAATTTGTAAAAGAATATATAGACCCCAAAAAGATTTATGCATTGTATTTTAGAGAAAATATTTTACCAGAAACATTTGTAGTAATAGTTCAGAATTATTTTAAAAATTCTGCTTTTAAATTTGTACATTCCACAAAATTTTTAACTGACATAATAAATACGCAGGAACAAAAAGAAAAATTAGAATATTATCATGTACACAAAAAAGGACATCGTGGTATAAACGAAGTAAAAATGTCTTTAGGATCACGTTACTATTGGCCAAAAATGGCAGAAGATATCGAACAATTTATAAATAATTGCGAAACCTGTCTTAAAAATAAATACGATAGAAATCCTCCAATTATAAAATTTAGTTTAACTCCCACTGCATCAAAACCCTTTGAACATATTCATGTAGATGTCTTTAAAATTTCTAATCAATCATATTTAACGATCATAGATTCATTTTCGAGATATGCCCAAGCATACCCTTTACCTAGTGTCAATGGCACCTCTGTAGTGGAAAATTTACTTCTCTTTGTAAGCCACCATGGTTTACCATATAAAATTACCGCCGATTGTGGCACAGAATTCAAAAATAATGACCTTAAAGATTTTTGTAAACTTCACCATATAGAACTACATTTCACAACTTCTAAAAATAGTAATTCCAACTCTCCCGTAGAAAGGTTTCATTCTACATTAATAGAATGCTTTCGCTGTCTTAGAGAGGAAAATAAAGAATTAACCCCTAATCAATTAATAAAACATGCTATTCTAAGTTATAATAATTCAATTCATTCCATCACTAAATTTACCCCATTTGAAATCATAAAAGGACATATTAATAGTCCAGATCCTTTTGACTTGGACGATAACCTTATATTATCTTACTATGTACAAAATCATAAAAAAGCAAGTAAACAGTTATATGAAATAATAAAAACTAGAAACGAAGAAACAAAAGAAAAAATAATTAATAAATTAAATGAAAATCGAAATGACCCTCCAGATTTTTCTAACCAAGAAGTTGCATACGTCAAAACAAAATTGCGCGATAAAAAGGCACCCAAATTTAAAAAGACTGAAATTGTTCAAGATTCAGGTCTTATATTACAAACTAATAAAGGAAATTACCATAAAAATATAATCAGAAAACCCAAAATAAAACCAAAAATATCTTTTCAGGAAAATGAAAATCCGGACAACGTGTTTGCTCCTGATATTCCTGGCACTTCAACATAGATGTGAAGGAGAAGATGTAAAAATTACTCCTATATCGAACCCTTTGTTACCCATATTGTTAGGACCCTGTAAAATTATTTACACTAAGCATACTTTTATACACTATCTAGATTTAAGAGAAGTAACTAAACAGATAACTAGTTTAACTAAACATTTTTATAGCCTTAAGAATAGTCTAATAGTAAGTAATGCTTCTAACCCTATATCTTTTCATAACTTAGCTGAACAAATGACAAAAAGAACCGAATTCTTAATAAAAATTCTTGAAAGAAAATTTGAAAATTTGAATCCACATATTCGCTCTAAAAGAGGTTTAATAGATGGAATAGGCAAAATTAATAAATGGGCTTTTGGAACTTTAGATGCCGACGATGGAGAACGATACGATAAAGCAATCAATATTTTACAATTAAATCAGAAAAATGTAATTCATGAACTTAACCTTCAGTCAACTTTGTACAAAAAGCTTGTTAATCATTATAATCAGTCTTTATCAACCTTGTGGCAAAATCAACAAAAATTGCAAGACAATATTGAAAAATTTAAATATTCATTAGAAACCAAAATAATTACTTTGGGTAACTACATAACTTATCAAAGTATCCTTTACCAAATTAATCTCGATTGCCAAAATTTAATAACATTTATTGACAATATTGAAAATTCGATCGTTTTCTCTAATTTAAATACTCTTCACAATTCAATAATATCTACCCAAGAAATCTCAGAAATGATGTCATATTTATCACATATATACAAAGAAGAACAAATCGCAAAATTTAACAATGTGCTAACATACTATCTCTTTCTCAGTACCCAAGTAACCTTTTATGAATCCAAGCTTATATTCGCTATCCATGTTCCTATATTCAAATCAGAAAATTACGACTTCTTCCATGTTTACCCCGTAATACAAAATCATCAAACATATATTCCTTTATATCCCTACTTGGCAAAAGGAGAAAAATCACTATCGATAAAAGAAGAATGTCCCATCCTCGAAACCAGATACTACTGTCAACAGGACTACACCCAAATAGATACCTGCACCTATAAATTGATTGATGGACGTAATCCAGAGAAATGCTACGCCACTGAAATAAATCTACAAGAACCCATTATTGAACACGTTATGGATAACCAAATCTTGATAATTCCGTCCAGTACTGTCAAATTCATCTCAAAATGTGTGTCCAATTCGTTTTTGGAAATAAAAGAACGTTCGTTAATAGAAATCCCACCAAAATGTGAAATAGAGGTTGGAACCTTAAAATTTTCGAACAACCCACGTATCCAATCTGGAAAAATCATTATATTACCAAAATTAGAACATTTTTCGACTGAAAAGGTAAATTATCAAGTAACCAATTTAAGCAAAATCGATGTGGAAGGACTATACGAAATTAACAGAATCACCAGAAATCTTTCACCTGTAGAAGACATTGGCTTTCCAACTACACCCATTATCAGCACTGGTTCAGTCATCCTAACTATATTAATACTAATCGTTACAATTTATGTCATTACTAGATGCCGAAAATATTACAAAAATAAGAAGGTTCCTGACGAAATCCCATTGGAAGAAAGATGTCCCCAAAATTTGGAATCCAAAAATACCTCCGTTATTTTTTCCTCTTCTTAAGGACGGAGGAGTTACATGGTACGAAAGTCCGGACCTGGCAGAATCCCAACCAACACCTGCAGCTTACTCTGCAGTTTCCACCAGAAGTTTGTTAGATTGTTTCATTATATTTGCATTGTAAAATTCATTATTATTCTTGGTCTTGTCGAGTTCAGTCATATTTAAAATTGTAGTTTAGAAATAAAAATATTTTTTAAAAACCGATTTCATTTTTCGAAATCCAAAATTCCAGTTTGTTTTTTGCGGGAAACGAAATTAATTAGTTTCGGTAGTACCGTAAATAAATTATCAATATGTCATCAGATGTTACTATACAGAATGTCTCACCGAATAAATCCTATTCTACCTCTTACTCTACATCAGTGGAATTTATACAACCCGTTGGATGTGCATGATTTGGACGCTAAATTTAAAAGACCCAAAGGAGGAAGACCCAACCCTTCGGTCCTAACTTTACTTTCTGGCAGCGTCCAAAACACGGGTACTTTAGCGTTGAAAACATGCCCGCCCAAAAATGCCACAAGGAAATAGCTTCAGAACAACATTGACAAAGAAGAACCTACTTTTCATTAGCTACAACTCTGCTTCTACTGGGTCTACAGACCTCATGCATACACCATTTTTTTAGTTTTTTTATAAGCTATATTTCTGCTAAGACTATTTTTTTCGCTAAAATGCTTACTTTTTGAGTTATTTGCGAAAAACCGTCCAAAAAATGTTTTCTTTTTGTTAAAAATGAACATATTCACTCGCAAATAACTCGAAAAGTATTAACTTAGTGAAAAAACTCTATAGAACAAAAGTTGCTTAGAATTAGTCATTTTATACAATTTCGGACTTATTTTGAACGTATATTTTTTCAACCCGTATTTCCCAATTTTTGTAAACTGGAGGGGATGTAGAATTGCAAACTTTTTCTTATATAATAATAGACAATTTCAACTACCTATTCCCAAATTTTCATCCTTCATTTATTTTTTTGGAGGTTTTCGTAAAATTTTGTGTTCCCTGATCGGGCTAACTAGTTTCTCTACTAGAGTAGCTTCTTTGACCTTAAAATAAAATGAACGGTAATGCTTTAAAAATCGTACAAGTATATAATAATAATAATAATAATATCGTATGGCATTTTTGCCGGGGAGATCCTTTCGAACAGTTCCGGTGCCATTTACATCTTTAACCCTGCTTCAAGTAACTAGTGCCGATGTACACTAGCCCAGGGGGGCCGACGGCTTAACGTGCTCTCCGAGGCACGGTGAGACGGCTCGTGTCATTATTGGAAATGAAAATGGTTTGTCTTTGGCAGGGCTCGAACCCACGTGCACTGGCGTATGGGGCCAGCGATTATGCCGTTACTCCACAGCCGCTCACGTACAGGTATATGCCCCACAAGTTACCATGCAGACTACGGAGTGGAGGAATTCTACGATGACATTGTTCTAGCCTTAAATGATACAACGACACACTATACCATAATGTGGCGACTTCAACGCTAAAACGGGGAGAAAGGCATATGATACAGGAACATCACTGGAAAATTTGGTTTGGGAAACAGGAACGAGCGCGGTGAAACTTTACTTAGTTTCCTGCTGGAAAAAAGTATGTTCCAAATGAACAGCTTCTTAGCTTCTTCTACAAAAAGTAACATCGGAGATGGACGTGGCAGAGCCCAAATGGAAAAACTAGGAACGAGATTGATTTTATAATCGCCGACAAGCAGCAAATCTTTAAAGATGTTACAGTTCTTAACCAATTTTCAACAGGTAGCGACCACAGAATGGTAAAAGCCTCGATAAAAATATACCTTGGCAAAGAGAGATACCGCATGATCAAAAAGAAGTCCACAACTACCTGGACAGAGCCTAATAATATAAATGCATTTGAAGAACATATCAACAGCATTCTCGAAAAGGAATACAGACCTAAATGTTAACACCCTTCATCATCATCATCAACCCGTACGCGTCCACTGCTGGACATAGGCCTCCCTCAGCTCTTTCCATTCATCTCTATTTTGTGCGGCTTGCATCCAGTTACCGATAATATGTTTCAAATCATCGGCCCATCTGGTTAGTGGGCGTCCTCTGCTCCGTAGTGGTTCTTCTCGCGGCCTCCACTCGACAATACGTTTTGTCCATCGGTTGTCTGGCAATCTGGCGACGTGTCCTGCCCAATTCCACTTAAGCGACGCGATTTTTTCGACAGCGTCTGTTGTTTTTGTTCTACGGCGTATTTCTTCGTTTGGGATTCGGTCTCTCAGGGAGACACCCAACATCTGGCGCTCCATAGCCCTCTGAGTTACGCGAATCTTGTTCACTACCTTTTTTGTTAGTGTTAATGTTTCGGCTCCATAAGTGAGTACAGGCAACACACATTGGTCAAAGATTTTCCTTTTGAGGCATAATATGGGCAAGTCCGATTTAAATACATAGTTAAGTTTACCAAACGCTGCCCAGTCTAATCCTATGCGACGTGGGAGTTCGCACGTCTGGTTATCTCGTCCCAACCGAATTTCATGTCCCAAGTACTTATAAGATGCCGTCTGCTCAATATCCATTCCATCAACAACAATATTACGATTTAGCACCAGATTAGTCATTATTTGCGTCTTGTTGATGTTAATCTTTAGTCCGACCTCTAAGGAAGCGTAATATAATTTGTTCAACATTATTATTGCATCATCCATACGATCGGCTATAAGGACGATGTCATCTGCGAATCTCAAATTACTGAGCTTCTCTCCATTTATATTGATACCATATTCGTTTAGATCTGCCTTCTTAAATGTGTGTTCTAAAAGGGTTGTGAATGTTTGGTGAGATGGTGTCTCCCTGCCGTACTCCTCGCTGTATACAGAATGTATTTGTTTGTTGTTCAGACAGTCTTACGCTAGCCGTTGCCGTTTGGTAGATATATTTGATCATGTTAATGTAGCGATGGTCTATTCGGCATTCTGTCAATGCTTTTAACATTTTCTGCTGGCTTATGGTATCGAATGCTTTCTCGTAGTCCACGAATATCAGTGCCAATGGTTTGTTGTATTCCGCAGACTTCTCTATTAGGTTTTTTATTACCAGTAAGTGGTCGTTAGTGCTATATCCAGATCTAAATCCAGCTTGTTCTCTAGGTTGATAGAAGTCTAACTTAGCCTCCAGTCTTTTTTTGATAATTTTTGTGAAAAGTTTATATATGTGTGATAGCAAACTGATAGGACGGTAGTTTTTCAGATCTGTTATGTTACCCTTTTTGTGTAATAAAACAATGACTGCATTGTTCCATTGAGAAGGAGTTTTTCCTTGGTAAATGCATTGGGTGAAAAGTTTGGCAAAGCCTGGATAATTTTATTTCCACCTTGTTTGATTGCCTCGATTACTATTCCGTCATCGCCAGGGGATTTATTATTTTTCATTTCTGAAAGTGCCTTTTTAACTTCATGTGGTGTTACTTCTGGCATTAATTCTGATCCCTGGTTTGTGATTTTGGGCAGGGGCTGATCTTGCATTTCGTTGGTGCTCTCATACATTTCGCGATAAAACGATTCGACAACCTTGAGGATTTCGGCTTTATCCGTGGCAATGTTGCCATCTTTGTTTCTGATTTTGTACATATTTTTGTTACCGATGTTATTCGGCCTCAAAACTTTTAAACCTTTGTTTTCTTGAATTATGTGAGTTATTTCTCTTGTGTTGTTTTCTCTTATGTCTTTTCGGATTGATCGGTGGATATCTTTATTTAATTTCTTCAGTGTTGTATAGTTGGAGTCGTATTTTTCCGTCAACTGTCTTCTTTTACTTATTAACTCTTTAGTATTTTGGCTTAATTTTTCTTTATGGGTCACGACAGTCGGGTAGCACTCCCTTTCTGTTTCTTTTAGTGCTTTCGTTATGACATTATTTGCTTGTTCAATGTCTTCTATGTCGTTTTCAAGGTCTTGTATACGTCTGGTTAGTACATCTTCATAGAGGTTGTTGTTTCCTGGGGGAATCCATTTCGTCTTTCGTGTTTTGAAGATCATCTTGGTTCTTTCGAAATTGACATTTAATCATATCTTTGCTCGGATTAATCTGTGGTCGCTTCCTACCGAAAATTTGTTAAGTATTTTAATGTCTTTAATTATTTCTTTTCTGTTTGTTATGATAAAATCTATCTCATTTTTGACACTGCCATCTGGGCTTATCCATGTCCATTTACGCTGAGGCTTTTTATCGAAAAAAGAGTTCATCATGGATAAATTTTCCTGGTGTAAGAAATTAAGCAGTCTTTGTCCTCGTTCATTTCTGTCGCCATACCCATACTTGCCTATTGCTACTTCTGCATCATCTTGTTTTGTTAACACCCTTAATGACATTATAATAGAAGCGATAGAAGATAGCCAGAAGATACACTGCCAAAAGACATCACATAACAAAAGAATAATAGAAATAATAGAAAGAATAAGAAGTTAAGAACACCATGAACCTAGAGAGATAAGTAAAAGTATACAAAAATCTATTAAGAGGGACAAACGAACAAATTCAACAAATAATTGAAGATAACAAGATCCAAGTTCTAAGAAGACAATTAACAAATGGCAAAAGTAAATACCGAAATTAAAGAATAGAGATGGAAATATCATTACCAACAGAGATAAAGTATTAAAGGTAGGAGAAGACTTCTATACAGAACTATACAACGGCCAACAAAATCATGATGAGCCACTAGAAGATTCAGGGAAAAGATAAGTCAACCAAGGATCGGAATTGATGCCTGATATATCAACAGACGAAATCAGGAACGCATTGAGGAAAATGAAAAGAAATAAAATTCCGGGAGAAGGCAACATCGTTATAGAAGCCGTAAAGATTGGAGGAAACAGATTTTTAAACAACATAAAGGAATTGTTCAACTTATGTCTGTACTAAAGTAAAACACCTACAAGATGGCACAGTGCACTTACCATCTTATTACACAAAAAGGGCGATCCAACAGACATCGAGAATTACCGATCCATAAGCCTCTTAAACCACCTCTACAAGTTATTCACAAGAATAATAACAATTATACTTGAAACAAAATTAGATTTTTACCAAGCTATAGAACAGGCAGGTTTTAGGAAAAACTTTGGCATTAACGCAGGCGTGGATCCAAGGGGGGTCAGTGGAGTCAATTGTCCCC
This sequence comes from Diabrotica virgifera virgifera, assembly GCF_917563875.1. Classification (NCBI taxonomy): domain Eukaryota; kingdom Metazoa; phylum Arthropoda; class Insecta; order Coleoptera; family Chrysomelidae; genus Diabrotica; species Diabrotica virgifera. Next base: position 64,552,352 of record NC_065451.1, read on the forward strand.
TCCTGTTTTCTAGTAACACTTTTTAAGAAAGATAATTACGATTAAAAATAAATAGTGAGTTTTGTGTCCTGTTGATAACTGAATAACTGAAACATAAAACAGAATTCCTTGGAATCGAAAATTATATTAAAAGTCTTTGGAACATAATAAATAAAAAATTCCCGCAATAAATATGTTTTTCTATGACCACTGAATAATATGCTCATTATTCGCTATTTTTCATAGATATTATCACACATTACTGTATTCGTGAGTAATACTTCATTACTCACGGGCTGAAGTTACTCGTACTTCACTCATAGATCGAGTAAATTTGAAATGTCAGTAAAGTATATGAGCATTAGATTGTTTAACGTTTTACCAAAAAAATATAGAACAATGGATAAATGTTTCTTTAAGAAATCCATTAAAAGCTTATTGCTTCCCAAATGTTATTGAAGATATTCTTCTTTAGGCGCGATTCGATTGAGGGTAAAATTGTACATAAATCTGCGCGCCTGCGCAGACAGTATTTACACAGACAGTATGTAGTTCATTGCTAATCTTTCAAGATAGGTATGTATGTATCTGTAACCGTGCAAATAAGTCATTAAAAGAATATATTAGTGTTTTTAGGAAATGTATTATTTATTATAATTCTTGTGTTTTTCGATTTGTGTTTCTCTGTGTAGTAAAATAATTAAATATTATGTAAGCATAACATTTTTACACTATATGTCGCCGTGTTGTGTAATTATATCCGAAACTTACATGTCAATTACAAGGGCCTCGATGGAGTAGTTGGTATGACTCTGAGATTGGTAAGCTCTGAGATTGGAATGACGCGGCTTCAAATCCTGGGCGATTCATATTTTTTTTTTATTTTTGGTTGTTTTAATAAAAATCTTTTGAAAGTGGTAGATAAGAAAGTTAGTTTGATTTTTAAATAAAATACAAATAACCTGTTAAGTATATTTATTCGTTTAAATTACCTATTATATAATAGAAGAATATCTTCTTACGTGCGTACAAAGTACACACATACATTCTTTTATACTGTGGAAGAGTTTGTTTCGGACAGAAATATTACCTAAATGTTATCTATCTACCTTTAAATGTTTATGTTTATAAAATTTATAAATGTATTAATTTTATTTGTTTGTTTGTAAAACTAATGACATGTCCTATACATTGTATGTCTCAAAGGATGAATATCATATATAATTATTATTATATTATTATTATACTCACGGGTCATTACTCACGGGCTGAAGTTAGATTCAAGTGGCGCATGCCACTTTTAATATCAATTTTAATCTTTAATATTAATTAACTTGTTTATTTAATACAATTATTGTAATATATTTCAATAATTAACTTCTGAATATTTTTAAATGAATTTTAACTGTAACAATGTCAGTATATTTTTTACGTTTATAGCTTGTTAACTAAAAATTTTGACGTTTATCATTTATTTTAGTGACAGTGACATTAACGCATTTTGTTTGTGTTAATTGGAATTTATAACTAATATTGTGTTTACTTTTCGAGTTATATTGTGTTAAATATGTTATAACATATTGTATATAGTTATAATATTATATTAAATATAGTTAAATTTAAATTTACAAATACATATTATAACTATATGAAATATGTCCACCGACAATAGCCATTTTCTATTAGATTCACTGACAGTAGGTACTTTATGCTTATAATTTTTCAGAAAGGAATAGAACTTGGATTGACTATTTCTTGTTGTACTTTTACAATAAATAAGAATTTGGTAATAGTAGGCAACCAATTATTCAGCCTAGGTTTACACAGCATTTAGGTATTGTTGTAAATTATTATAATTTAAATCTCGAGTAGTTGATAATTATATTTTTTACTAAAAAAATAAAAAAAAAATAAAAAAAAAGTCGTAGAAAAAGTATAGTATTCTACTTGCATGTAATGGCTATTACTCACTCTGATGAATTACGACACTCGCCTACGGCTCGTGTCGCAACTTCATCATCATGAGTAATAGCCATCATTACATGCTCGTTGAATAATATACTATTATTACCATCTAATTCCAGAGACCCGATAACAATATTAATCTGTTTTTTCTGTGTGGCAAATTAATGACTCAGTTTCGTCTAAAAAAATTTCATTCTAATGTGAGGCTATTTTAAGATCTAAAGTACAAACAGTAAAAATTCAGTCATGTAAAGTTTTAAATTTTGCGATGAAGACATGTTTCCACACGTCTATTGCAGTTGATGTACCTACATTTAGTACATCACCTGCAGAACGATCGTTTTCTGCTTTCAAACGCCTTAAAACTTGGTTAGAAAGAAAATGACTCAAGGTCGATTGTTAGGTCTAGCTTTACTCCATGTTCATTTTAATTTAGAAATTAATATATAGCCCAATAAATGATCGTTTTGGAGTGTTATTTTCAGGGGCAACTCCGAATTGAATGAAAATTTGGATTTAGGTTTTACTTACCAAGGGCGGATCCAGGGAGGGGGCCATGGCCCCCTCCGAGAATTTAAAAAAGTATAAATTTAAATATTTGCAGTTCAAATGTTATTATTAAGTTCCATACACATATATTATACACACACTGAAAAATGTTTTGCATATTATTTGTAACGCCACTGAACGTTTCTCATTTGAAATTTTTTGCACTGGTGTTTTTTTGTCTACTAAAATAATGTATTTTATTGCTTGTTTTTTGTTTCTTAATCGTCGCAAAGATTCTCAGTATCCATATTGCGTTCATCAGTTTTCGAAAACCGATATTTGTAAAAACTGGCTTGCGTTTTATTCACTTTGTAGTGAACATGAATAGACAAGTGATATCTGAGTTCAACAGAGCTAGAATCGTTACTTTGATTGAGGAAGGCCGCTCACAAGTCGACGTTGCTGTCCGGGTTGGAGTTAATCATAGTGATGTGTCTCGGATTGTGAAAAAATATCGAGAGACGAATTCTGTTAGCGATCGTCTAAAAAGCGGAAGACCCAGAATTAATGTCCAAGAACGCTTTTTAACGTTAACTGCCCAGAGAAACCCCTCTATGACTGCCCCAGCTATTAGAAGAGAGCTCCAGCAAGCTCATAATATTGTAATTTGCGATCAGACTATTAGAAACAGGTTACATTCGGCGAATTTATTTACAAGAAGACCATTGTTTGTACCAATGCTTTAAGTTAGAGCAGAAAAGGACTTGACTGGAATGGGCCAATGAATATTTATAATGGCATGACAACAGGATGGGGAAATGTGTTATTTTCTGATGAAACCAAAATTAGCATTTTGTCGGATAATCACCGAATTAGGATTTGGAGGAACCCAAATCGACAGGATATACTTAACCAAGCTGTCCAAAGAGTCCCGTATCAAGGTGGCTCCATAATGTTTTGGGGCGGCATCATGCTAAATAATAAAACTCCTTTAATTCCTATTGTTGGTAACATGAATAACCAAATTTATATTGATACCATTCTTAGGCCTGTTGTACGCTTGTGGCGTGGACTCTTGATCCAGAATTTATTTTTATGGACGACAATGCGCCTCCCCATCGTACGAGTTTAGAGACAGAAGATATCGTCAGATTACAATGGCCACCTTGCTCACCTGACCTCAATCGCATTGAGCACGGATGGGATATGCTCAAAAGAAAAATTCAGTTCCGGCAGCCAGCCCCAAGGACACTACAAGACCTTAGAATAGCAGCCATTGAAGAATGGGGCACCATGGACCAGATAACTACATTAATACACTTATTAGAAGTATGGGCATTCAGTCTTGCATTGATGCAAGAGGTGGAAATACGGCATATTAAGTATTAGTTCCTAGATCTGTACAAATTTAAACAAATATATTTATAATACATATTATAAATAATAATAATAATTTGTTAATCCTTTAAATTTTGTTTATTGTTTTTTTCAAAACATACAATTTTATATATATAATAAAGTATTTTGTAAAAAAATAGATTTCACCAGATTTGGTGGATAATTTTGAAAACATTTTTGAGTGTGTGTATGTACAAAACAGGAGATAAATATGTTTTCTGGACTAGAATTGAACAATAGCAGTAACGTGAATTAAATACGATGTTTTATAAATCAAAATGTTGATAATTTTACAAAGTGGCTCAGTATTTCTAATCAAAGTGTTGATAATTTTTACAATTGTTAGAACAACCTTGGCACTGGCAGCCATCAAAATCGTATCAATTTCTATATTCTATACACACAAAGAATAAAAAAGGAATGAAGCGTTACTTGGGTCACCAGCACTTAAAACAAAGGAGTTGGTTGGTATTTTCTCACAGTCAAAAGGGATTGTTATACAAGTACAGTGGAACCCCGATAAGTCGGCCCCCGATAACCCGGAAGTCCGGCTAAGCCGGAGCTATTTTCATCAGACAAACATTTTGTGTAATTTGAACTATTTACTATACGATAGTAAAAATGACTCATGGCACACGGCGGCAGAGCACGTTCATTGGCTCGGATTATCGGAAACAACAGGCACCTGTTATTCGTTTATTTATTTCAAACTGTCTTAGCATTACATATTTAAAAAAAACTATTTAAAAAATTATTTTTTAAATAATGGTCTTAGTCTCCACTGTTCTTAAATAACATAACATCGTTCCGATTGTGACCGTATTGTATGTAATACAGTCGTATTTCAATTATAAAGGAGTTTATCTGTAAGTATACCATATTTTATTAATTTTTACCATATTCTCCGGCTAACCCGGGTTTTCGATAACCCCGATCGGCCGTGGTCCCGATTAATCCGAGTTATTGATGTTCCACTGTATTGCGTTTTATTTTTCTAATGAAAAATATGGCCACAATAAAGGGATGACAGCGCAAAGTCTTGTCACGAAACCTTTAACATCTTTCGCCTAACTCATGGGCAAAGACGGAGCCACACAAACCTATGAAAAAACATTTTACCACAAGAAAGAAAATAAAGAAAGACTACGACCAATACTAGAGTCTGTAGTGTTCTTAGGTCGGCAAAACATTCCTCTAAGAGGTCATCATGATAATGGCCTTTTGCTTCTGGACGAATATACTGGACCTAGCGATGATAGGAATTGTTAAGGTTTAAAATCACATCAGGACAGGAGATAAATAAGACTCTTAAACAACACCTATCCACAGCATCAACCAGAGCAACAAACATTAGTAGTACCAGCAAAAATCAATTAATAATATGTTGTGGTGAAGAAATAATTGAACAAATAATGGATCAGGTTCAAAGTGCAAATTATTACTCTGTCATATTTGACGAAACGACCGACGTATTGCACGTGGAACAGCTTTCTCTAAATGTGAGATACATACACAATAACACAATTCGTGAAGACTTTGTCTCAAGTGCATTAACGTTGTGAAAAAGTGTGTGAAAAGTGCCTTAAGACTGACTATTGTAAAAAATGTTCATGGCCCCTCCCGAAAATCGGCCCTGGATCCGCCCTTGTTACTTACCCTCCACTTCAAAGTTGAATTTGTGCCGTTGGTTGCTTTTACTTTGGGAGGTGACAGTCACCCCTTCTCGGGGGATGAAAAACGCGTGTTGTAACAAAACGGCCCCTTCTACGCGTCTATGTAAGGAACTAGCGGGCACATGGCTTTCCTGGAACCGATGGTTTAGTGGCCCAGTGCCCAGTGCCCCGCTGAAAACAGATGTGTTTACCTAAGAAAGACCTTATTTTCAGTTTCTGGTTTAGTTAGCATCGAAATTTTGTAACGTATAGACGAAAATACACCATTTGTTGGATTATCGTAATTTTCTTATTCTTATAATAAACCCTAAAACCTGAGATAATTACCTAATTAATCTTTACACTGTCGCCCATCTTGTGGCTTATATGGGGATTACGCGATAAATCGTATATTTCGGTAGTTTGAATGAAAAAGCGCGCTTCAGCATAGTAATTACTTAAAAAGTGTTAGTGTTGGACCCTCTTTCGCCGGTGATCGCGTGAAAAGTTAGTTTCGATAGCTTAATCAGACTATTTTCACTGTTATAAGCTCGCTAACTCCAGTTAAAATAATATTAAGTGCTTCACTGGTTAAATAAATAATCAAGTGGACTTACTGTTTGTTAATAAATAACAAAGTGATTCGTTTTAGTTATTCGGACGCTTCTGTGTATTTTTATTATTTATTAGACGATTAATTGCTTTCGGTTACGTATAAAAACCTTCTGTTTTGTCAAACTCGGAAGTGAATTAGTGCTAGTTGTTCCAAGAATCGTACAGGTGGTGTGCAGAAATGTATTGGAGGTATTCCTTATCCAAGCGTGGACACAGCTATTTACTGGAAAGTACCTACATTCCAATTTTGCATGACCAATCATTTTTACAATTTGCGTTCCACGCAAAACATTGAACATTCGAGTACGATAAAAATTACTTCTGAGTCGGACTCTGTTTCAAATAGATCTGTGGCAACAAAAATTAGTGACATGGCTCAAAACGTAGTGTCGACAAACGAACAATTTAAAGAGCTGTTATCGAAATTGGCGGTACAGGGTGCTCCCGTTTCGTCGGCGCCGGTTCAAAGTGGCAACCTGTTGCAATGCCATTCGCGTTTTGATGGACACAAAGACACCGACGTAAATGCTTTCATTAGCGCTGTTGAAATTTATAAAGATTGCGCATTAGTGTCGGACAAAAATGCATTTCGGGGTATTGCTATGCTTTTTGATGATTTCGCGGCAAAATGGTATCAAGGCGTCAAAGATACTATTAAGACATGGGAGGAACTTGTTAGTTTGCTTAGAGTTACGTTCGGTCCGAAAAAACCTACATATCGCGTGTACTGCGAGTTATTCGCCGAGGAGCAAGACGAACAAATGTCAGTGGACGTCTTTGTTTGCCGTTGCAGGGCTGTTCTTGCACAACTAGACCCAGGCAGCCTTACAGAAAAGATCCAGTTGGATGTGGTGTATGGACTATTAAACAAGGGGATTCCAGAGAAGATTTCGATGGATTCCGTTTCCACTTTTACGGTGCTGGTTACGGCGGCACGAAAGGTCGAAGATGTGTTTGAGAGACCTTGTTCTGACGATAACAAAACCCCCCACAATCGACAAACTTACGAAAAACGGCCACGATGTGGCTATTGTCGCGTTCCCGGTCATTCTAAGGACTAGTGTCGAAAGTTACGTGATAAACAATCTAAAGATACACCGACAACTCCGAAAGAAACCGCGACTTCTTCGCGTACTATTAGTGCTACCGTCGGTCGGAGCATCTATTTCGAATTCGTCGCGAAATAGTGTAAATAACCCGTTATCTTGTTACGGATGCGGGAAATCGGGTTTTATTAGAACCAACTGCCCAGTTTGTAGTCATACAGAGCCTATTTTACTTCAAATCGGGCCCGAGGCACTACACAATTTTCGGGCCCCTAAATATAATTTAATAATAATAATAACTTTTTTAAACATATTAATTATTTAATAGAAATATAGTTGAACAGGAAAATAAAATTTTTATTAACAATAAATTAAATTTATATTTAAACAATTAAACATCGTTTAAGGAGATAGGCGCAAACTTTCGGCTTCAATTTTATTTAAATGCATTCGTTTTTTTTTCGAAGCCTGAGAAAACTAATAAGTAAGTACATATTTTTGAAAAAATTTAAACGCAGAATGAAAGATTCGTTACTACCGAGGGCCGAAAGTCCCTGAAATCTTCGATAATGTTTATTTTAATAACTTACAGGGGTGAAAAAAGAGAAAACTGAGTGTGATTTTTAATTTTAAATACATATCTAAATTCCAAAGAAACTTTTAATTTATTCTACGGGGCATTCGGCCCTCGTAATAATGTAATCTTTCATTCTGCGTCTAAATTTTTTAAAAATATTTATTAGTTTTTTGAGGAATCGAAAAAATGAATGAAGTTAAAGATCATTGAAGCCGAAAGCTTGCGCCTATCCATTTAATTATAATTCTTATGGTTATCATTTAGGGAGCGTTCAAGTATTACGTAACGCGATTTTTGAAGATTTTTGACCGCCTGTTCGTAAAATAAAAGAATTTTGAAAATTTGTTTTGTTATTGTAATAAACATGTTTTGTTTGGTGATCTTTCCGGGCCCCATTAAAATACGGGCCCGAGGCAGGTGTCTCACGTGCCTAGTGGTAAAATAGGCCCTGGTCATACAGTAACATCTTCGCTAGATTTCTCTTCCGTAGACACGTTTATTTCACCTCAACCCAGACCTGTTCTACGTATTAATATATTAGGTCATGAAGGTCAAGGGTTAATAGATACAGGTGCTAAACAAAGTATAGCTGGTACAACGTTTTACAACCTTTTAGAAAACAAAGGACAGAGTTTTAAGCCCGAGTAAATTTCTGTAAAATTCGCTGGTGGTGTTGGTAGAACAGAACTAGTGTTGACAACTTTAGTCGATGTACACATAAGAGGTAAAACGGTGCCTACAAAGTTTATAATTTTTCCTGATGCACCTTATAAAACTCTGCTAGGTATCGATTTTTTAATAAATGCACAAATAGCTCTAGATTTTCACAATAAAGAATGGTATTTTGCAAATGACAGCACACGACAGCAGTTGCTTTTTGAGGACACCGATACAGAATGTATTGAAATTCATTTTTGTGAATTGAGACCAGATGAAGGAACGATGCTAGCGGATTATGAACGACTGGATGAATTTTTAGAAGGTAGGAAGGATACCTTCAGAATGGGGGGAGAACCTACAGCCTACGCCGAGCATCGCATTAACAAAGGAAATAATGCACCCATCGCACTGCCACCATATCGGATGTCACCTGCAAAGAGAGAGGTATTGAAAACCGAGCTAGATAAACTCCTGGAGGAGGGCATCATCGAAGAATGCGAAAGTGCGTGGGCCGCGCCGGTAGTATTAGCATTGTATAACTAGACCATAGTAACTCAATCCTATGTCAAAATTTGTTGGATTTTATTTGAGACGGTCACTAGATGTCACCACTATTTCTATCTCAATAGATTTAAATCTACTAATATTTGTTTAGCTATTCTATAATAGATGGCGCCACGGTAACTAAAGTTAGCGTCCATTTTTGTTCTTTTAAATTAAATCCACCAGGGTTGCAATATCTCATAGACAGTAACATAGTAGCATTATTCACTGATATAGTGGCAATACGCTGTGAGCTCGTACGTAGAGGGGATATTTACAAATTCGCGAGCGCCAGTAGTGGCAAGTCTGTAAACTTTTACTGGAAATTTGACATAAATGTCAAAGTGATTAATTTAAAATTAAAAGTAAAAACATTAATTATAAAAAATATTAGTTGGTCAAAGCTGTGGTATATATTTTTACCTTAAAAATACTTACGTTTTAAATACTGAATTTAAGTTTTTTTAATGTTCCGTAATATCGTTGATTGAAATAAACGGTAGTCTTAGCGCCATCTACACGATAATTGTGAAAGTATCCGAAGTAAGAAATTCATATTTTATTAATAGAACGTCAAAATGATTAGCAAAATTTAAAAAAAATCGAGTACAATTTAATTAATTTTTTGCGTTGTAAATATTAAGCGATAACAATTAAATAATAAATTTAAAAATTACCGGTGAAAGTTGAATTAGTAATCCGCCAGGAGCGCCACCAGCGAAGCTCAGAGCCTATAAGTGTATTTACACGTATTATTTATTTAGTGTTTCCGTGCAGAATATTTACCGTATTCGCTCCGAGCGTTAACAAAGTGTCAAAGCAAAATCGACCGACCTGCTCATGGTGGCGGTTTTTTGAAATTTTATAAGGACGCTTTGTGTATTAAGTCACGCTAGTGATATTATGTATTAATATAAACAGAAAATAAAAACGCACTATAAATTCTTCACTTTCCAATATTGATTATCAGTTTGACTTTGTATGCATAACCTCACTATCGCAGTTTATGTCAATAAATATTTATTAACGAAAAAGAAAATATTTTGTTGCACTATAAATTACAGTATAAATTAATAACTAATGAATTCTAACAATTGTATTCGGTTATTATCACTACAAAATAAAATATTCAAGTTTAACAAAATAATCCCATAAGACTCAATGTTAAAACGTCCTTACAAAATCTGACAGCGTATCACGTGACTCTACGTAGAGGGGAGACGCACGGAGCCAATAGAAAATCTATAAAATCTTCGAGGTAAGTAAAATATTTAAATCTTTCGTTTTTAAAATTTAAATAAAAAATTTACACATGAAAGATTGTAAGTAAACGGAACGGAGTAAAATGACAATTTCGACGCATGTCAAAATTTTTAATGTATGTTAAATATATTCATTTTTTAAGATTCCTGAGAAAACTAATAAATGTTTTTGAAAAATTTAAACGCAGAATTAAAAATTACATTATTACCGAGGGGCGAAAGTCCCTGAAAACTTCTATAATGTTAATTTTAATAAGATACAGGGGTGAAAATAAAAGAGAAAATTTAGTGTGATTTTTAATTGAAAATATTTCATTCAAAAGAAACTTTTTATTTATTCTAAAGGACTTCGGCCCTCGGTAATAAAGTAGTCTTTCATTCTGTATTTAAAATTTTCAAAAATACTTATTGTAATGTTATAATGTAACACGTGGTAGGGTTCCTAGGTTAACTTTGGAGGATAGGTTATAATGAAACAACTTGTATCTATCGTGTCTAGATTCAGAATGGTTTTATTTCCGTTTCACTGGTTGTCTTGTCCGACGGTGGTGGGGAGACTTATATTTTTGACTTTACGTCACAAGAGTTTACATTCCCATATTTTTAAATTATTTTCGATCATTGAATGTGTGTTATTGTGTATATATGTGTAGTATTTGTGTTATTATTAAATAATAAGACAAATAGTACACATTTTATCTTATACCGGGTGGTGAATCGTAAAAAGGGCCATAGGAAACTCAATGTAAAATTCTGAATTGTTGAATTCCTGCTTCCCTAATTATTCTACAAAAGTCATGAGAGAATACTTGTAGAGACTTAAAATCTGTATTAAAATCAAAAGTTAAAATTGTTCTACGATTTAAATGCATTCCAAAATTTTGAAAAATATGATACATTTGCCACAATAGGTATGCGTGTAAAAGTAAGGCCACACGTTACTATTTAACTGACAGTGCTCACACCATTGACTGAATAAAAAAATCTTTATTATTAATCCTTTCTCCGCAACTGAGGGTATCTTATCAACTGTATTGTTTTTAAACAATAGATGATAAAATAAAAATATTGACAGGTTAAAAATGTGAACATTATTGCATTGTGTGTGGCCTAAGTTTGGGCTGAAAACTAAAATATATTACATTTTTACAAAATTTTGGAATATGTTTAATTACGTAGATCAATTTTAACAGTTATTTCCAATACAGATTTCAATAATCTACAAATAGTTTTTAATGTCTTTTGATGTACAATAATTATTAGGGAAGCTGGAATTCAACAGTTTAGAATTTTACATTGAGTTAATGCAAAATTTTGACGCATGTCAAAATTCTCAATGTGTTTTAATTGTATTCATTTTTTTCGAATCCTGAGAAAACTAATAAATATTTTTGAAAAATTTAAACTCAGAATGAAAGACTACATTATTACCGAGGGCTGAAAGTCCCTGAAAACTTCTATAATGTTTATTTTAATAAGTTACAGGGCTGAAAATAAAAGAGAAGTGTGATATTTAATTTCAAATATTTCATTCAATAGAATCTGCTTGTTTATTCTAAGGGGCTTTCCGCCCTTGGTAATAATGTAATCTTGCATCCTGCGTTTAAATTTTTCTAAAATACTTGGTTTTCTCAGGATTCGAAAAAAATCATATTACGATTCAAATGACAGTAAACTCTCGTGACGTAATCTCACCCTTAATGTTCATTGGTTAGTCGATTTAGGCTACCGTAGTAATGTCTAAGAACCGTGCGTTTCACTGTCCTTGTCACTGTCACGTCACTCTTACAATATTACCAACTTGAGTGCGTTCCGAATACTACCTATTTACATACATCACACTTATTAGTTTTTTAGGATTCGAAAAAAAAAAGAATTCATTTAAAACAGATTGAAAATTTTGATATGCATAAAAATTTTGCATTTTGCTCTGTTCCCCTTAAAAAACAACTCATTTTGTTTTCTTTCTTAAACAATTATTTTTAAACTTTACACAAAGTTTCTTTTTTAAACAATGATATAAATGATTCTTATACAGGGTGTCCCGAAAAGATTGGTCATAAATTATACCACAGATTCTGGGGTCAAAAATAGGTTGATTGAACCTCACTTACCTATATACAATAGTGCACACAAAAAATTACAGCCCTTTGAAGTTACAAAATGAAAATCGATTTTTTTTTCATATATCGAAAACTCTTAAAGATTTTTTATTGAAAATGGACATGTGGCATTCTTATGGCAGCAAAATTTTAAATAAAAATTAAAGTGAAATTTGTGCACCCCATAAAAATTTTATGAGGGTTTTGTTCCCTTAAACCCCCCCAAACTTTTGTGTACATTCCAATTAAATTATTATTGTGGCACCATTAGTGAAACACAATATGTTTTTAAAACTTTTTGCCTCCTAGTACTTTTTCGATAAGCCACTGTTGATCGAGATATTTTGAATATTTGTCGATTCCACCACATATTTGTATGTGGTTAAGTACGATTATAGAGACTTTAGGTCTGGATCCCGCGTATGAAAAAATAGTTGATTAATAGCAAGCTGAAAATTTGTTAATAGCTTAAGGGTGTCTAGTTGGACAAACTTTGATATATGGGAAAACTGGAACAGGGGAAGTTTTAATTGTGGAACAGGTTAAAAATTTGGAACGGTCAGACCACGAAAACGGCACATGTATTTTTTCCGACAGAACAGACTTAAACGCTCCGAACAGAGATTAAACTCTCATGCAAAAATCAGACTGTTATTTATCACCAAATGGGCATTTTAATGAGTGGAACATGTAGAATATGTCAAATGACAGGAATTATGACAGGTGATAAATAGCAATCTGATTTTTGCATGAGAGTTTAATCTCTGTAAGGAGAGTTTAAGTCTTTTCTGTCGGACAAAATAAATGTACCGTTTTCGTGGTCTGACTGTTACAAATTTTTAACCTGTTCCACAATTAAAACTGCGCCCCTGTTCCAGTTTTCCCATATATCAAAGTTTATCCGACTAGACACACTTAAGCTATTAACAAGTTTTTAGCTTGCTATTAATCAACTTTTTTTTTCATACGCGGGATCCAGACCTATTGTTAATAATCTGAAAATTTATTTCTAATTTACATTTTTAGATATATTTTGAAAAAGAAGCCACATCTCGATAAAAGGTGAGTTATCAAAAAAAGACAGAGGCAAAGAAGTTTTAAAAACACTGTGTTTAACTAATGGTACCAAAATAATGGTTTAATTGGAACGTACACAAACATTTGGGGGGGTTTAAAGGAACAAAACCCCCATAAAATTTTTATGGGTTTTTTTTGCCTGAGAGACAAAAAAGTTTTAAAACGTTGTGATTAACTAATGGTACCACAACAATGAATTAACTGGAACGTACACAAACGTTTGGGGGGTTTAAGGGAACGAAACCCCCATAAAATTTTTGATGGGTGGACAAATTTCACTATAATTTTGTTTTCAGATGTTCCTGCCATAAGAATGATACATGTCCATTTTCAATAAAAAATCTCTAATAGTTTTCGATACAGTAGACGCCCTCTTAACCGACCATGACGGGACCTGCCCATAGGTCGGATAATCAAAAAGTCGGTTAAACCGAAAATCTTTAAAACCACCTTCGGAAAGACATTACATGTAACTCTATTAAATATATATATTGTTATATTTCTATTTGATATGAAAATTAAATTTTGATAATTATAAACAAAATTCAATTTAATATAAAATATTTTCAATTTTCTCAACCACGGGCATATAAATTTAAAACAACCTGTATACAACAAATTGTTATATGTAATTTTAAGAAGTGATTAGAATAAGCGTACGAAACTCGGAACAATATGCTTAGAATAAACAAAGTGAATGACGCGTACCATTATCGTTTCTTCGCGGAAGGTCGATCATTAGCCTATGCTAAATAAAACTCAGTGAAATAGATGATAGTTCATTATCGTTTTTCGCGGAAGGTTTCGATCATTAGCCTATGCTAAATAAGACTCATTTGAAAGAGAGAATAGGTCATTAAAATTTGTAAATAATAGAAAGTAAGTTTAGAATGGGAATTAAATATTTTCTTTTGAAATCCATTAAGCATATTTAGAAAGATTAAAAATTGGTTTTGAGGAATACTGCGAATGAGAGTTGGTGGTGGAAGATTGATTTGTGAATCTGGAAGGGATATTTAGAAAGTAGGTGAAGGAATGACAAAGTGAGAGCAGAATGTTTTGAGCTGTCGAGAAGTGAAGTCGAGTAGTAGACGGTAGTGTACGGAGAGTGAGAAAGCCGGTGTAGTTCCGTGAGTGTGGAGTATCTATCGTGGAACGAGAAGTAGGCCAGGTCGAGAGTAAAAGAACCTCCTTGAGCCAAGAGTGTCCCGGTAGCTGATAGCAGTTTCGAGAAAGGTAGAACACAGCATCACGACAGACGCAGGAACGAGAGCTATTCGAGCTAGTTTTTCAAAGGAGAACATTACTGGAAGCCAGGACGAGGTTTGATCGCAGCCAAGGATAGCAGGAAACGGGTTTTGTGTGAGGACATTTTCAGTTCACCAGGAAAAGGTCAGTCTCATTTGTTTGGACATGAATGTATGGGTTTTTTCGTATTAAATTCCACATAAAAAAATTGAATAACATGATCAATAATATCAGAAAAGCTTCATCAAACTTAAATAGAGTTGTTCCTAATAACTCCTAATAGTTAAATGTTAATAAAAACTTTCAATTGAAAACCAAAAGGAAATAAGATTCCCATTTGTAAATGTTATGTTTAAGAATAATAAGAAATAGCAAATATTAAGCATTGATTGCCTTTTAAATAAAATAAAAAATATTTTGATTATAATTGTAACCCATATGTGTATTTTTTTTACTCTTTTCTTTTCTATCCCGATTAGGAACCATTAAGAAATATTTAAAAGCCACGAAAGTAAGTAATTAATTTATAATTCGCCCTGAGATTGAAAACATATTGATATGTGATCTGGTTAATTAATTAGATTAGTATTAATACATTGATTAAATTAAGTGACATATAAGAGTATTATCTCATATCAATAATCAAGATCACATCAATATATATATATATATATATATATATATATATATATATATATATATAAATAAAATAGATGAAATAGAGAATGTGGAAAAATCCCCTTACGAAAGTAAATTCACTGAGTGTGTTTCAAAGATCTACATCTTATGTTTTTAAATATATATATATATATATATATATATATATATATATATATATATATATATATATATATATATATATATATATATATATATATATATTTTATGATTTATAAACAAAAAAGTAGTATGTACATATAGTCCGTCCGCTATAACTTTTCCCATGGGTCACGATTCATTTTCAAACAAATTAAGTCAAAACATAAAGTGAAACGAACGTCGATGTGTATATACATATGTAATTAACAATATCACTCACAAGACAAATTATGAAACTTGTATGACCTCTAAAGCCAAGCGTCCACAGACCCGCATCGTACGCAACGGATTTTAGTTTGACAATCGATAATGCGATCCGTACGATGCGGATCAGTGGACGCGGTTACATAAGTTTCTGTACAAGGCAAACTAAAATCCGTTGCGTACGATGCGTCCGATGCGGGTCTGTGGACGCTTGCCTTAATCTAAAAATAGTATAATCCAAAAAGTAGTAGAGTCGGTCGGTTAAGCCGACGGTCGGTTAAAGGGAGGTCGGTGAAGAGGGCGTCTACTGTATATTGAAAAAAAATCAATTTTCATTTTGTAACTTCGAAGGGCTGTAACTTTTTTTATGAGCGCATTTGTACTAAGGTAAGTTAGGTTCAATCGAACTATTTTTGACCCCAGAATGTGTGATATATTTTATGACCAATCTTTTCGGGACACTCTGTATATTACCGTAGTTTAAGGCCATAGGCGCAAAATTTCCTGATAATGTGTTTTAAAAGCATTCATTTTTTTCGAATCCTGGGAAAACTAATAAGTATTTTTGAAAAATTTAAACGCAGAATGAAAGATTGACTCATTACCGATGGTCAGTCGTCCCTAAAAACTTCTATAATTTTTATTTTAATAAGTTACAGGGGTGAAAAAAACAAGAGAAAATTTAGTGTGATTTTTAATTTCAAATATCTCATTCAAAACAAACCTTTAGTAAGTTCGTTATGGTAGGGGAGCCCAAGCGGGGATTTTTGCAGTTACTCGAGCGCGTCAGATTATCATATGGGGAGAAACTTGGTACCCTGCAGATGTACCTCTACCATATTTGGCTCTTAACACAGGGGCGTTCGTTAAGGGGGGCCCGAAAAAAAATATATCCTTAAAAAAACTCGAAATTGTCAGATTAAGATAAGGTAAGTTAAGTACACGTGAAAGAGTGTATATTTCAAAAATCTGACGATTTGAGCCGGGCGTAATAGGTCTGGATCCCGCGTATGAAAAAAAAGTTGATTAATAGCAAGCTGAAAATTTGTTAATAGCTTAAGGGTGTCTAGTCGGACAAACTTTGATATATGGGAACACTGGAACAGGGGAAGTTTGAATTGTGGACCGCGTTAAAAATTTGGAACGGTCATACCACGAAAACGGCACATGTATTTTGTCCAACAGAACAGACTTAAACTCTCCGAACAGAGATTAAACTCTCATGCAAAAATCAGACTGCTATTTATCACCAAATGGGCGTTTTAATGAGTGAAACATGTAGAATATGTCAAATGACAGGAATTATGACAGGTGATAAATAGCAGTCTGATTTTTGCATGACAGTTTAATTTCTGTTTGGAGAGTTTAAGTCTATTCTGTCGGACAAAATAAATGTGCCGTTTTTCGTGGTCTGACCGTTCCAAATTTTTAACCTGTTCCACAATTAAAACTGCCCCTGTTCCAGTGTTCCCATATATTAAAGTTTATCCGACTAGACACCCTTAAGCTATTAACAAATTTTCAGCTTGCTATTAATCAACTTTTTTTTCATACGCGGGATCCAGACCTATAAGGAAATGGGTGAGTCCCAAAGTTTCACAAGAAAAAAACGAATATTTCGCAAAATGAATGACAGATCGAAAAACTGAAAAATACGTGCTCAATATTTTTGAAAAATCTATCGAATGATACCAAACACGACTTCCCACGGAGATGGGTGGAGGGTAAATTTAATATTTTAAATACGAATCCCGCGATATTTCTCGAAATGAACATCAGATCGAAAAACTGTAAAATACACTTAATCAATATTTTTGAAAAATCTATCGAATGGTACCAAACACGACCCCACGACCCCACGGAGGTGGGAGGTGGAGTGGGGGGTTACTTTAAAATCTTAAAAATAGGAGCCCCAATTTTTTATTGCAGATTTGGATTCCTTACATAAAAATAAGTAACATTTATTCGAAACATTTTTTCGAATTATGGATAGATGGCGTTATAATCGGAAAAAACGATTGTTGGAAATCTAAAATTAAATTAAAAAATGGCAAGTGCCTACTAAAATGGAATTTTTTTAACTTTTTTTGGTTTTGGGACCTACTCTTCACAACCCAATAGGTCGCCATAAGGCTCGAGGCACATTTAGCATACTTTGCTCCCCTACAACGCAACGGTACAATATTGCAAAACCTCTAAATTTTAAACATGGCACACTATCCCAATGGATATGAGGGGACCACGCCCAAGATCTACAGAGGGAAGCTTCTTCTTGACAGCCATCCAGGACCAGTTTACGAAGTAAGGAAGAACCAACCAAGACCACACCGTTGATGAGTCCAAGCCGTGTTGCAGACACAAAAAAAATGTATGCTACATTTGTTGGCGCATAGTGCCTATGGGGGAAATCGAAGGAGTAGTGGCAGCGAGAGCATATTTAAGGCGAAACAGGAGAATGAGAAGATCAGTCATGGCTAGCGTATTGAACTAAACATGACTCAGCAGCTGCTGCTCGCGTATTGAACGAGCATCAGCTGGCTTGGCAAAGATGCACCGTTTGTGAGGTGGGACTATGCCTAGGCAGACGCCACAGTAGTGACGTGGGTCTTGCCACGATCGTTATTGCAGTAGGTGGTAGTAACGAGGAATGATCTCAGGATCGGAATATAGGGCTATGTCGATTTAACGTCGATTTAGCGAGATTGTTATTGTATATATTGTTTATCGTATTATTTTAATGTTGCTATTATGATCGGATGACTGTAATAAAGTTTAATATTGTTTTTCCTTTGCAGAAGATGGAATTATATTTCATTTTATTTGTTTTAAACTGTATATAATTATCTTTAATATATTTACTTTATTTTTAACTTGTGTTTTACTGAGTCTGTCGTCCTGAAAGACCTAACCGTTACAACTTAACTTACAATCATGCTTAAATCTGACGATTTCGAGTTTTTCTAGGTAGATAGTAGATCATAGATATATACTTTTTACGGACTGCCCCCAGCGCATGCCCCTCTATTAAGATTCCATTTAGGACAATAGGCCGATAGTAACGTATGCTTATGAAACATGGGTCACAACAAAAAAACACCAAGATTTGTTATTAGTTTGGGAGAGGAAATACTGCGCAAAATCTTCGGTGGGAAAAACTTGAATGGACAATATGGATAAGAAGAACAAATAAGGAACTAACTGAGCTTTATCAAGATCCTAACTTATTGGCAGAAATTAAGGCGCAAAGACTTAGATGGTTGGGCCATGTGCAGAGGATGATTCCATCTAGAATTCCCAGAATGGTACTATCTAGTGCATTGGCAGGGAAAAGGCGAAGAGGAAGACCGAGGTCACGATGGAGTAATGGAGTTAGAGAAGATATGAGAAGACAACGTAAGGAACTAAGAAAGAAAGGCGACTGACAAAAGCAGGGAGTGGAAAAGAAAAGTACATCAAGCCATGGGCCTACTAGGCTCGTAGTGCTTACATATCCAGCCTATGGGAGTTTTTTGTCAGTTCTTCTATCAGGCGCGGCCCCTTGCGAATGGGGGATACTTTCTGGGTATTCGTAGCGCCAATATCCAGAGAGTAGCAGGGATACTTGCTGTGGAACAAAAACTGACACCTGGCAGTAGGTATAAAATGCACACCCATGAGAATGGAGAATAATAATTTATGTTTAGGATCGCTGCCTGGGGATCGCCAGGGCACGTCTGGAGCCGGCGCTGGACGTGATATCATGCGGGATATCGGTGGCAGGGTGTTGAGGAGACGGGCCCCTGTCATACAATCAGCTACAGCCCAACCACAACCACAAGCGAGCCAAACAACAACAAGAGCTCCATTCACCGAAGTTGCTGCGCTGGATCATCAGCCGGCGCTCACTCAAGCGGGACGACCGAGGCAGCGCATGAAATGGACTGTGTCCATTAATGAAAACATTTTGCGCTTCTACTACAAGCTGACAAACCTCGGTCAAGAAACAATCGGCTACCGACAACAGCTGTATGCCGTATTTTGCTGGACGTCCCGCAGAATTCCCAGAATGCTACTATCTAGTGCATTGGCAGGGAAAAGGCGAAGAGAAAGACCGAGGTCACGATGGAGTAATGGAGTTAGAGAAGATATGAGAAGACAACGTAAGGAACTAAGAAAGAAAAGCGACTGGCAAAAGGGAGTGTAAAAGAATAGTACATCAAGCCATGGGCCTACTAGGCTCGTAGTGCTTACATATTATTATCCAGATTTAGCCATACGGCTCACACTCCCTCTAAGGGGAAAATTGACTCATCCCAGATACCTACGGTATCAAAAGGATTGAGCTCTGGTGGGACTCTTTCCGTGTTATCGAGCCCTAGGTGACTTGGAATGCAGGTGTATCTCCCAAAAATTTTCGTACACTTCTGGCCGTCACGAGTAGTACAGCTTTCTGCATGGTCTAAAGATGTTCATTCAGACCCAGCTTTTTTATGCTTTCGAGGAGGGTCTTCGGAATGACTCCAGTAGTAGACATAACAATCGGTATCGTCTGGGTACTTTGCATTCTCCATTGCCTTCGTATTTGAATTTCCAGATCTCTGTACTTGGCGATCTTTTCAGTAAATTTACTACGTAGATTATTGTTGTTAGGTATCGCCACATCAATTAGTGTTGTTTGTCTTGTTAATTTATTAACTAGTACTAGATCTGGTCTATTATGCGCCACTGCTTGGTCTGTGAGCACAGTGCGGTCCCAGTATAGCTTGTAGTTGCCATCCTCAAGCATACTCTCAGGGACGTATTTATAATACGGGAGATGGTCCGTTTGGAGAAGTCACAGCTTGATAGCTATCTCTTGATGAAGGATTTTTCCTACTGCGTCATGCCGTTCCTTGTATTCAGTTGCAGCAAATGCCTGGCAACCCCCTGTAAGATCTTGGATGGTTTCTTGGGCTTGACATTCATATCGGCATCTATCGTTTTGAACCTGAGGGTCTTTGATGATATATTTCAGGTAATTTCTGGTTGGTATAACCTGATCCTGAATGGCCAGTAATGGCTCCGTTTCAGGGAACATCTTTCCTGATGTCAACCAATAGTTCGACGCTGTATTGTCGACATAGTCTTGGCTGACCTCATTGGGATGTCACCCGTGCAGAGGTTTACACATCCAGGTGCGCATTTTTTCGTCTTTAGTGAGGTGGTAGGAGAACAACAGTAAACGCAAAAAGAGAAATGTGGGATAAGAAGTGCCAGGAAATTAATACCTACCTGGGAGGCAGAAAATGTACAGAAACATGGAAGTTTGCTCAGTAAAATAAGAACTAACGAAAGGAAGAGCACAAACATTCAATTAATATCCACACAAAAATGGGAAAAGTACTATGGGGAACAGAAAATAGGGACGAATACTTAACTCAATCACCAACAGAGGTTAACATTGAAGGAGAAGATATAACAATACAAGTGACAGAAATTAGAAAAGCTATAAAAGAACTGAAAAACGGTAGGTCTCCAGGACCAGGGGATATCCCAGCCGAACTAATAAAATGTGGATCACAAAAATTGTTTGAAACCGTCACTTGGTGCATAAATCAATTTATAAATGGTTCTCCCGTACCTGACGAGTGGAAAATTGCTTATATTTCGTCGATCCATAAGAAAGGAGATAAGCTTAAATGTGAAAACTATAGAGGGATATCAGTCACTAGTACATTCAGCCGTTTGTATGGACGAATAATTAGAGACCTCATTGAGAAGGAGTACAAAGACCAAGAGGAAGAAGAACAATCAGGTTTTCGAACAGGAAGAAGCTGTACTGATAATATCTTCTGCCTCAAACAACTAATAGAAAAAAATTAAGCACAAATCAAGAAACCCACCTAATGTTTATTGGTTTGCAGAAGGCGTACGATACAGTTCCTGTAAACAAACTCTGGAATGTGTTATGACAGACGAATATTAGTGTCACCTTAATAAAAGCCTTAAGAAATTTGTATGAAGGGTCAACATCACAAATAAAAACTGGAAACAGATTATCGCAAAGCTTCCTGGTTAATAAAGGTCTACGTCAGGGGTGTTGTATATCACCGACCTTGTTTAAAATATTTGTTGCAAAAGCATTGAAAGAGTGGAAACGAAAATGCAGAGGCATGGGCGTAGACTTTGGAGAGATTTGTTTATATACATTGCAGTTTGCTGATAACCAAGTTGTTATAGCAAACGATAAAGATGATCTGGAGTACATGGCAAGGAAATTACAAGAAGAATATAGAAAGTGGGGACTAGAAATTAATAGAGAAAAAACAAAATACCTGCCAATAGGTACCGAACTATCGAACATCACATTAGAAAATAATGAAATCATCATGCCCTGCGACCATTACACATACCTAGGAATCGTTTTTGACACAACGGGGAAAGATGATGAAGAAATAAAGGGAAGAATAACAAAATCCAGAAAAACAATAGGTTGTCTAAACAACGTACTATGGAGTCATGAAATAGGAAAAAGAAGAAAACACAATATCTACGAATCTCTTATTAAAAGCAGTCTATTGTACGGAGCAGAAACTTGTCGGATAACCGAAAACAACAGAAGAAAACTGGAGGCAGTAGAAATGGACGCTTTTAGAAGATCAGTAGGAGTGTCACGCAGAGAGAGAATACGTAATGATGAGATAAGACAGCGAATGGGGGTTGACGGCTCTCTAACAACAGACATAGAAAGAAAACAGCTGATATGGTACGGACACGTAAAGAGGATGGATAACTCAAGACTCCCTAAAATAATTATGCAATGGGTACCACCAAACCGCAGAAAGAGAGGAAGACCCAAGAAATCTTGGAGAGAGGGAGTAACGAAGGCCATGAGCGCAAGAGATCTTAGAGAGGGCCAATGGGATGATATATATATATATATATATATATATATATATATATATATATTTTGAATATATATATATATATATATATATATATATATATATATATATACTTAAAAAATATATATATATATATATATATATATATATATATATATATATATATATATATATATGAAGAGGGCGAAACACATTTCTAAGAAAAAGTGTTTGGATTTTTAATTCTATTCAAAAAATTTTCCCAACCCAAAATGGTGGATGTGTGAATTATTCGTAAGGGGATTTCTCCACATTCTCTATTTCATTTGATATATATATATATATATATATATATATATATATATATATATATATATATATATATATATATATATATATATATATATATATATATATATATATATATATATATATATATCAATCCATTTTGTTGTCCGATGCCTAATTCCCATGACCCTCTATCATCCCATTGGCCCTCTCTAAGATCTTTTGCGCTCATGGCCTTCGTTACTCCCTCTCTCCAAGATTTCTTGGGTCTTCCTCTCTTTCTGCGGTTTGGTGGTACCCATTGCATAATTATTTTAGGGAGTCTTGAGTTATCCATCCTCTATACGTGTCCGTACCATATCAGCTGTTTTCTTTCTATGTCTGTTGTTAGAGAGCCGTCAACCCCCATTCGCTGTCTTATCTCATCATTACGTATTCTCTCTCTGCGTGACACTATATATATATATATATATATATATATATATATATATATATATATATATATATATATATATATATATATATATATATATATATATATATATATATATATATATATATATATATATAGTGAGGTGGTTTAGGCGCATTTCTGGTTCCCTCAGTTTGATCGGTGTTGTGTCATCTACTGCGCAAATAGCGCGATGTAGAGTAGATGTCTCAGCTTGCATCTGAAAATAATTTCTTAAATTAGCAATTTGTTTATCTAATTGCTCACTTATATCCATAAGTCCTCTTCCTCCTAGATTCCGTGGTAATGTTGTTCTTTCTGCTGCACTTTTAGGATGGTGTTTTTGTGCCTTTGTGAGGTGTGTTCTTACTTTTCGCTGAAGATTCTCTATGTCCGTTTTTGTCCACTTAACAATGCCAAACGAATAGCTAAGCGCGGAACATGCTTAGGTGTTTAGTGCCTTAATCAAATTTCTACTGTTAAGATGTGAACGAAGCAGCTGTTTTACCCTTCGTATAAACTCCGCAGTTATCTCAGCTTTCATTTTCTTATGGTCAATTTTCCGCGCTTGCTTTACTCCAAGATATTTATACATATCCTTTTCACCCATGGTCTCGATGTTCTGGCCATTTTGCATATCGAATCCTCTGGGCTGTACTTTACCTCTGGCTATATTTAAAACACGGCACTTGTCTAGTCCGAAGTGCATACTAATGTCATTTGAAAAGGATTCTACAGTTCTCAGCATCTCATCTAGTTGGTTTCGAGTAGAAGTCATTAATTTCAAATCATCCATATGCAACAGATGATTAAGCTTCGCCAACACATTGTTGTTATTTTTGATGCTAAAACCTGCGTCAGTGGAATTCAATAGCTGAGATAGTGGGTTCATAGCTAGACAGAACCACAGTGGACTTAACGAATCTCCTTGGAAAAGGCCCCGGCTGATTGCGATATTTTCAGTTTCGATGTTATTTTCACCAGGTATTTGAAGGTGAATTCTAGTCTTCCACTCTGTCATTATATGCTGTAAAAAGGTCACTATATTATCATCGACTTTATATATTCTCAATATATCTGTAAGCCATTCATGCGGCACTGAATCAAAGGCCTTCTTGTAATCAATGAAGGCAGTAAATAGGTTCCTCTTTTTGGAATATGCTTGATTAGAAATGACTGAGTCGATGATAAGTTGTTCTTTGCAACCCATGGAACCCTTAGCGCATCCTTTCTGTTGAGGCTCTATGATATTGTTCAGAGCACAGTGTTGGTAGATACGTCGGGCTACACAGGATGTGACCAATTTATACAAAGTTGGAAGACAGGTAATTGGGCGGTATTTGGCTGGATATTTGGGTGTTATTTTGATCCTTCGGTATTAAATAAGTGGTTCCCTGGGTTAGGAATGATGGTATATCCTGCGTATTAGAAATAACATGATTAATTAGTGTCGATAAGCATTTATGGACACTCCAAAACTTCTTGAGCCAAAAGTTTTGAACTCCGTCTGGTCCAGGAGATTTCCAGTTATGAAGCTCTTTGATGATATTTGAGACTTCTTCAGTAGTGAAGGGTTCGTAAAGGGTAGTAATGTAGTGTTGGCAGTTCTGTGTCGTATCTGCTATCCATCCAGCATTGTTGTTAAGAGCAGCTGGTGTGGAAAGTTGATTTCCCCAAAACTCATGAATTTCTTCTTGGCTTGGCTTTTCGTCTTATCGACACGTTCTACAGTGGAATTGAGTTTTCGATAGAACGCCTTCTCAGAACTCTCAAAAAGAGCATTGTCGCTTTTGCGGTTGTTACTAACTTTGTACCTCCTTAGTCGTCCTGAATAAACGGAGAGTTTTTGTTTTAATGTATCCAGACACTGATGGGCTTTGTTGTTTTCTGGATCATATCTTGAGTGTCTTGCGGTAGTCAGCATTATTTCTTCAGCTCTCTTGATGACTTTTCTACTTGTTACACCTCGTATGTATTCTGTGAGTATACCAATATCCCTACGTAGTAATTCGATCTTTCCGAGCAGTCTTTTTTCCCAGGGTGCAATTCTGTTACCAGTTCTTTCGTTATTAGTACCCCGTCGTGTTCTGGTCTTAACGCCGATTACATAAGCAATTGCTGTTGCTGTACATTAGATTAACATGTGCAAATATTCTAATGTGTGAGCGTCTACGACATAGTTGGGTAGGACTTCAGTGTTCACAATTTGTAACAGCGCACCTAGTTTCTTACAAGAGTTTATTCGTGGTAGCGGTGGTCTCTTAAGTGGGTTTGTTCCATTGAACTCTTGTACGGCGCGAGCCATTTCGTTTGCTAGACTATCGCGCAACTCGTTGTTTTCCTGCTGTGTATCATCAAGGCCCCGTCTCACCATCAAATAATTGACAGTTATTTGATCAAACTTGACAGTTAGTGACACAAAGTGACAGTTAGTATGTATAGTTTGTGTCACTAGTCAAGTTTGACTGTCAAGTTTGATCAAATAACTGTCAATTATTTGATGGTGAGACGGGGCCTTCAGGTTGAGTTTCTGGGATGGGAAGCTCAGGAATCTGCTCATCACCGATCTCATTAGGGGACTTGATGTAAAATTGGCCCCTGGATATGAATCTCCCGTTCGATTTCGCTTCTGATGGCATTGCGTCTGGTCTCTGGGATCAGGTTGTTTCTTATAATTACCCGGTATTGGTCTGATACTCGTTGCTCCGATACTTGAATATCTGGGTACGTCCTGCAGAATTCGGCATACAGCTGTTGTCGGTAGCCGATTGTTTCTTGACAGAGGTTTGTCAGCTTGTAGTAGAAGCGCAAAATGTTTTCATTAATGGACACAGTCCATTTCATGCGCTGCCTCGGTCGTCCCGCTTGAGTGAGCGCCGGCTGATCTTCCAGCGCAGCACCTTCGGCGGGTGGAGCTCTTGTTGTTGTATGGCTCGCTTGTGGTTGTGGTTGTTGTTGGGCTGTAGCTGATTGTATGACAGGGGCCCGCCTCCTCAACACCCTGCCCTGTCACGTCCAGCACCGGCTCCAGACGTGCCCTGGCGATCCCCAGGCAGCGATCCTAAACACAAAGTATTAATCTCCATTCTCATGGGTGTGCATTTTATACCTACTGCCAGGTGTCAGTTTTTGTTGCACGGCAAGCAGTATTCCTGCTACCCTCTGGGTATTGGCGCTACGAATACCCAGAAAGCATCCCCCATTCGCAGGGTGCCGCGCCTGATAGAAGAACCGACAAAAACTCCCACAGGGAGTTGCGCCTATATATTATTATTATTATTATTATTATTAGGGGACAATAGGGGTTAATTTATCAGGATAAAAGATTTCTCCCCATGTGATTTTCTGACGCGATCGAGTAACTGCCAAAATCCCCGCTTCAGCTCCCATACCAATCATGGTACTTATGTTATTTTATGAGTATCTATATGAATGCATTTATTCTACAGTAAAATAACAAGATAACAAGATATTGCACATCCGGAAGTCGTGACGTAACTGGAGACTGGCAAGTTCGTAATGGTTCGTAATCATTCGTAATGTCCGATTAGTTTGAATTGTTCGCGGTTGTAAGCTAAGTGTATTTTATACTTTATTTATGTCATTTATTTTGACAGGAATCTCGACACTAATTTTTTTTTAATACATTGAAGTTTAATGTTAAGGCCGCGTCTCACCATCAAATAATTTGATCAAACAGTTTGAGCAAACTCCGGAAGTACGTCAAAGTGACGTCACCATTGCAGTTTTTTTGAAATTCTAAAAATCTGTGCTCTCACTATCAGTCTAGTTTGATCAAATTTTTTGTATTGAGTTGTCTAACTTGTTTGTACTTTATTTAAAATTAAAATTTTTCATTATTATCCACAATGAACACTCAGGATGTGACGTCACTAACTGTCACTTTCAGTTTGCTCAAACCAGTTTGATCAAATTATTTGATGGTGGGACGCGGCCTTTACGTTGCTAATTGAATAATTTCATCACAGAATGCACACGTATGGTTCTTTTCATGAGCATTTTTCTGTGCATCACAAATGATAGAAAAAAAAGGTTAGTCCGTGATAAATACACATTTATGACATTTATTCTAACATGACATTTTAGTTAAATCTGACAGTTGTCACATTTTATTTGCAATTTGGTATAAAAACAAATCAATTGTGTTTATTGCATTTATAAAATGGTATTTTCTTTAATTTGTATAGTCTTATAAATTGTACAGCTTAATTTGATCAAACTGGTTTGAGCAAACTGAAAGTGACAGTTATTGACGTCACATTCTGAGTGTTCATTGTGGATAATAATGAAAAATTTTAATTTTAAATAAAGTACAAAGACAACTCAATACAAAAAATTTGATCAAACCAGAGCACAGATTTTTAGAATTTCAAAAAACTACAATTGTGACGTCACTTTGACGTACTTCCGGAGTTTGCTCAAACTGTTTGATCAAATTATTTGATGGTGAGACGCGGCCTTTAGAGAGAAATCGAAAAACTGTGACGCACTGAAAAATGCTCATGAAAGGAACCATATCCCATTTAATTTTAACAAGAATTCAAATTCAACTTCCGGTCTCCAGTTACGTCATCAGGCGCGAACTCGGACGTATTTTGAGCTACGGCAACTATCTCGTTATTTATAGTATCATAGCCACCTTTACTTAACAAGCCATGAAGTTGAAACTTGGCAACATCTATTGGTAGACCGACTAATTCTGACAGTTCTCATTTGTTTTTAAATAATTTTCACTTTATTTACAGAGAAACTGAAATATTTTACAATATTTCGTGCTCCAAATTATAAAGAACATTAAAAGGTATGTTATTAAGATGATTTTAGTTCAATATAATATATTTTTATATAAACTTGCGTGCATATAGAAATCCGTCCACTTAAAAATTTTGTCATTTTTAATGTCTCATATTTCCTAAACCTGTTGGCAGATTTAAGTGATTTTTATAATATGTTATAGCCTAATTCTTTAACAATACCGCTGTAATAATATTGTTGCTAAATAGTTAAATTTTTATGGTGTACCGGGCATTTAAAAAATACTGAAATTAAAACCCAACTATAGACTCCGGTTTTCTTAATATTCTGTTTTTTTTATTAATTCGCTTATGTTTAACAACTAGATTTGTTCTTTATCAATTCAGGGTGTTTCTAAATAAGTGCGACAAACTTTAAGGGGAAAGGAACAAAATGAAAAATTTTGACGCCTGTATTTTAAAGGTAATCATTTTTTTCGAATTCTGAGAAAACTAATAAGTATTTTTGAAAAATTTAAACGCAGAATAAAAGATTACTTTATTACGGAGGGCCAAAAGTCCCTTAGAATGAATAAAAAGTTTTTTTAATGACATATTTGAAACTAAAAATCACACTAAATTTTCTTAGGTTTTCACCCCTGTAACTTATTAAAATAAACATAGAAGTTTTCAGGGACTTTGGGTCCTTGGTCCTAACGTAATCTTTCACTCTGCGTTTAAATTTTTGAAAAATACTTATTAGTTTTCTTAGGATTCGAAAAAAATGAATCCCGTTTATATTCTTGTTATTGGTTTTTTTCTATATAATAAACGTTACTTACAAGGAATTACTTTTAATATTATTTTGTACAAACTTCCAATTAATAATATTTTCTTGTTCGACTCAAAAAATACTATAAATTTTACCAGAATTTGTACTTTAAAATCGTAGTTTCGAAAGCGGTAGTCCGAAAGTCAGACTACGGACGTCATCAATTGCGACGTTGCCTTTTTCTCTTCATGGCTTGTAAAGTAAAGGTGGCTATGATAGTATGTATCATGGACCTTTACTTTACAAGCCATGAAGAGAAAAAGGCAACGTCGCAATTGATGACGTCCGTTGTCTGACTTTCGGACTACCGCTTTCGAAACTACGATTTTAAAGTACAAATTCTGGTAAAATTTATAGTATTTTTTGAGTCGAACAAGAAAATATTATTAATTGGAAGTTTGTACAAAATAATATTAAAAGTAATTCCTTGTAAGTAACGTTTATTATACAAAAAAAAAACCAATAAGAATATAAACGGGATTCATTTTTTTCGAATCCTAAGAAAACTAATAAGTATTTTTCAAAAATTTAAACGCAGAGTGAAAGATTACGTTAGGACCAAGGACCCAAAGTCCCTGAAAACTTCTATGTTTATTTTAATAAGTTACAGGGGTGAAAACCTAAGAAAATTTAGTGTGATTTTTAGTTTCAAATATGTCATTAAAAAAACTTTTTATTCATTCTAAGGGACTTTTGGCCCTCCGTAATAAAGTAATCTTTTATTCTGCGTTTAAATTTTTCAAAAATACGTATTAGTTTTCTCAGAATTCGAAAAAAATGATTACCTTTAAAATACAGGCGTCAAAATTTTTCATTTTGTTCCTTTCCCCTTAAAGTTTGTCGCACTTATTTAGAAACACCCTGAATTGATAAAGAACAAATCTAGTTGTTAAACATAAGCAAACTAATAAAAAAAAACAGAATGTTAAGAAAACCGGAGTCTATAGTTGGGTTTTAATTTCAGTATTTTTTAAATGCCCGGTACACCATAAAAATTTAACTGTTTGCCAACAATATTATTACAGAGGCATTGTTAAAGAATTAGGCTATAGCATATTACAAAAATCACTTAAATCTGCCAACAGGTTTAGGAAATATGAGACATTAAAAATGACAAAATTTTTAAGTGGACGGATTTCTATATGCACGCAAGTTTATATAAAAATATATTATATTGAACTAAAATCATCTTAATAACATACCTTTTAATGTTCTTTATAATTTGGAGCACGAAATATTGTAAAATATTTCAGTTTCTCTGTAAATACAGTGAAAATTATTTAAAAACAAATGAGAACTGTCAGAATTAATCGGTCTACCAATAGATGTTGCCAAGTTTCAACTTCATGGCTTGTTAAGTAAAGGTGGCTATGGACCATAGCCGTAATACCATAGCCACCTTTACTTTACAAGCCATGAAGAGAAAAAGGCAACGTCGCAATTGATGACGTCCGTAGTCTGACTTTCGGACTACCGCTTTCGAAACTACGATTTTAAAGTACAAATTCTGGTAAAATTAATAGTATTTTTTGAGTCGAACAAGAAAATATTATTAATTAGAAGTTTGTACAAAATAATATTAAAAGTAATTCCTTGTAAGTAACGTTTATTATACAAAAAAAAAAACAATAACAAGAATATAAACGGGATTCATTTTTTTCGAATCCTAAGAAAACTAATAAGTAAGTATTTTTCAAAAATCTAAACGCAGGGTTAAAGATTACGTTAGGATCGAGGGCCCAAAGTCCCTGAAAAGTTCTATGTTTATTTTAATAAGTTACATGGGTGAAAAACTAAGAAAATTTAGTGTGATTTTTAGTTTCAAATATGTCATTAAAAAACTTTTTATTCATTCTAAGGGACTTTTGGCCCTCGGTAATAAAGTAATCTTTTATTCTGCGTTTAAATTTTTCAAAAATACTTATTAGTTTTCTCAGAATTCGAAAAAAATGATTACATTTAAAATACAGGCGTCAAAATTTTTCATTTTGTTCCTTTCCCCTTAAAGTTTGTCGCACTTATTTAGAAACACCCTGAATTGATAAAGAACAAATCTAGTTGTTAAACATAAGCGAATTAATCAAAAAAACAGAATGTTAAGAAAACTGGAGTCTATAGTTGGGTTTTAATTTCAGTATTTTATAAATGCCCGGTACACCATAAAATTTAAATGGTTAGCAAAAATATTATTACAGCGGTATTGTTAAAGAATTAGGCTATAACATATTAAAAAAATCACTTAAATCTGCCAACAGATTTAGGAAATATAAGACATTAAAAATGACAAATTTTTTAAGTGCACGGCTTTCTATATGCACGCAAGTTTATATAAAAATATATTATATTGAACTAAAATCATCTTAATAACATACCTTTTAATGTTCTTTATAATTTGGAGCACGAAATATTGTAAAATATTTCAGTTTCTCTGTAAATACAGTGAAAATTATTTAAAAACAAATGAGAACTGTCAGAATTAATCGGTCTACCAATAGATGTTGCCAAGTTTCAACTAATCGAATGATTTCTGAGTTCTTGCCATGCCTTCGATTTTCGCTGGATGTGCTGTCAAAGTCAAATGTCATAAGTCAAATGACATTTGACTTTGAAGTTTGAAATCAAATAACATTTTTTTTGACAAATTTCTTTGTTCTTGTTCTTTATGCTGTGATTAGGATTAAAATTGTTTATGTTTTAAATAAAATTATCTTTTCTACTTTTCTTGAAGTTGAAAGGAAATTTAAATGGAAGTGAAACAAGAATCAATTATTAATTTTCCAAAAGAAGAATGTGAAATCAAAGTAGAAAATATTGATGTCCATGATGTTGAAGTTTCTTATTCTGTTAAAACTGAAGTAAAGGATGAATTATTAGAGTCATGTTCTCCGAATAATGATACACACAGTAATTTTGATGATGCGAATTCTATAGACTCACAAACTAAGGCATTTTATATTGAAGACATCAAGTTAGAAGAGGAGGATAAGCCGGATATAATTCCTATTGAAAATGGTAATTATATATTTTTTTATTACAAATGAGGGGATTGGAAACTAAGGGTTATAAGTGATAAAAAGGTTTAGTTGAGAAAAACAAAGTAAAAGATAATTATACATAATAATATATATTATGCTACAGTTCAAGTTGATTCTCAGTTAGAGTTGACTGTTCCTAGTTTGAGTCGACTCCAACTAAAAGTTGCAGCAAGAGTTGATTTGAAAAGTGTAACTAGTTGAAGTAGACCGTTCCTAACCTTTGTTAGTAAAAGTAGATCGCGAAAAAAATATAATCAAGGCTTACTAGATTGGGTTGACTATTCCTGGATCGATTCGGTAAATGTAGATTATAAGAGTATAATCTTACATGCTTTTTTGATGAGTGTGCATCTCTTTGTTTTAACCGTTTCAACTACTTATCACAATGTAAACATATATATTTATTTATTTATTTATTACGGGATGTCCCCATTTTTACAAATAACAAAAATAAAAATTTTTTACAAAAGTAAACTAAAAAACTTACTACTAATAAAATTATTTTGGTGCTACTTCGGTATGCGGTCTACGGCAGAGTTTCTAGTTTGGTATGCGGTTGACCATCTAATATGCGATCTACGGCAGTTTAGCTGATTCGGCATGCGGTCTACGTACAAAAACAAATTAGAGAAACTATTACAAACTTTTTATTTATTATTTATATTTATACTTTACTTTACTTTATTTATTTTTATTTATTTATTTATTTCTACGGTAGAACCATTTACAAAATACAAAAACAAAAAAAAATAGAATAAGTAAGATCATGTATAAAAAACAATGAATATAAGACAATTAACCAATAAAATTTGTAAAATAACACAGTACATATATCAAATCACAGTTAGAAAATGAAAAATATCACATATTTAACTAATTAAATTCTCAAGTTGCCTCTTGAAGTCATTAATGCCTAGACAGAATGGGTCAAGTTTCATGTCATTGCAAAAACTGAGCATTCTCGACAAGGGAAAATGACGAGAATACTCAGTTCTATGAAAAGGAATATGAAAGAGTGCAGTGTGTCGAGTTCTATGAATTGTATTGAAGTACACATTATCTAACAACGAGGGACAATTAATATCATTGTTTAGAAGTTTAAATAAAAACAACATATCAGCTCTCAACCTGCGGTTCTTCAGTGTAGTAATGTTAAATTGAGACATTATTCCAGAATAATCTATGACAAAATTCTCAGTATTTCTTATATTAGTATGTGCTTTATAAGCCAAAGATCTTAGAAACTTCCGCTGAACGCTCTCCAATCCATCAATGTAGACTTGATGAAACGGAGACCAAACAACAGAGCAGTATTCAAGTCCTGAGGGCACTAGAGAGCAGTACAGTAATTTGAATACAGTAGGTGAGAGATCATGACTGTTGCGATAAATAAACCCAAGATTGCGAAATCCTGTTTCCTTAATTTTAAGATAATGGCTTCTAAATGTCAATGCACAATCCAATAATACACCCAAATCTTTAATCTCAGTAACTGAATTCAAGAGTACATCATTAAGAACATATCTATTAGCTGTTAGATTATTTATACGACCAAATGAAATACAAGAACATTTAGTCGGGTTTAGGCTTAAACCATTTTGTTTCGACCATAAACATATATTATTAAGGCTATGGGTACATAATTCGCAAATATTTTACGTGTATCCCTACTTTTTCTGTCTTTACACGGCAAATTACGTGTAGTAAAATTCACACTGGTGTGGATATGTAAACATTACTAGAATGTCATTCTACTTGAAAATGTCATAATTAATTTAAAGAGATGGCTTTTGAATGTTCTTGGATAACTGTTATTTTTATAAATGCAAATTATTAATTCAGTTAATAAATGTGATAATTTTTTCACTAACTATGTTTTCAGTGATTGTAATAATTTATTTGTACAACAAAAACTAATAATCAATTGAGAAAAGAGGAAAAGTGTTAAAGTGATTTTTTAATAATATGTTGTTATTTTGGAACGCTTACAATTTTGAACATCTCTAACAACAAAATACTTGGATCACAGGATATATCTGATGTATTCTCTGCTTGGATCTTTCACAAATAATACACAATAAATAACTTTTTATTAAGTTCACGTCTTAAATCAATTATTTATCAAATACACTATCAATAATATTTAATAAATTTCTCAAAATATTCCCGATGCAATGTCAAATATTTAAAATTGTCACTGATTGTCAGTGTCTGACTGACAATATATGCTGACAATATTATATTCGGTTGAGTGCGTTGTAAGACAAAGACAGATTTGGAAAATATTACCACGGCATTGTGTTCATTTTTTTCAAATCCTGAAAAAACCAATAAATATTTTTGAAAAATTTAAACGCAGAATGAAAGACTAAATTATTACCGAGGGCCGAAAGTCCCTTAGAATAAATAAAAAGTTTATTTTGAATGAGATATTTGAATTTAAAAATCACACTAAATTTTCTCTTAGTTATTTCACCCCTGTAACTTATTAAAATAAACATTGTAGAAGTTCTCAGGGACTTTCGGCCCTCGCTAATAACGTAATCTTTCATTCTGCGTTTAAATTTTTCAAAAATACTTATTAGTTTTCTCAGGATTTGAAAAAAATGAATCCCCATTTGAATAGCATTGCAGCCGAAAATACGTTCCGATCCTCTTAACATCATCTTGCAGGAGATCTTTATCTGATATATCCTGTATGTAACGAAATAACTTAAGATCATCAGCAAATAGTAGAAAGTGTGAGTTTTTGATAGCCTTACCAATATTGTTAACGAACAAGTTAAAGAGCAAGGGACCACAATGAGACCCTTGTGGGACACCAGAACAACAATGGAATTCTTTAGAAACATAATTGTTGATACGAACTTGTTGTGTACGACCCATCAAAAAGTTTTTAATCCAATTAACAATGGGTTCACCAAAGCCAGATGCACGAAGTTTATGAACCAACAGGTTATGATTAACCCTGTCAAATGCCTTTGAGAAATCAGTATAAATGCTGTCGACCTGAATCTTATTCTCAAATGCACCCAACAAGTATTGTTGGTAGTTGACAAGGTTTGTTACAGTTGACTTTCCGTTAGAAAAACCATGTTGCTCATCAACAATTATGTTTCGGCAAGCCCAGGTAAGACCCATCGATACCAATTTATCTAGAAGTTTTGGGATTGCTGATTGAATAGTTATACCTCTATAATTATTTACACACTCGTGATTGCCAGATTTATGGATAGGTGTAAGAAAACTATTTTTCCAATAATGTGGAAATATAGATGATGATAATGATAAATTAAAAATTTGTTGTAAAGGGTTACAAAGGGAAAACACACAGTTCTTAATAAGTGCTGCAGGTATACCATCAGGCCCTGAAGAATATGTAGTTTTTAAACTCATAATTCCCTCAAAAACATCAGTCAGACTAAATTCCAGAGTTTGGATATCAACACTGTAGTCTAATTCAAAGTTAGGTAAATTATACTCACTATCATTATATGTACCCGAAAAATAATTGGCAAATAGATTGACTATCTCCTCACCACACTGAGCTATTACATCCCCACCTTCATTAGACATCACATTAGGATAAGTGTTAGACCCACGTGTAGCATTAACATGTCTCCAAAAAGAGCGGGGATTGCTTGAAAGATTTGCTTGAATATTCTCTAAATAGTTTTTATAACATACTGCTTGTAATGATTTACATCTTTCCCTTAGCACTGAAAATTCCTCATATGAGTTGCCTGATGCTTTAAAATTCCGGTGAGCTATTTTTTTCTGTATGACAAGTTCAATCAATTCTCGTGAGAACCAAACAGGAAAGTTCAATGATTTAAACCGATTGACAGGAACAAACATACTGATGGCGTCATATAAAACATGGTAAAAATTATCTATGCAGCAATTAATATGTGATACATCTAATACCTCATTCCAAGGAATTGATGCTAAATGTTCATTTAAAACCTGATAATTACATTTTTTAAAATCATGATAAAAGACATCATATTTAAGAAACAAATTTAAATTAGCTGCTGGTAACAATATAGTATAAGCTGAATGATGCTGAGAAGTATTCAATAGAATATCAGTAGAAATCGACACAACTGCATCCCTCTGCGTACAGAAAACTAGATCTAAAAATGTATCATTAAGGTTAGGCAAAGTATTTACTTGTGACATATTAAGAAAATTGTAACAAGTACAAATAATATTTGCTGAATAGTGTTGCGGACACTCAACTGTTACACCATCATTGAGATTATACCAGGATGCCTCAGGTAGGTTGTAGTCACCACAAATACAAAACTCACAGTCACTGAATCTATCTGCTAAGTTCAACATACATGTGGAATGCTCCTCATATAATGACCCAGATGACCGCGGAGGAAAGTACACAGCACCAATGATTAACTTTTTAGTAGAACACATTACCTGTGCAAACACATGTTCCACAGAGGAATCGATGGGCTTAACCATCATTGAACGAAGACGCTTATGGATGGCAATAAGGACACCACCACCACGAGTCTTCGAACTAGTTTGAGTGTCTCTATCATGCCTAAACACATTAAAGTCACCCAAACCCAATTCAGCATCTAAGATTTTAGAAGTAAGCCATGTTTCAATGATAACAATAATATCGTAACTAGAAAGAAGCACAGCCTGTCTGAAATTCGGAAGTTTGGTGCACATACCCCCAGCATTCTGAAAATATAATCTCAACGATCGTTTTTTGAATTATTGAATTTCTTGACGATTCTTGGCACCCCATTAAAGTATTTGATCATCAAATCCGTTTCACCCTGTGTTTTCCTGTGTTCCAATTCCTGATAAACTACCTTCACTTTCTCACGTTGCAATAGGGTAAGATCAGCTCCAATACGCAGCTTTGAACCCATTAAGGCTCTGCGTTGTTTTAAACAGGACATAACAAGGGCTGAATCATTGAATGCGACTTTAAGAGGTCTTGTTTTATCCGCTAGTCGACCAAGACGAAAGGCTTTAAAGGTGCTGTTGGTTACACCAATTTTATTGAGAACACCACGTACCTCATTTCTATCATGTTCAGCACGGATGTTAGAATCATTTGAATGGTTTTCAGGTACATTATATATAATAATATTTTTGGCTCTCCGGCTCCTGTCTTCTAGCTCCTCAAAAACTGCATCAGTATTTAGTGTTGGGGAAGATTTTAGCTCCTGAATCTCCTTTTTAAGACTAACCACCTCTTGTTGAAGTTCCTGGACAATCCTGACCACCATGGGCGCCGATTTAAATGCATTACGACACTCAACACAAAGATAGAGAAGGTTTCTTTTTTGTAGAACCACAGCCCTTGTTTCTGAGCTAGAGAGGCCTGAGCAACCCTCTGACAAGTGAAACACTACACGGCAGCAGTCACAGTATAAGGGTTTATCTTCACCTTCAATGGAATATTTACATTTTGAACACAGTTCTGAAGGCATGGTTAACCTCACTTTTGAATTTTAATTTAAGGCAGAAATGATTATTAACAGCTAAATCTTACATGTACATGTAAAAAGTAAATAAATAAAGTATGTTCCTAATTATTTTTGGCAATTAACATTATGTAATTTAACTTAAAACTTAATCAAAATTTTGTCAAATATTCTAGGTTGACAGATCTTCTTCTCATTGAGCAAGCTGTTGAACAAACGTATACTTGTCATACTTGTGCTTAACTTCACACTTCACGTGTTATTCTGTCTAAATCCCGAACCGAGGATTAGCGGCGTGTAATTTGGGTTGCCTATATAAACTTGAATCAACGAAATGGGCCTTGAGTGTTAATTTAAAACGCTGAAAAGACCATTTAGTGATAATAAAAAGGGTGGGTTGTGATTGCGCGCAGCGGTCAAATACCTCCTGCCCTGCGGTTCTCTCACTCTAATACCCGTAAGTTGGGTTTGGACCGAAGGGTTAGGTCTTCCTCCTTTCAGGCAAAAACTGATATTTACTGCGGTTGCATGATATTTAATATTAAAATAGTATTGGATGTGGTAGAATGTAGACTCTTGGTATAATTACCAATTGAACAGTGAAGCTGTTAGTAATAATAAAATAGTAATGTTTGTAATAGTTTCTCTAATTTGTTTTTGTAGGTAGACAGCATGCCGAATCAGCTAAATTGCCGTAGACCACATATTAGACAGTAGACCACATACTGAAGTGACACCATTATTTTTTCATTTTAATTGTGGCTTATTTCCCATGTAAATAATTAATCAACAAAAATAAAGTATTCTAACCATAACAAGTGCTGCTTACTTGTATCTTTATGGAATACTGGACATGAAGCGTAAGCGGCGTGGAATCGTCAACGCAGACAAGCTTCAAGTCGCCAGGCGTACAACGATGTCAGTCGCTTTTAGTACGCTTGAGTGTTAGAACACCTTTTTTGACAGAATTTTATGAGAATGGCGGATCAAATATTAAAATTTGTCCAACTGATTGAAAATTATCAGTGTTTATATAATAATACCCAAACAAGAGTACTCCAGAAAAATGTGTGGAATTTAGAGTCATCTTTAGACAACTCTTTGGCGGCAATAAATAACCTTCTGTTGTAGTTTTTGTAAATATAAGGATGCACCCAAAATTTCCTCTGTTTCTTTTTTTGCGGTGCCGAAGATAATTTAACAAAGTAAGTCTTTTTCATCACTTAACATCTTTGCAACTACTGTAAAAGCATGGAAAACCTTAAAACAAGACGATGGCATGCCGCATGCAAATCGAATCGTTTGCGGATTTTAAGGCGTAAAGGAATCGTCACTGCATGACAAAACTTATACGCGTCTATGACGATACACTTCGTGTGCAGAATGCCTAAGTAAATTAAATTTCCTGAGAATATTATTAAAATGAAAATCTCTGACAATTAAAATCAAATAAAATGAAGACTCCAAGGTAAAGGTCACTCATCTTCGATTCCTTACATACTCAGTCAGGCAGTGCTTAAATCTTACAAATCTTGTATCCACCAGATCATAAGATTGACTAAAGTCATTTCCCAGTGTCTGAATCCTGTTAGTCAGAGAATTTGCCATAGTTAGTGTGATAGTGTTTTATAGAAAATACGGGCATGTCTCTAAGAATTCTAGTGCTACATCTAAAGTTGATAAGACTTAATAAATCAGAACAGTCGGTAGTATGATCAAGTAGTTTACAGAGAAAAATTAAATCACATTTAGTTCTGTAGTCTTCTAAGGAACTGATATTTAGCCTTGACCTTAATTCCACCAAAGACATGTTCTTTAAGTTTAATCTATAAGCACAAATCCGGAGAAACTTATTTTGAATTTTTTCAAGGGTGTAAATATGGTTAAAATAGTATGGTGACCATACTATAGAAGCATAAGACAGGATGTTACGGACGAAAGTAAGATATAAAATTCTATATGTAGGTACGGAAAGATCTCGAGAGTTTCTTGTGATAAAACCTAGATTACGGTATGCTTTAATTGACAAATTCATGTACCATTTCATCGATGTAATTATGGCCTCAATGAACCTATAACTAGAATGTTACGTCTAGCAAATCAAAATACCGAGAGGCTTAATTTTAGTTCCACACCCAACCAATTTATACGCAACTTACAACAAATTAATATTGCCTCTTAATTGTTTTGTTATGTCCACCTTTACCAGTCTGTTTCTAATTTGTTTTGTATGTAATTTATATTATTTATGTTAACTCTATTTTAACTATTATATTTTATGTGTTATATATATATG
Organism: Diabrotica virgifera virgifera; assembly: GCF_917563875.1. Lineage (NCBI taxonomy): Eukaryota > Metazoa > Arthropoda > Insecta > Coleoptera > Chrysomelidae > Diabrotica > Diabrotica virgifera. Next base: position 64,591,948 of record NC_065451.1, read on the forward strand.
ACTTATATTTAGTATACTAAATTGTTCCAAAATTTGTAAACAATTGTAACTTTATTGGGCTTGTCCCGTGGAAATAAAAAAACAGAACAAAACAAATTGTTATTGTGTGGGATAAATGACAAGTAACTGTCAAATAACACCCCCAAATCTTTTATTTCAGTCACTCTTGATAGAACGCTTGTATTAATGTGATAGTCAAACACAACATTATTTTTAGATTTGCTAAAGGATATAACAAAACACTTATCTTTATTTAACTGGAGACAATTGGAAAGAGACCAATTTTATAGAGAAGTCAAGTCTTCCTGGATCCTTAAGGCTGTATGACACTATACATTTTCTTGTATCATTTCTAATATCGTTTCTGATATGTCAAAAAAATGCATAGTGTCATACACAGATACAAGAAACGATATCAGAAACGATACAAGAATTTGTGTCAGGCACAGATTATTGTACAAGAACTGCGCCAATTTCTGCGCAAAGAGCAAAAACGTAAAACCTGCTGGTAAAACATCTAAAATGTCATAATTACTTACTCATAATGGCGGCTGAAATGAAAATGGGATAATGTATTGATGAATTTATTTGTGTTTTTGTAGGTATTATTTATAAATCTTTTATTGATACTTAATATACCGTTTGGTATGGACTACTGTTCTACTAATAACCATATATTTAGCTCCTAGTAAAGTTCAAACTATAAATTTAGGTTTCATGGTGCATAATTTTTTAATAGACGAAAATACAATAGTTCCTAATTTGGATCAAACTGAAGATAATTCTAATGCAAATATTTTAGCACAAATATCAAAACAAAATAAAAACACACATAATCAACCTCAGTCAACGTAAAATTCTGGTTAACATTAAAATGTTAATTATATAAAAGTTTATAAATTTTATAAAATATTTAAAATCAGCTGTGTCTGTAGATGCAGTACTACCATAACGTGACACAGGGTGACAAACAAAATTTCGACCAATCACGTGCCGAATTTCATACAATTTTCGATACAAGAACTTGCATAGTGTCATACAGGGCACAAATGTACGTACAAGAAATGATACAAGAAAATGTATACAAGAAACGATATCAGAAACGATATTAGAAATGATACAAGAAAATGCATAGTGTCATACAGCCTTTAGACAATCAGACAGATTTGAAACTTTGTGAAATATAGCTTAAGGTCATCGGCAAATAGCAAAAACTGACAAACTTTTATTACCTCAGAAATATCATTAATAAACAAGTTAAAGAGAAGAGAACCCACATGATATCCAGTAACATTTCATTTTTAGAGCCGGTTGTTTGTGTGAATCAACTCTCACTAAATGGCATTGGGAAGAGTATACTTTTTCTAGTTAGAGTCTACTTTTACCATAGTTTATTTTTTAATCAGGAGGAGTAAACTAAAAAGACGGATTCAGACCCAAGAAAGTCACTAGAAAAATAACCAAATACATCTTCTTTTTTAGTTGATCATGTCATCCCTCAATGGTAATCCATAAATATTATGTTATATTAATACGTCACTAAAGAGTTCTAAAAATAACTGCTTTTTACTTATATAAAAGCAGACTAAAAATCTAAAAATTAAATTAATAACAGAAAACACAAAAAATCGCTGATATAACTTAATTGCTTGCTTGCTTGGTTATTGGCCTTGCTTTATGCAATTTGGCCAGCTCGATCTGGTCAGGTTGGCGGTCACAACGTTGACATTGACTGGCTCATGACCATGTCGAGCCCGCCGAATATGTCTACTTCTTGATTTAATTAATTTAATAACTTAATTAACCTATGAAATGTTAATCGTGTCAAAATGTGATAAATGTCACTAGTGTCAAAATTTTATATCAGTGGAGTAAACTTACCTGCGGTTGGACCAATTACAAACAAGTATTACTGCGCAGTAAATTTGAATCACTCCTCTTGGTTTAAAAACAAACCATAGTAAATGTTGAATAAAAATCTTCATTTTATATTTTTTATAATAAACTTTTACCAAAAACCAGCCGTTTGAGTTGACTAGAACTAGGAATAGTCAACTTGAACTGTAACATATACATAATAAACGAATTAACCACTTTGGACTTATAAATTTTGGATTAATTTTGTACATTTCAGTTAACTACTAGAGATTGCAATTGCTGGATCCAGCATCTAGCAACCCAGCTGGATCCAGCGCTTTTTTCACGCTCTGGATCCAGCAAACCGTTCTGGATCCAGCAGCGTGGATCCGCAAACATGTCAAATTCGAAATAAGTTATTTAATGTCTCAATTAGCCTCTTTATTCAAAGCCGTGAGTCGGCAACTTGCCATTCTATCGCGCTGGCAGTAGCTCAGTATGCTGGAAAGTTTCTATATCTTAAAAGTTTGAATCTATAAAGCGTTGATATACATTGATTCTGCGATAAAATTCTATACTGGCGAGTGGTCAATAATCAATGAGTTAATCGCCACTTTTAACCGGCTGTAGAAGCTCTTTGCAGAATAGAGTCCACTTTGATAACGGCCGACACAACCATGTAATTTGTCTTAGACAAACTAAATAGCCAGGACTCTAGCCTTAATGCCGATCTATCAGAAGCACTACACAACAGAATCACAGAACGGCGACTCTATGAGATTACAGGTACATTAGTGTATTTACAAAATCAAAAAAAGTATGACGAAGGACTAAACAATCCTGGTTACTTCCCCATGCCGAAAAAGAATGCAATGCAACAAGAGATGAAAAATTTGTTGATTCATATAAATAAACAAGTAGCTGTAGAACCACTACAAAAGATAATGGAAGAAGATGAGCTATCTAATCCGAAGCCCCTGAATTTTACTTTGAAACAAGAACTTGAGATTGAATTGAAAACAGAAAGAGAAAACATCTACAGCGTGTCTACTTAAGTTGGAAACATATGGGAAACTTTTTTATTATTAATTTTACGAAAAAAAGTTATTCCTTATAAAAAGTTCTGCATGCCCCGAAACCTAAGATTCAATCATCAGATATCAAATTGTCTCAATATTATACGAGGTATGTCAAAAAATATGAATTTCGGTCAAGGCTAAAGTACCTTTATTTCTCTCAATATCGAAAATTCTTATAATAAAAAGTTGTTTGGAATCAAAAACTAAGATCAAATATGCAATTACATGCTTCTAGATAAAAAAAAAATTCTCAAATTTATGGATACCCTACATCGTTTTTAATTATTACAAATATGATAATTCGTTTATTATTCATTTTACGAAAAAAAGTTATTCTTCATAAAAAGCTTTGCATGGTCTAAAATCTAAGACACAACCATGATATATCAACTTTTATTAATTTTATACGAGGTGTGTCAAAAAATATGAAATTCGCTCAAGATTATAGTACCTTTATATTTCACAATATTTCAATTAGAAGGATGTTATTGCATATTGAAACATAGTTTTTAATTCTAAACAACTTTTTTAATAACCGTTTTCATATTTTTTGACATACCTCGTATAAAATTATTAAAATGTAATATCTGATGGTTGCATCTTCGGTGTTAGGACATACAGAGCTTTTTATAAAGAATACCTTTTTTTCGTAAAAGTAATAATAAAAGAGTTATCGTATGTGTAATAAATAAAAACGAAGTTAGTATCAATAAATTTGAGAAAAATTTGGAAAATATTTTTTTCTAATTAGAAGCATGTAATTGCATATTTGATCTTAGTTTATATTTCCAAACAACTTTTCATAATAAGAATTTTCGATATTGAGAGAAATAAAGGTACTTTACTCTTGAACGAAGTTCATATTTTTTGACATACCTCGTATAATATTGAGAAAATTTGATATCTGTTGATTGAATCTTAGGTTTTAGAGCATGCAGAACTTTTTATAAAGAATAACTTTTTTTCGTAAAATGCACAACAAAAAAGTTTCCCATATGTTTCCAACTTAAGTAGACACGTATATAAAAAAACTAGTTCTCAAAAAGATTGCGAAAAGATTTTGGAAAAGGAAATGGCGGTTTATAAGACCGAAGGAGTGAAAATCGATCATTTGTCAATGGTCTGTGACTATTTGATGATTTTGATGACCTTAAAACTGACCAGCACAGAGGCCGGAAGGGCTTTCTCCACAACTGGCTATATGTATGTGCGAAGTAGGTAAGGCCTATGTTTTTAAGTTATCACTTTTAAAAAACTAAGTAATTCAAGTTTCTATTGTTTAGAAATTTAGCATACAGACAAAAAAAAACATTAAAATCGTGTTTTTATTTTGATTCCACATTTTGCTAGATCCAGCTGGATTCAGGCCAATCTTGCAAAAATCCAGTTGGATTGAAAATTCTGCTGGATTGCAATCCCGATTAACTACACTTGAGAGCCCAAAAATAGTCTACTCAAAAGTAAAATAAGTTATATTTTTTTATTACTCTGTTTGGCAAGGGTTTGGAGATTTGAATTACTATCGAGATGAGAAGATAAATTATTACCATTTTGAACATGAGCAGTATTATCTAAATAAGAACTATTAGATGAGATTAGAGAGCTATGGTTACCTGCGTAGCCATTAGGTTGAGAATTTGAACCATTATTATATAGAGAATGTGAATGACTCCTATTACTAGTAATTGGAGGAGAATATTGATTTTCGCCCATTTTTATGTGCATTAACGAATTGTGTGACTTTGAGCAAAAAGAACATTTTTTAGAGGATTTGCACTCTTTTAAATTGTGTTTACCAAAACAATTTATACATAAATTTTTTGCCCTAATAAATTGCAATTTGGCGGAATGAGGTATATCTTTAAACTCAGAGCAAGTGTAAATTTTATGGCCCACCTTGTTACAGTAGGTACAAATTAATTGAAATTGGTGATTTGAAGTTAACTCATGCACTGTCGAATGAGATGAGAAATTTTTTCTGGCAGTTTTAGAACATTTTCCAGAATTACTGCACGTTTTTCTAAGAATTTAAAAAAACTATTTTAAGTAGGTATTTTACCGTGATTCCTCTTAGATTCATATGCCTTAGCCGATTGAAAATCTAACTTCTTTTTTAGAATGAATATAAGCGTTAAGTCAAATAAATTTTTGGAAGTTAAATTCAAATTTTTTAGTGACAAAATATTTTTTTTAATTGTAGTGATTAATTCTCTTAATGTGTCTTACTTACATTTAAAAATATTATTACAATCAAAAATTGCTTGCAAATAAGAACTTATTATGGCGAATTTGTTTTCGTATCTCTTCTTTAAAATATTTAACGCAATTACAAAATTTTCATTAATTATCGGTAATGAATCTATAAGTTGAAGGCTTTCACCTTTTAAATAACTCTTTAAGTACACACGTTTTTAGACATCTGTTAATGTCTCATTTTTCACTATGAGCGCATCGAAGAGCTCAATGAACGATTGAAAGTGTCTAATATGACCGGAGAATGGTGAAATTTTTATGTCCGGAAGACGAACTGCTATTGGAGCACTATAAGAACCCTCACTAGATGAACTGGATCTTATCTGAGAAGGTGCAGCTTTTAATTTATTAATACAAGCGGTCAAATCGCTTACAAGTTTGAAATATTTATTTTCTATTAGCTCTCTATCTTTTTCTTCTTTGTCTGTATCTGATACAAGGAATTCGATTTCATTTTGTGCTTTTTTATAATCATGAAATATTATATGAAATCTACTTAATCGCGTCTCAAACTGGGTAACATCTAATTCTACGTCTTTATTGGCTATAAACCAGTTATACATACGAGTAAGAGAAGACTTATCAATTTTTCTGTATTTTTTGAACTCATCCATTTTTATTAAAGATATTGGAACTCGAAAATGTCTTTGAATCACAGAATTTAATGATTTTAATGTCTTTGAATAACTGATAGCCAAATAGAATAATGAAACAAAGGGTATATAAGTGAAATGATCTCACCCAGTATGATATCCTTTTGCTGTTGTGTCGGCGAATATTCTTGAAGAACCTTCCATAGGCTTTATGCTGGTCAAAAATCCGGCTCGATGTAGGCCAAATGAAGAAGTACCGCTTTGGTTTTAAATCCCAAACCGTTTTCTCCGTCTCTTGGTTGAAGAATAAATGACTTCTTTTTCCTAATTGGTTTATTTAAAAAAAACTACACTCACTAAAGCTAAGTTTAGCTTGTAGGCCAGACACAGCGAGAATTAATCTGTTGTACAAAAAAAGTCCCAAATATTAATTGGGACTTAATTATGAACTATTATAATGTAAAAAGCTATCGTTTTTTGAATATGTGTAATATTGACAAATATTTTTTTAGGAATTATCAGTAGTAATAGCACAAGAGCTCTAAAATTATTGAATTTTTCCCGAGTGACACTTTGACAGTTTTAATTTCACGACCCGAAGGGGAGTGAAATTATGTCAAAAGTGTCACGAGGGCAAAATATTCTATATTAATTTTAGAGATCGAGTGCAATTTGTTGTGATTATTTCATGAATAAAACTGTTCAAAATAAAAATTTTATTGTAATTTATTTATGTAAGTACAAATTAGTACAATTAAACACACAGTTGTTATAAATATTTGACGGTTGAAAGTCATCACTTTTATCATTTTTAAAACATTAATTGTCATTAATGTCACTGAACGTAGCAACGAAGGGCATCTGACGTAATATACTTGACGACGGGACATTATCAAAAATTTTCGGGTATAATATCACAAGAGAGTGAGAATAAACTGAAAATAATGCGACAGTTTTTCGAAAATTTGTTGTCTGGCAATAGAAAAGAGAGCCCGCAGGGCTCGAGTGGCTATTGCCCAATGACAACAAATTTGAGTAAAAATGAAGCATTATTTTCTTACTTATTCTTACTGTCGTGTGATATTCGTAAGATTATTTTTTAATACGTATATTATGGATATTTTCTTAAATGTGACAGTTGTCAAAACTAGGAAATTGGTAAACAAAAAAATTCTGTCGGGAATTTTCTACAGTAGATAATTCTCAGTATAATTTTAATCTGATTGGACAGAATTAAACACGTGATCAAATATCTTACTATACGATTGGAAGTTAAAACCATTAAAAAATAATCAGTTTAATGTTTATTTCTGTAGCTTTCTATTGGTCAGAATCTCCTATGAATGAAATAATCACTGTCATTTTTTTTGAGATTAATTTTTTAAGAAGGCCAAAATCGTGTATTAAATGTGACATAATTTTAGGGGCGTAATAAAGCAAAGATTAGAATTTAGATTATTTAATAAAGTTTCAACAACTTCTTCTGCCTCAAATTTTATTATGCTTATAATTTGATTGTCGAATTCCCTTGTCTTTGTATTCATTTTCCCTTATTCCTAAATATTTATACAATGACCGGCAAAAAAAGTGGCCACCCTATAAATTTTCGAAAATAAAAGTTTATTGGAAGTTTTATGCACCGTTTCATATTGTATTCGCGGTGTGCAAGTACTTGGAAGGGATACGCGAAACGATCGTGCGCGAATAGCGGAGAAATATTGCAACTTTCTTAAATAATTCATATTGTCAACTGAAATTGTCAAATTGACGTACATTTCATACCTATTGTCATTTAAGAAGAAAAATTATATATTGCTTCACAATATTGATATGATATGCAATTATTATATAAAGGTAAATTTAATTAATTGTATTTTGCTTGCAATACTGCATTTTAATAACTAATTTTATTTACTACATACAATTGTTTACTTTTGAATTACACAACCTAAATCTTATTTTTTCTTCTTATTATTTTTTTTTGGACTATGGCCTTGACAATTATCCAGTAACCAGGACCATATGATTGGCCAATATAATTAAAAATGCGAATAAAAGTTCAGAGTGTAGAAATAGGTGTCGCTTTTCCGAACTTGCACGGTCCCAATACTCAACATCTTTCAATTTTAAAATGAAAAACGACCGTTACTGCTTGATTCGTTAGCATAGTTTATTTAATTAGAAGGCTAGAAAAGAAAATAGTGTAATATCAAAACGAATTACAAACAATAAAAATTACGAGAGAACTTAAACAAAATTAAAAAACAAAATAATCGCTTCGTTTTGATTCAATTCGAGTCTCTTGCCATCCCCTGACACCTGGTGTTTCGGAATCTATCCCTTGTCAAAGAGGCTTTACAAGAATACTGAATTGCATCATAACGAAACGAAGAATAACTGCAGATATTAAAATATTTGCAGCGGAGTGTGGTTAGACTGTCCTCTAACGGGGAATGACGAAATGAGTGAAAATAATTTTATAAAATAATAAATAAATAATATAATATAATGAAATAAATAATAATTTTTAAAATAAATTATTTTCACTCATTTTATCATTCCCCGTTAGGGGACAGTCCAACCACACTCCGCTGCAAATATTTTAATATCTGCAGTTATTCTTCGTTTCGTTATGGTGCAATTCAGTCTTCTTGTAAAGCCTCTTTGACAAGGGATAGATTCCGAAGCACCAGGTGTCAGGGGATTGCAAGAGACTCGAATTGAATCAAAATGAAACGATTATTTTGTTTTTTATTATACCTTACTCGGTTTTAGAGAACAAATGACCACGTTTCATTAAAATAATCTGCGACGCATTATTGGGAGTGTTCTCCAGGCGGCGCCGCTTGGTACTACTGTACCTCGGTTAACAGATTAATTAACAGATTAATTAACAGACTCGTGGTCGAAATCATTTTCACTCATTTCATTAAACAAAATTGTCTAATCTTTAATAGGTCCCAAAACATCAATAACCGTTTGCATACGACTTGGAAGGCAACGGAACAAATGTTTAATGAAAATTTGAGGAATACGTTCATATTCTTCAAGAAGCATGCTTTGAAGTTCTGCAAGACTTTCTGGCTGACCTGGTTGACTTCTAACCTTACGATGAAGTTCATCCCAAAGATGTACGATGATGTTCTGATCAGGGCTGCAGGCTGGCCATTCTAGAGTATTAATTCCTACTTCCCTAAAGTAATTTGTCGCGATTCTTGCAGTATTCGGCGGTGCATTATCATGCATAAACACGAAATTGTCCCCAATAAATGGACCAAATGGTTCATTTATTGGGGACTAAAGCAGAAGCTACTGCTTCTGTCAAAACATTCTCTATATACCGGTGAGCATTCAGAAGACCATTAATTAAAATAAGTTCAGTTCGAGCTTCAATTGAGATTCCAACTCAAACCATGACACCACCACCGCCAAACTTTCCTCTCTGGGACATACAAGCTTAAGTGGGCATATCTTTCATTACTCCATCTCTAAACCCTCTCTCTTTCATCGCGAGACTTCAAACAGAACCGCGATTCATCAGTAAAGAGAATTCGGTTCCAATCCTGTATATCCCAGTGTTGATGATATCGAATAAAAATTAATTGATTTATACAATGTCTGGGTTGTAATTCGGGAACAATAGCCGGTTTTCTTGCCATCAGTCCTCTTTCATTAACACGTCTTCTAACCCTTTTTTCACTTACATTAACTTTTCGAACATCGTGCAGACGGTTTCTTGCAACAATTGCAGTTAAATGGCGATTTCTTAAAAGTTCCATTACAAAAAAAAAAGAATAACCTTTCGCGAGGTAAGTCTTCTACGATCGGAATCAGGTCAACTTGAGTATGTACCAGTCTATAAAGCGATGGATAACTCCCGTACTGTAGTTCTCGGAATTGCTAAAGTTTCGGGTATTCTTTGCGTCAAGATATAAGAAATCTGGCCTGGTAGTTCAGAGAAATAAGGAAAAAAATAGCCTGTTGGTGACACAACCCCCTCCAGGCCGAAACCAAATTGTTTGAGTAATATGGACGTGTATAATAATAACCTATATATTTCCTGCAGCCGATTTTGATGATATACATAGGTATAAACAAATGAAGATCAAAAAACGGTAAAATTTCGCTTTTTTCGTCTATTACTAAGAAAATAGTCATTTTAAACAAATTTGAGAGTAAAAAACTCATAAACGGTATAAAAAACTTCAATATGGCGTTTGCTTAATATGTCTATCCTTATTGGTTGCTTAGAAAATTGCAAAATAAATCATAAATTTTGAGTTTTTATAAATATTTATAACTTATGTAAAAATTAACTTAGAACCTTCTTATTACGCGGAATGCTGAGACTTATGGTGCTTAATTCATACCCTAAATTTCGAAGAAATTGGTCAAATAGTTTAAAAGTTATTTAATTTGTTTATCCCAAATTTATTTTTTTTGCAACACTGTAAGTCAGAAAATGATGAAGCTACAGTAATACTTTGGATAGTTTATGGAAGAAAGAAATTTACAGTATTAATTTAATTAAAAAAAAATTACAAAAAATAATTATAAATATTGCAAAATTATTTTGCAAAAACATGTGAATTAAATAAATGGGGGGGCTAACTTTGTCCCTAATTGTCCTAGGACAGTTGTTTTTCTTTCTAAATGTGTATAAAAATTCAGTCTTTCTAAATATGAAAAAATAATTTTTCTACAGGTAACGGTTAAAAAGTTATTCTAATTGTTTATAAGTAAGCAAAAAATCGACATGTTTTTTCAAAATAATTTTACACTGTTTAAAATTATTTTTTGTCATTTATTTTTAATAATGGTAATAGTATAAATGTTCTTCTTTCATAAACTGTCCGAAGTATGATTGTAGCCTCATAATTTTCTGACTTGTAGTGTTGCAAAAAAAAATGAATTTGGGATAAACAAATTAAATAACTTTTAAACTATTTGACCAATTGCTTTGAAATTTAAAATATAATTTAAGTACAAGAAGTATCAGCATTCCGTGTAATAAGAAGGTTCTAAGTTAATTTTTACATAAGTTATGAATATTTTTAAAAACTCAAAATTTATGATTTATTTTGCAATTTTTTAAGCAACCAATAAGGATGGACATATTCAGCGAACGCCATATTGAAGTTTTTTATACGATTTATGAGTTTCTTACACTTAAATTTGTTTAAAGTGCTTAACTTTTTGGTAATAGACGAAAAAAGCGAAAATTTAGCGTTTTTTGATCTTCATTTGTTTATAACTATGTATATCATCAAAATCAGCTGCAGGAAACATATAGGTTAATAATATAGATGTCCATACTACTCAAAAAATTTGATTTCGGCCTGGAGGGGGATGTGTCACGAGAAAAATCTTATTTCTCTGGACTATGGCGCTGGTGGGATGTCCCTACCGGTTTAGTATCATAATAACAAACAACAAACCCTCCAGGAGCGGATTCGCTAAAATTAAGGGGAAAGGAACAAATGCAAAATTTTGACGCCTGTCACAAAATTTTCAATGTGTTTTAAATGTAATCATTTTTTTCGAATCCTGAGAAAACTAATATGTAAGTATTTTTGAAAAATTTAAACGCAGAATGAAAAATTACTTTATTACCGAGGGCCGAAAGTCCCTTGGAATGAATTAAAAGTTTCTTTTGAATGAGATATTTGAAATTAAAAATCACACTAAATTTTCTCTTAGTTTTTCACCCCTGTAACTAATTAAAATAAACATTATAGAAGTTTTCACGGACTTTCGACCCTCGGTAATAACGTAACGGCTTAAAGCCGAAAGTTCGTACCCATCCCCTTAACAAAAAAAAATTCAAGTCTTCAAGTAGATATAATATTTTAATGGGGTTGGAATAATAAATATAAATTTAAATATCATATCATTATATTTATTACGTATTTATATCTATGTAGTTATAGGTATATTATTATGTACAATGAAATAAGAGAAATGAACAAATTAAAGAAATTAAGGAAATTAATGATCATTACAATAAAAGATTAAAAGAGTGGTAGCAAAAATCAGAATTAAAAAGATAGCATAATAAAAAATAACATAGAAAATAACATAAAATATCATAAAATTTGAAGTTTAGACGGAAAAAAATAAATACAAATTACAACTCTATGTCACTATGAAACACAATTTTGCCAGTGTTGGGGAAATCTTTTTTATTTCTTCTACAACATGTGACACCGATTCGCTACTAAATTTGGGACAGCAGTTGTTTCGCCGTAAGCTTTCCTTAAGTTGGCTCCAGATTAATTCAATGGGGTTGAAGACACAGTAGTAAGGAGGTAATCGCAATACAGTATGACCATCACGTTTGGCTAATTCGTCTATAACAAATTGTTTCTCAAACACTTTTGTGTGAAGAACTTCCAACATTTCTTTTTTTGTATATGTTTCTTCAAAGTACAAATCATTGTCATACAAAAAATCAGATATCTGTTTTTTTGTCGAACCTACACTGGGGATTTTTCTAATTTGTTCGCTGTGATACGTTGCGTTATCCATTACAATTACACTTTTTGGAGGCAAATTTGGCAACACCTTCTTTTCAAACCATTCCTTAAACAAGCTACTCGTCATATTTTCATGGTAGTCCAGCTTTGAATCTTTAATGTTTTTTGCCGATAGTAAAAAACTTTCTCCTCCAAGCCAGCCATTTTTAGATCCAATGTTCAGAATAATTATTCGCTGACCTCTATTAATTGGATAATTGGGTGCACATTTAATAGAATCGTCTGTCCAACCTTTTTGCGCAGTATCGTGGGTATCGAACCATGTTTCATCTGGATAAAATATCGGTCTTCCTTCATCTCTAAATTTAGATATAGCATCCAAGTATTCATTTCTCCATTTAATTAGACGAGGAGAATCCATTATTGATGATCGCTTATTAATTTTCTTGTATCGAAAACCAATGTGATTCAAAAATCTTGATAAAGTTGAAGGCGAATACGTAATGGAATAGTCTTTAACAAGTTGATCGTAGATCATACTAAGCGTTGGAACTAGGTTCTTTGAATAGAAATTGTAAATTGCTCTTCTAATTACCTCAGCGTCTTTTTCATTTACTGCTTTATGTGTAGAAAAGTCACTCCGCTTTTTACGAGGTTGAATTCTATTCGTAACAATTTTCCACACTGTTGTATATGGCATCCTTGTCAGTCGAGATGTTGTCTTGATGAGGAATTTACCGTCTTCTGGATTTGGATTATCTTCTTTCACAGTTTGATAAACATTCCTAATAATTTCTTTGGCATCATCAGATAAATGTACACGTGTTTTACACTTAGCACTAGCTTCACCGACTTCAGACATTTTACTTGAATACTCGCGATCTAACCTTCTATCTAAATGCAAGAAAATAACTGCCTGAACGTGCAAATGTCAAACTTAAATATGTTTGCCCCCCTTTCATAATGTTCCATAATGTATGTTTTCTGGATAAATAAATGATACTTAATTTTACCTAAATACCTGTAAGCACGAGAATTATGTGTAAAGCTATAGAATAATAATTAGAGGTATATCTTATCTTTAACTAATGCTCTTTCTAATGATTCTTTAATTTTTTTATTTAAAGATAGAAAGCTGCATTATCGGAAGTCCATTTTGTTTAAAGTGAAAACGATATAAAACACATTATAATCTAACTCCATAAAATTCACGTAATGAGCGCATTGGACATAAAAATTGTTTGTGATAATTTGTAATTGATTCCAAGCAAGTTAATTTCAGATGACTAAACGAATTCGTCTACAGTAAACAAAATTTTTAATACATTGTCTAGAAATTTTAATTTTAATAATTTATTTGCATTGATAGGTAACGAGTCAGTTCTGTTAATAATATAAAGTACGGCCCTAGTAGCTGTTCCAAAACTATTGCCACCCGTCGCGAAGACAATTGAGGGATTAGTAATGTCAACTATTTATTATGATACTAAATCGGTAGGGACATCCCACCAGCGCCAGGCCAGATTTCTTATATCTTGACGCAAAGAATACCTACATAAACTTGACTTCTTCCCTCTTGTAGCAATGCAATAATTCGAGCAACATCTACTGTAGATAACAGCATATCTTAATTATTCACTTAGTCAAAATCCACGTTTGAAAAGCTAAATTACTGTTTGATTAAATGTTTTCAACTGGAAGATAAACAGCGACTACAGAAGACAACAACATAAACGTCAAAACTAAGTCACAAATTGTCAAAATCAAGCATACATGATCGCAATAAATATTTAAATTGAGACGCAATATGAAACAGTGCATAAAACTTAAAATCAATTCTTATTTTAGGAAATTTATAATGTGGCCACTTTTTTGCCGTTCAGTATATTATAGTTAGTTTGTATTTTAGGTTATCTCCAAAACGAAAACAAAATGGAAGTTATGGAGACACCAACTAGTGAACATTCATTTTACGAAAGAAATTATGTGAGTCCACAAGCTGAAGAAAAAACATTGAATGAAAATGTGAAAGTTGCGATTGGACAAACATCTTACAAGTGCGAAATTTGTTCTAAGCAGTTTACCCAAGCAAGTAGTTTGAAAACACATTCGAGAATACACACTGAAGACAAACTCTACAAATGTGAAATTTGTTTGAAGCAATTTATTACGGCAGGTAATTTGAAAGCACATTTAAGAGTGCACACTGGAGAAACACCTTACAAGTGTGAAATTTGTTTTAAGCAGTTTATTACACCAAGTAAGTTGAAAGCACATTTGAGAGTGCACACTGGGGAAAAACCATATAAATGTGAAATTTGTTTTAAGCACTTTCGTGAAGCAGGCAATTTGAAAACACATTTGAGAGTTCACACTGGAGACAAACCATACAAATGTGAAATTTGTTTGAAGCAATTTATTACGGCATGTAATTTGAAAACACATTTGAGAGTTCACAGTGGAGACAAACCCTACAAATGTGAAATTTGTTTTAAGCAATTTATTACGGCAGGTCATTTGAAAACTCATTTCAGAGTGCACACTGGGGAAAAACCTTACAAGTGCGAAGTTTGTTTTAAGCAATTTTCTGCAACAAATTCTTTGAAAATACATTTGAGAGTGCACACTGGGGAAAAACCTTACAAGTGTAAAATTTGCTTTAAGCACTTTCGTGAAACAACACAGTTGAAAAAACATTTGAGTGTGCACACAGTAGTAAATCTTCACAAGTGTGAAATTTGTTTTAAGCAATTTATTACGGCAGGTCATTTGAAAACACATTTCAGAGTGCACACTGGGGAAAAACCTTACAAGTGCGAAGTTTGTTTTAAGCAATTTTCTGCAAAAAATTCTTTGAAAATACATTTGAGAGTGCACACTGGGGAAAAACCTTACAAGTGTAAAATTTGCTTTAAGCACTTTCGTGAAACAAGACAGTTGAAAAAACATTTGAGAGTGCACACTGGAGAAAATCATCACAAGTGTGAAATTTGTTTTAAACAGTTTATTCGAATAGATCATTTGAAAAGACATTTGAGATTTACACACTGGGAAAAACCTTAAAAGTGTAAAGTTTGTTTTAAGCAGTTTATTACAGCAAGTAACTTGAAAGCACATATAATATGATGACTCACACTGGAGAAAAATCTTACAAGTGTGAAATTTGTTTTAAGCAGTTTATTCGAATACATCATTTGAAAAGACATTTGAGATTTACACACTGAAAAAAAACCTTAAAAGTGGGAAGTTTGTTTTAAACAGTTTAGTGGAGGAGGTTGTTTGAAAAACCATTTGAGGTTGAAAAACCTTATAAGTGTAATATTTGTTTTACAGTACCTGGCCAAATTATTAGTCCAGGTAAGGAAAAATTTACTATATGTTATTTCTCTCATGATTATGAATATATTTGAAAAAAAAAATGATTGTTTTATTCTTTTTTGTGAATATTAACTCTTATGTAATAAAACTGTACTAAAAAAGTTGAGAAAAAAATTTAAAGCACTCATGGGGGTGCCGGCAGAAGTGAAAACTTCTTATAGTATATAAATTACGAGCTCAATGCTTTTTCCCCATCAAAAAAGAAGTGCTATACCTCTATTTGTATTTGGTTAAAGTTTAAAGTTTAGTATTCATTCGTCTGTTGAGGGAACGTGTGTTGAATTCAATTTAAACTGGAGAAAAAATTACGTATTTTATGTAAAATAAGATATTTCGTATTTTCCAAATAATATCTTTGAAACCATATTTTCTTTAAAATTTTTTGGAGGTAATAGGTATTAAAATAAAAATTAGTTCTATAAAAATGAAATAAAATACAATTAATTATATAAAAATGAATTAGAAAAGATAAAATTTGTTCTAAAAAAATTAAATCAAATAAAAAATAATTCCAACATTACTGTTTAAATTAAAAATAATTCCAAACAATTAGAAAGTATAAACTAAATTAAATTCTTAGGGAAGTAAATGTTCAAACAATCAACCATTTTCAAGCAAACAATAACCAAATCTGTTATACAACGCATTTCTCATGGCGTTGAGTTCATCTGCCGATATGTTTTGGCTAAGTTGGATAATCTTTTCTCTCAGTTCATCTAAGTTGGTGGCTCGTTCGAACTCATGCCCGTACAAATTGTTCTTTAGCATCTCCCAAAAATAAAAATCTAGGGGAGCTAACGAGGGGACCATTTTATTGTACCGTCTGTACTAATGATACGTTCACCAAAAGTTACAGATAAATAATGTTTAACTGTTGTAATAAGTTTTCTCAGAACAGTGCATCATTTTTTGGTTATTTCACGTGAAATTATTCATTTTTAAATTTGACGAATATGAACCTGTTTCCTGTTTTACATTAGCTACAACTTTGCTTCTACTGATTCTAAAAAGTTCATACGTACATCAATTTTGTTACTTTATAAGCTATATTTTTAATGTTTTTCCCTATAACATACTTACTTTTTGAGTTATTGCAAAAACCGTATAAAAGTGTTTTTTTGTTGAAAAATTGACATATTGATTCGCAAATAACTCAAAAAGTATTAACTTAGTGAAAAAATTATATATAACAGAAGTTGCTTAAAATTAGTCAGTTTATCCATTTCCGAACTTATTTTGAACGTATATTTTCACCTCTGAGAAGAGGAGAAACACCCCCAGGACAAAGTTTTCTTTTCACTTTTTTCTTTGGCATGTTACCTATGTGTATGCTAAATTTCACGTCAATCCGTTTTTTTTTAATTTGGAGCAAAAACCATTAATGAACTATACTATTTCGGTAAGATCGTAAAAAACGAATCAGAATATTTTTCCTATCGACTAAGATCCAACCTGAAATACCTACTTTCAATACACCAATAATTATTGCGTTTTTTATAAATGCATAAAAGCATAATATTTTAGTGCATATTTCAACTGTTTTTTGCGTAATTTAAGTTTTTTTTAAGTGCATATTTCCCGAGCTCTATTAATTTAATGTATTTCTCCAGGAGTTTACAGCAAAAATCTTGATAATTATAATTGTTTTGTTTGTATAATTATTGTTTTATCATACAGTCAAGTCTATTTAAGTCTCCCTTCAATCCGAAACATTTTTAAAAGAAAATAAAATTTTTATTGGATATGTTCAAGCAGACATTCCGTTAAAATTTTTAGTCAACATATCGATGTTAAAATATTATTAGAGCAACGTTACGGTGTCACATTTCTTTTAATGACCGACACACAAAATATTTTAATGACGGATCCCACAGTAAGATTTACTAGTGGTAGAAACATAAAACTTAACCAGATTTTTATTACCTACTGCTGATAAAGTAAAGAGTTATCAAATATCACTCGTTGTCATCTCTGTGTTAATTTGAAATAATAAAATATAAATATTGTAGTTTTGTATTCTAAAATATTTGGAAAAAATACCTTTTTTTTTTTCATTTAGGTACACATCATTTTAAGGGACTGTCCAGAAGAGTACAGGTTCAATATATCGGCAAATGAGTTTTGTTTTAAATACTGTCCGTATAGAGGAGGTGTTCGTTAAGGGGATAGGCGCAAAATCTTGGTCCAGTGCTAATTAAATGCATTAATTTTTTCAAATTCTGAGAAAACTAATAAGTATTTTTGAAAAATTTAAACGCAGAATGGAAGTTTACATTATTACCGAGGGCCGAAAGTCCCTGAAAACTTATATAATGTTAATTTTAATAACTTATATACCTAATATGTTTATTTTAATAAAGATAACGGGATGAAAAAACAAGAGAAAAGTTAGTGTGATTTTTAATTTCGAATATTTCATTCAAAAGAAACTTTTTGTTTATTCTAAGGGACTTTCGGTCCTCCCTAATAATGTAATCTTTCATTCTGGGTGTGTTTTAAAATGTATTTATTAGTTTTCTCATGATTCGAAAAAATAAATAAATGTATTTAAATAGCATTGGACCGAGATTTTGCGACTACTCCCTTAAGAGAGAGTTTACTGTATTTCATATTATTACTAGAATTTATTACTTTAAACTTTTTATCGCTCTTGATTCATTTTTTTGTGTATTTAATTCCATTCAATTGTTAATTGTACATTAATTTTTTTTTTATTACCTTCGAAATAACAATAACTATAAAATCGTTTTTTCAGCCTACTTGGGTCTAAAAAATACGCAATGTTCGGAAATTTCGTCAAATGAGAACATTTACCTACATTTCTTGTATTTAAGCTTTTAATAAGATTTTTAAAAATAATTTAGATTATTTAATAGATACACTCACCGGCACGAAAAACGGGCACCCCAAAAAATGGGTCATTTTGATGTCTCGTATCTCCTAAACCTGTTGTCCGATTTAAGTAATTTTTTTAATATGTTATAGCCTTATTCTTTAACAATATCGCTGTAATAATATTGTTTCTAGACAGGTAAATTATCATTATATACCGAATACCGGGCGTACCAATCAAACTGGGGTTTTTTCTCAATTTTCACAACAGCCTGTGGAATATTCTAGCCTTTATACAATATTGAAATTAAAACCCAACTATAGCCCCAGGTTTTCTTAACATTCTGTTTTTTATTCATTTGCTTATGTTGGATAATAAAAAAAGATAGGTACTTTAACAACTAGCCATGTTCTTTATCGATACATGGTGTTTCTAAATAAGTGCGACAAACTTTAAGGGGTAATTCTGCAGGAAAAAATAATGATTTCAAAAATAAAATTCTTTTGCCAAACAATCATTATTTTTTCGTGCAGAATTACCCCTTAAAGTCAGTCGCACTTATTTAGAAACACCCTGTATTGATAAAGAACATGGCTAGTTGTTAAAGTGCCCAACTTTTTGATTATCCAACGTAAGCGAATGTTTAAAAAATAACAGAATGTTAAGAAAACCTGGGGCTATAGTTGAGTTTTAATTTCAATATTTTATAAAGCCTAGAATATTCCACAGGGTGTTGTGAAAATTGAGAAAAAAACCCAGTTTGATTGGTACACCCGGTATACAATAAAATTTACATGCCTATCATCAATATTACTATAGCGATATTGTTAAAGAATAAGGCTATAACATATTAAAAAAATTACTTAAATCGGACAACAGGTTTAGGAGATACGAGACATCAAATATTACCAATTTTTGAGGTGCCCGTTTTTCATGCCGGTGAGTGTAGATTGAATTAGAAGTTCATTGTAAAAAAGGAAGTAAACAAAAACACGAGAAAAGTGAATTTCTATAAATAAATAGGTAAGTAAATATTATAGACTAAAATAAGTACAGATAATATATAATTATAGAGATATATAATCACTTAGATTCATTTAAGGCTAACTGTAAAAGTAAAGCAGATTTAAAAGAAAGCTATTATTCATGTTTAAAAAACAAAAGGCACACAAAATGCTAAGCACGATTAGGATCGCGAATCTACAACAAATTAATGTCTGGAAACCGTTACACAGGGTTGCCAAAAAACGGAAGTCACATCGAGCGGTGTGGTATACGGAAGACGCTACGCGTTGTGGTTATAACCTGTATAATAGTACGGGAGCGACACTAGCGCTGGTGATATACCGTCGAACTAAAATCTGATCTTATGAGTATGTTAGATACGATATGACTTCCAGCGAAATTTTTAATATAAGCCTTCTAATACCATCTAGTAGCCAAATTCATAAAACTATAGGCAAAACGTTGCGACTTCCGAAATCGGAATAGAAGAAAAAGAACTATACAAAATTTACAATCAACATGCAGTAGAAATAAACAAACCAAGACACGTTAAATGCTACTAGGAGCACTCCCGAATCATAATTTACGATGTATATACATTGTAAATCCCAAATAATGATTTCCAACGTTTATATATTGTAAATTTTGATTCGAGAGTGCTCCTAGTAGCATTTAACGGGTCCTTGTTTGTTTATTTCTACTGCACCTTGAATGTAAATTTAGTATAAATAATTGTCCACACTCCATAATTAATTAAAAAAAAACACTAAACAAATAAAAAATAAGAAAACTCTTTACCAATTAATATTAAAGTGTAAATAAAACGCGATTAGATAAATTGTAACCACATTCTGACACTCGAATAGCGATGCTTACAGATGTTTACCACAGCATACACGCGGCTCAAATTAGCGTGTACCAAAAAATTAGTTAGAGTGCACGCTAAATAGTGATATCACTGATTTGATGACGTTTAAGCGTGTACCTAACTTTTTTATTTGCGTACACGTTAGCGTGTACCTAGACACAGCGGATTTTTAGTTAAGTTAAAACCTGGTTTATTCATAATCCTCAAACCAGGAGAAATTAAATGTGTTAAGTTAAAAGTGAAAATTATTCTGGCCATTGTGTATATAGTGATGTTGAAAAAGTAACTATTCGTTACAAAGTAGTGGTTACTTACGAATACCGAAAGTAACGATTACTATACAGAGAGGCAAATCGTTACTTTGATTACTCTGATTACTTCGTTACTTTGTACCAATCGTATCAGAGCGGGTAACGACTATTGTATCTACAACCAGTACACTTGATTACTTTCTATAAAAAAGATACCAATCGTATCCCAGCGAGTAACGGACGGGACAGGTATTTTACGAGTGTTATGGAATATCGGTATG
The DNA here is from genome assembly GCF_917563875.1 of Diabrotica virgifera virgifera. Classification (NCBI taxonomy): domain Eukaryota; kingdom Metazoa; phylum Arthropoda; class Insecta; order Coleoptera; family Chrysomelidae; genus Diabrotica; species Diabrotica virgifera. Next base: position 64,612,822 of record NC_065451.1, read on the forward strand.
AAGCGTTTTAAGGGTGTGACAGAATACCTATACAAAATACCTACCTACTGAGCAATACGATTCTCGATATGATTATCGGTACTCGAATACAAAAGTAATCATAGTAATCAAAGTAACGAATACTGTAAATGATTATACAAAAGTAACGATTTATCCCTTAAACAGATCGGTGAAGGTCGTTGTTATATCGGAATACCCATGATACTATAAATAACAAGGTAATATATTGCACATCCGGAAGTCGTGACGTAACTGGAGACCGGCAAGTTCGTATGGTTCGTAATCATTCGTAACTTCCGATTACTTTGAATTGTTCGCGGTTGTATTTTATTGAATACAGGTTCATTGAATAATTTCATCACATAATGCATAAGAATCCCATTTAACTTTAACAAGAATTCAAATTCAACTTCCGGTCCCCAGTTACGTAATCAATGCGCGAACTCTGACGTATTTGAGCTACGGGAAAATACTATCTCTTTATTTATAGTATCATGGAAATACCTATACAAAATACCTACCTACTGAGAAATACGATTCTCGATATTATGATTACCTGTACTCAAATACAAAAGTAATCATAATAATCCAAAGTAACGAATACTGTAAATCAGTGGTTCTTAATCTTTTTGAGTCATGTACCACAAAATACTTTTTAATATTTTTGGTACCACCTAAGTAAACTAATTAACTGTAATAGTGGTGATTTTGACAGTTTTGCGTTTTGTGTACAACCGCAAATAATGATATGTACCACCAGTGGTACATGTACCACAGATTGAGAACCGCTGCTGTAAATGATTATTTTATACAAAAGTAACGATTTGTAACGAATCCTCGAAAGTAACATAATCAACATCACTACTATGGTGGACATTATTCCTTTGCCCCTACAGTGTAGGCAACCAAAACCGACGTTAATATCTTTTTTCTTTATAAAATTTTTAATTAAAGCCAGTTTATTTATAATCCGCAAACGAGGAGCAATAATTAGCAAATTAGGTGATATGGTTATTTAGCAATTTTACGGCTTTTTATACCCAGAAAATGGCTGCATTCAGCAGAAAACTGTGATGACTAATCGATTACTTAGCGATGTGTAATCGCTAACGATTCTTCTGAATGGTATACTTTCATGTACATACGAAATAGGTTATGACAACTGTCACATTTTTCAAAATGATTTGCAAATACGTGAAAGGCACCCCAAGAACAGAAATGAAAATTATTATGAAATGGTAATTTATAAATAACCCCATTTAATTCATATTATAGTTTCAAATTCTTGAATTTCTTGCGACATAAGTAAACCTAATAGGTACATAGGAATAATCCAACAAAGCAGCTCAGATATTTATCAGCGTGATTTATATGCCTTCCTTGTCTTCAATTCATGTTTTTTTAAGATACATAACTTAAAATATACGTGTTAGACACACGTCATACGTCAATCTTATTTCGATTTGCTAAGTAATCATATTTCAAAACCGATGTTTAAAATGGCGACCGATAAGTCATCGAATGATAACTAATCAACAATTTATGTGACATTCAGCAGAAAATCACTAAGCGATTAGTCATCGATTGAGTCTGCTGAATGCATCCAATGAAAATTTATTTTGAGCGCTGCGCCGAAATCTCAACTTTTTATTTGGTTATATCTCGAAAACGGAAAATCCGCAAATAAAATTTCGAATGGAGGGATTTTCTTAAGGCTGTATGACACTATGCATTTTCTTGTATCATTTCTAATATCGTTTCTGATATGTCAAAAAAATGTATAGTGTCATACACAGATACAAGAAACGATACAAGAATTTGTGTCAGGCACAGATTCTTGTACAATAACTGCGCCAATTTCTGCGCAAAGAGCAAAAACGTAAAACCTGCTGGTAAAACTTCTAAATGTCATAATGGCGGCTGAAAATGAGATCATATGATTTATGTCTTGATGAATTTATTTGTGTTTTGTAGGTATTATTTATAAATATTTTATTTATACTTAATATACCGTTTGGTATGGACTACTGTTCCATAGGCGTAACCAGGGGGGGGTTTTGGGGGTTGTAACCCCCCCCATTGGGATATACTTTGAGCTCTATACGCTTAACACCATAGCGCTCAGAGACCTTCCAGTAGTTGTAACCCCCCCCTTTTAGGTAGTTGTAACCCCCCCCTTAGGATCATCCTGGTTACGCCTATGTACTGTTCTACAGGGTTACCATGTCTAGGGATTTTCCCCGAATCTAGGTATTTTTTGAAGCTCTGGAGGGATTTTTTTTTTAAATCTAGGGATTTATTAAACTGTGCTGGCGCCATTTTTTGTTGTTATTAAATATCTTTTTGTTCAAATATTATTATTATTGTCATTATTTATTGTTCCCTGACATAAATATTCGTAAGCAAACATTAAAACATTACCTAATCAATGATTAAAGTGGATTAAACATAGTGTTTAATAGGTTACAAATTAAATTGACAGCTGTCATCTGTCAATTTCATCTTTTTTAGGTCAAATTATACGATTTAGGGATTTCTAGGGGAAATTGAAGCTCCCGTCTAGGGATATTCTGAAATTTCATCTGGCAACCCTGCTGTTCTACTAATAACCATATATTTAGAATAACTTTGGGTTTCATGTTGCATAATTTTTTAATAGAGGAAAATATAATAGTTCCAATTTGGATCAAACTGAAGATAATTATAATGCAAATATTTTAGCACAAATATCAAAATAAAATAAAAAACACAAATAATCAACAGTCAACGTAAAAATTCTAGTTATTATAACATTAAAATATTTGTTTTTAAAAGTTTATAAATTTTATAAAATCCTTAAAATCAGCTGTAGACGCAGTACTACCATCATACCAGTAACATGACAGGGTGACAAACAAAATTTCGACCAATCACGTGCCGAATTTCATACAGTTTTCGATATAAGAACTTGCATAGTGTCATACAGGGCACAAATGTACTTACAAGAAATGATACAAGAAAATGTATACCAGAAACGATATTAGAAATGATACAAGAAAATGCATAGTGTCATACAGCCTTTACGTCAGAAGCAATCATTTTAGATATACATTACAATGCAGATAATACTTTTGCAAATACAAGGTCTGTTCCTTTGTTTTAAGTGTAGCACTAGTTCTTGAAAAGTGTAAAGAAAAGTGTAAAAGTGTTACACTTTCTTGTTTCTTTGTTTTTCTAGTGTTTACACTTTTTTTCACGATACACTCAACTTCTGTCGTAGAACGCGTACCACTCGTTTCTTTGAAATGCTGTAGGAAAAAAAGTGTAACACTTTTCTACAGACTACATTAAAATCAACAGGGTACGTTTGCTGTTATTGGTTGGTGGGCGTGTCGTAATTTAAAATTTAGCGGGTAGCATAAATGAGTACAAGCAGAGAATATTCGCATTTTAGGATTAAATTGGCTAATAGAATAGTACGGCTTTATGGAAATATAATTATTTTTCCGTGTGTGATTATGTAGGTAAAAATATATGCAAACTTTAAATCCGATATGCGTTTGAATTTATTTTATTTTGATATTCTTGTAATGCTTTTTTTTTCTTGAATATCTAGGTAGGAATCTACTTAATTATGTATGTTGTTTTCATTTTTTTTTATTAGATAATATTTTGTTTAGAGGTTTCTCGTATTACTTTTATTTCTAGAACATTCATCTTCATTATTATTCTCTTTGCCTTTCCCATTGTGAATTTGGCTTCTCTAATTCTAGGGTGCTCGGTAAAAAGAGTATAAGCCCGGTTTCAACTTAAAGTGAACATTAAGTAAAGTTCACATTAATGTGTATTACCATTGATAAAAGTACCAACTTAAAAGTCCACTTTAATTTTATTATGAAATTATGAAATCGAGCCCAAGTCAATTTAGTCAACTTTTCAGGAGAAGCAAAAAATGATAATTACTTGCCATAATTATTTACTACCAACTAATTTTATTTATTTTATATTACGTAATATATTGACTTGTTCTATTGATACCAAGGTAAAGATATAGGTAGTCCTTTATAGTGTTTTTCGGCAAAAATAATATTATGACCATTTTTGACTTATACTCTTTTTACCGAGCACCCGAGAATTATTTTCCTCCAAACTTTCTTTTCTGTGCCATATGAACGTGAATACCGTTTACACCCACATCCTGCTGATTAACTGTCACCCACCACGTCTTTTCGATTTTCCTGTTTTATTGCTTCCAGGGACTAAGCACCTCTCCTCTATATGTATGAGATGGTCCTCATCTCTAAGTTACACATGACCTAGCCTTACACATTATATTTATACTCATATCTATAACTTTCTTTTCATATCATATCTATAACTAATCTTTTCTTGTTACCTACTCCACTCAGCGAACCGAGCATTCGCGTTTCAGTAATATACTATTTCAGGACCATACATTATCATAGACAGCAATCGTACCTATATAATTTACCTTTTTATCAAACAGTACTCCATTTACCTTTCCATTTCATCCATTCAGCCTTAATTCTATTACTTGCATTTTATGTATACTTCCCCATTGCTCAGTAATATCGATCCTACATACATAAAACTATTATCTTGTGTGAGTTCTTGTCTATCCAAACTAACTACTCTGCGATTTGGATTACTACCATGTTTAAAAGAATAAATTCTGTTTTTGTTTTTTCCTCCACTTCGCTCTCAGACTTTCCTACTAACACATTATCTGCATACATTGACAAGCAAGGATCTCCCTTTGAAGTTCTGCTGTTATCTGATCCAGCATGAATGGGAATAAATATGAGTTCAACACAGAACCCTACTTTCACACGAAATTATCTAGTTTCACCTGAATTCGTTCTAATGTTCATTGTTACCCTCTCACAAGTCTTGCACCATTCGTACATATTCAGCCGGCACTCCTTTCCTAATTAGTACTAGTGGTTTTCTGGTAACTTTGCCATATGCCTTTTCAAGGTTAATAAATATTAAATGCAAGTTTCTCATTCACTCCTAACTTTTTCCATTAGCAGTCTTAAAATGAAAATTGCTGTAAACAATGTAAATTGCTGTAAAACCTTGCATAAATCCAAAATGTTACCCACTTTATTTCTAGAACCTTTTCACATTCAAATTTTGTTAGATTTCACCATAGATGTATGATAATAAAAACATATCGTCGGTCTATTTTTCAAAGGTCGTAACTCCAAAAATGCTTATTTTACAGGAGAAGCAAAAAACCGAAATATTTTATTATATTAATTTTTGTGGATGGTTTTATTTATTTTGTAAATACAAAAGCATATTTGTAGTTTCCAATAAAAAATAATACATTTGCACATTTTAATATTTAATTGCAGGAGTTACGACTTTTTCTGGCTAGAATCTTAAATGTTCTGAGGAGATACGACAATTTCAACAACATTGACTATAGAAAAACACAAGCACGCATTGGAGTTAGGGCATATGAAAATTTAGACCAGATGGTGATTTCTGTATGTCTTTTGATAATTGCGATTTTAAAGGTTTTATAATTTTTTCGGAGCTATGGCTTCTTCTGGACGAGTAGAAATCAGCTGAAAGTAGCTATTAACACTAAAATGTAAAAATATGATTTTTGAGGAGTTACAACCATTGAAAAATAGACTGACGACATTTTGAATTGAGTGCTATGAAAACTGGTCTGAATAAAATTAAGCAAATGTTTACTGGAAACTATTGATACCTAAATAAAACACTAAATAGCTGTTTAAATTTTTTCATTTTTTATTAAAAATCTGGAAGGAGGGGGGCCTTATTGATGCAATGGCATAGGTAAAACCCCTCTAAACCTCGCCTAGGACCCAGTACATCCAGATTTAAAAATACATATAACACTAATACAAAAGGCTACAAATAACAGCATTCATTAAAAGGGCTTTATATAAAACTATGTATAATAAAATTCGATAAAGTTCAAACTTGTGTCATCTAAATCTTCAATTTAATTTTTTAAGGCTTCCATTTCATTTTTTATTTCATTTTGTAATTAAAGACTTCCTTTGGTTTTTTCCTGGGTCTCATTTGTCTGTTCTAGTTTCTCTCTGATAAATTCATTAATTTCCTCCTCATGGTTTGATTTGATAATTGAACTTTCTCCCAAACACCTTGCAGCATCATCTAAAACAGAGTTAGTACCCACACTCTCCTCATACATTCTTACCAAGTGCACATGCTGACACAAGGTATTCTTCACCTCATATACTGTACAGTCACACTGATAACGGTGCATACAAATTTTACAAACTCTACAAAACAACAGCTTACACTCACTTTCACACACTTGACTTAAAGTTACATTTTGTAATAGACTAGGATCCTTAAGGGATGTTACCTGATATTGACCATATACTGCCACATTCTTAGTAACCTTCATTTTCTTTTTGTTCCGTTCTGCCCCTCTGTGTGATTTCATTATAGTCCTATCCTGATAATTATTCGCATTTGGTCGTTTCATGTCCACAATTCTCTTCCACATTTTTGTCTCCACTAGCTCATCAATCGTATCCAATAACTTCTCGATTCCCACTCTTCCATTCCTCTTTAGGTAGTTTGTCTTCAGTAGGTTGTTCAATGATTCTATTGCCATGTTGGTGTTAATTCCGGAATTTCTTCTGTAACAATGGGCCCACATTTTTATTCTCTTTAGATCCTTTAAGTAATACCTAGAACAAAATATACATACTTGAAGGTGTCTTAAGGTGTATGATTTAATATAATTATTTACTCTCTCAGATAATCGAAAAACTCTGTCTCATTTGCATTTTGTAGTTTTATTAAATAGTTTCTGCATAATTCATTAAATGTATCTACATCCGTTTCTGTTATAATCTGTCTTAATTCAGTTTTCATTTCTTTCTTTAAAGTTGGGTCGTGAAATTTCTTCTTCCCTTGAATGTTCCAATTCTTGACGACGTGCCATGTGCACAAAAGCCTATTTGGTTCATTTCCCATTATCTTCACCCATGCATTATAATACTTGTTTTCATCATCACTCATGAAATGTTCTGCTTGAATTTCAGTCTTCATCTTATTCTTGAGAGCATCTAAAAGTTTTAAAAATTATCGCTACTTACCAGTCATAAATTGTCACTGCTTTATAAAAAAAACTTCTTGAACCTGCTGGTCCAATCTGTTGGACAGCAGGAATGCAACCGGAAATCCTGCATTCCTATCATCCTTCACCAGCATTATCGTCAAGTCCATCTGTCTCTTGTTGGTTCCATGTGTGCCGTCCATACAAATTATCTTCGGGAATTTTCGTAATTTATCTTCCATTATCTTGTTCATGAATCCTATAGCAAAATCTTCCTTTCTCAGCACATCATGTTCTTCTCCTAATAAAAATAAATCACCAAATTTAGATTACTTAAAATTTATAGCTAAAGATATATATGATACAAGATAAATGGTAAGACTGACATTTTATTGTATATTTTAATAGGTAATCATTACTTCTGTTTTTTAAGCTTGCTTACAGCTTACAGTTACCCACTTATGTCATTGCAACCATTGCATTGCATACCATTGCAAAGATTACAATAAAAATTACCTTTTAAAGTAGATAACTTACAACCCCAAAAAATTTGAGTTACCTGGTTATGAAAACAATACATTGAAAGATGAAAACATTGTTTAAAATGTTTTTGTTTTAATAGTCTAAAATTATTATTTTTATAATAGTCCATGTACTAGTTATCTCAATGATCTAGATTTATAAGTCTGATAGAATTAGAATTACTTTTGAGGTTTTTTTTTTAACTTGGATATACCTATTCTTTTTCTCATGATCATCTTTCAGTGCGTCACAGTTTTTCGATTTCTCTCTAACGCATTAAATTGTATGTGACAGAAAAAAAGGCACGTCTGGGAATACTTCGGTAATTATTCTAGTTCGGTGATTATTCTAGTTGTCGATAGATGGCGCCATAATCAAAAAAGAATTATTTATTAAATAAAATAATAATATTATCAATATAATCTGTACAATTTATAAGACTATACAAATGAAAGAAAATACCATTTTATAAATGCAATAGACACAATTGATTTGGTTTTATTCCAAATTGAAAATAAAATTTGACAACTGTCAGATTTAACTAAAATGTCACGTTAGAATAAATGTCATAAATGTGTATTATCACGGACTTACCTTTTTTTCTATAATTTGTGACGCACTGAAAAATGTTCATGAAAAGGAGAATAGTTATAAGATCTAACCTGTTTTAGAATTTAACTATTGTTTTTGTACTGTTAATGGGATTTTCCCATAAAAATAAATAAATAAAAATAAACTGCATGGACCAGTGGACTGAAAATCAATCAAGCTAAAATGAAAAACATGTATGCAGGTAAAACAACAGAAAATCACGTCATTGCAAAACTGAACTATAGGAGAGTATAACATTGAAAGTGTGAAAAACTTTACATACTTAGTATTCCTTGTTATATGCAATACTAACGTTCCTAGTGCCAGTTGCTCATAGAACAAGACAAAGACCAAAGAATACATAGATATAAGGGAGAAAAAAACAAGACATGGCAATTTTAAAAATAAAAAATTGGATGAGAAAAGTGTGAAACAGATCAGAATGGAGAAGTATTCTTAACCTTTCCGTGCTAATGTATGGTCTCACAGACAGAGCTAACATATTCATACCGATAATTAACAATCTGTTCTGATATTCAGGCTAGGTCATTCAATAGCTTCATATTTTACCTAACATGTGTTAGTTTAACAAAATTGTTGAACTTAGATACATAGTTACTATGAGGAGCAAAAATATTGCAACAAACATGATAAAGGATGATAAGTATGCAAGTCATTAAATTTCAAAAAATTCTAAAATTTATAGCGCTAGGGCATGTATAAATACACGGTCCCAAAGACAGACGTTAGTACAGATGTAAAAATAATTTACGTTAGCACTATGAGGTTAAACAGGCCAAGACTTAAAAAGGCATGTCTGGCATGTGATAATGATATAAAAAGACAATAACTAAATAAGCCTTTAATAGTTATTTTTTAAGAGGTGAAAGTTGTTGCTTTCACCTCTTTCAAAGTGTGAGATTTATTAGATGAGGGAGACAAAGATAACAATTAAACCAGCTTAAAACAAGCTGGTTTAAGATTATGTAACAAAATAAGCTTTAATGTAAAAAGCCAATTTTTAAAATCATAACAAATATATTATTTAACACGTTGACAGATAGAACGTCAATAGACATCTAATTTCCATTGATGTAGCTTATTCATTTAATGCAATCTGTCAACGTGTTAATAATGTTTATTGTGTATTATATCAAGGGGTGAATGTTGTTGATTTTACTAATCAACAGGTAATGTTTGTGACATGAGCCATGCAAGGATAACAATTCACACAAGTCGAATTGGAATAGGATTGATTATAATTGTGGTAGGTATCAAAAAAAAAAGTTTGGTGTTTACCTTCTTTCTTAAATAAGAAAGCATAATTCTTGTTGTTAGCATTCCATTCCTGAACCTTTAAGGTTGTTGCTACCATATCATTTTGATCTCGTTTCTTGTGTACATTATACTTCTTGGATAAATTTGCGAGATCTTGACTTGTTAATAGGGCAAGTCTATCTAGTTGTGGTTTTTCCAATTTTCTTGAATCTTGTACAATTCTACTGGGTGGCACCCCAGCCATTAATTTTTCTTCAATCGTTTTTTCTTCTGCTTTTGACAGATGTATGGCTCTTAATTCTTCTTTATGTCCAGCATGTGTTTTCCAATAACTGACCGAAACTTGTCCTTGATTTGTCAGTTTACAAATTAGTCTGGAGGGACACACCCCTTTAATTTTAATTGATCCACCAGATTTCTCTGTCCTAATTTTAGAGTGGGGCTTATATCCTAAAGACAGACAAGTATATGTTTTAATAATAATTGCAAGTAACAAAGTATTGGACTTACCATATGTGTCACTTCTGTTACACTCATAGTATAAGATCTTGTGTTCCTTTGCATTAACTGTTCGAGATGTTGCATAACTGGTCTCAATTTTCTGCATATCTTTCCATGTCTCATATTCTTGTTTGCTAGAAAATTCCAAAGTTATTAGTTCAATACTCACCTGGTGATTCTCCTTAATATGTTTTCTTAAGTTCTCATGGGTTTGTAAACTAGTTTCTTGCTCACATAACGGACAAACAATATGATCAATTTTCTTAATTGATACATCTATTTTATGTATTCTTTTGATATGACGATTTCGTAATTTTACATTTTTAAATATTTTGCTGCAGAGGTGGCAGGCTCCTGAGACAAATTCAGAACTTGTTGAAGTCGATTGAAGGCTCCTTGAAGTAGTAGATTGGTAGATAGAATCCATTATTTCTTGCTAAAACAAAGTCTTGGTTAATTAATTAATGTGTTCTAACGAACAGATTTTTTCAAAGGATTGAAATATAAATATAAAAATGAAATTTTGTATGTATGTATGCTTGCTGTTGAAATACAACCGCCAACGGAGAAAAGGAGAAAGTATGTGCTTTATGGACATTAAAACCGCCAAAACACAAAACAAGGCGCCAAATCAAGGATTGATCAAACAGAAAAGATCTTAAGATTTTTTAGGCTTAAGCCGCAGTCTCTCTTATGCGATTGTCGCATGCGTTTGATGCAAGCAGCAGTCGCAAGCGATGTTCTGTGCACTCCTCAAATGTAAACTTTATGCGGCCGGTCTGACTTGTGCGTCCCACGCGAGGAATCGCATGCGCCTGCTGCATCGACTGGTGATGATAGCAGTGCTTTGCAGTGACTGCATGCGTGCATTTCATAAAACAACAAAAAATTTGACATACAACTTAAAAGTTTGTTGTTTATTGTTTATCAACTTATGATAACGAGGTTCGAGTTTAAGAAGCTTTGTTAATTAATATTTTAATAATACGTAATTTCCAGATATAAATAAGCAATGCTGTTGTTTTCATAACTGCACAGAGAATAAACATTTTGTACTAACCTTAATGTGACACCAAGTTTTTCTTCTGGTGTTATCACTCTCTTTACCATTCTTGTAGGAGATTTCTTTATGTCTTCCTTAATAGCACATAACAAGAAATTAATGGAACTGGTTCTTTGTTACGCGAAAGAAACTATGAAACTTGGTCTCATTATCAACCATATATTTACTTATTAAATTGGTTTGGTATCCTTCTTCAACCCTATTCACATACAGTTCATCAGTTTTACTCTTTTTTGGATTACCTCCATCTGAGAGCATCATTTTTAAAATGTTCTCCTCCAATTCTTGCTCTTTTAATATGTGAAGATAAACCTGTCTCTGTAGATGCCCCATTATTATTATCACTAAATTAATTACTACTTACTACTATTACTACTAATTACTACTACCTACTAATTATAAATTACTAAATATTACTATTATTATAAATTACTAAATATTCCTATTATTATCAATTACTAAGTATTACCAAAGAATACATATCTCTCACTGTAGAGAGATATGTATTCTTTGGTATTACTATAATTATAAATTACTAAATATCAATAGTATTATAAATTACTATGAAGCAATTTTACTGTTATCGGTGCTATCCTTTATCAGATATAACATAACCTTTAACCTTCTTCTTCCTTTATTGGGTTATATCCCTCGGGATAATTCAAGGAGGAATTATCCCGAGGGATATAACCCTAACCTTTAACCTATTATTTTTAAAATTCCCGCTTTTCATCAGCTGTTCTATCTTATGCGTCTAAGCGCACAAGAGAGACCACCCCAACCACTGCGTTAATTGCTTGCGACTACTGCTTGCGTCGAACGCATGCGACAATCGCATAAGAGAGACTGCGCCTTTAGGACAAAACCATACAAAACAAATACTACAAAAATATATAAACATAACCTCTCAAAAAATTCTATGTCGGTCAAAACCATAGAGTTAAATATTAGCATAGAGAGAGTGTCATTCAGAGCGAAGTGACGACACCATCTTTTTTATTTGGATTAGTGCTGTTTCACTCTTACGCATAGTAAAGCTGCTACAGTTGTCCTCCTCTTTCGTGCCTATATTCACACTGAATGTCATTATAGATTCTCGATACAATGTGTTAGAAGGAGATGCAGCAAACCAGTCCCTGAGATCTTGTCGTCAGGAAGCGCGGAAGGTAGGCTCCCTCTATGTTAATATATACCTCTATGGTCAAAACAAAGAATAGGCCATTTCAAGACTTTGACGTTTATGACACTAATTGAAAGCTGGAAGGCAAACATTGAAATTATTTATATTTGTACCGCATTGAGTTTCTTAAGTTTTTTACGTTTAATAGTTTTTTTATAAAATAGTTATTGTTGTTATAAAATAGTGGTTTATATAATTGTTTTTATATAATAGTTTAATCGTTGTATAATAGTTTTTTATAGTTGTATTTTCCGAACATTTTGCTGTTGACTTCTGTAGCTTCTAGCTGTAGAAGTACTTTAACGACTGTATTTAGTTGTAAGCAGTGAATAAATAAACATAAGTAAATATTTTCAAAAGCTTTTGGTATATAGATCCATTTTCCCTCAAAGGGTATGAGTTAACCTACAGTAGAAAAAGTTTTTCAAGGGTGACAACATGGACAAATATAGTTACTTACATGGACATAGTTTTTTTTTGTATTTGGAGCTTAGTAATAGTTTTTACACAGGTCAACAAATGAAGGCATTCAAGAGTTTAAATTCTTACAAATATTTTGAGGTAGGATTTGTATATAATTGTGGAGCTATAAAAATAAATAATTTCATCATAGTGGTTCACCCCAGATATCTTAAAAAATTGACCTTTAAAGAATTTGTACAGTCGGAAAAATGAAAGAATACCCATGAACGGTCACGTCAAACAGGTACAATCACATATTTTGTATTTGCTGTTCTTTTTCTATAAATAACAAACGATAGAGATAGATTAATTATGTTAATAATATGTGATCGTTCATGGGTACTCTTTCATTTCTCCGACTGTACCTGCAGTGAAAAAATTTCAAGAGAAGAAACTGAGAATCTGCCGGAAGAGGTGAAATGTTTTTTGATTTTAGACAACGCTCCTGCTCATCCCTCTGAAAATATTCTATGATCAAAACATGGCAACTTTAGTTGTATGTTTTTGCCAAAAAATACATAGCTTATTCAACCCATGGATCAGGAAATAATTTTAGCAACAAAATGAATATATCGCAGAAAGTTTTTAGATGAAGTAATTGTATGATGAAGATAACACAGAAGATACAAGAGGGCAGCATACTTTGCAAAACTTAACTGTTACAATTTGAAATCAACAATTTGTTAAGTTTGCTACAGCATGGAAAGGCAGTTATTAAGGGGTTACATAGGTCTTGCGGGTAAAAAAAGTGACTTTTTAAAAAAATTATATCTTGGAAACTAAAAATTATTTTTATTTATAATTGGAACATGTAAAAGTATAGTACACTCAAAAAAATTTCAGCCAAATATATTCATTTTTGTAGAGTTGACTGCAATTTTTCGACAACAGCCCTTTTTTGTGGTGAGCAGCATAACAAGTCCAGTCTCATCTGAAATTTCTTGTAGTTTATACCTCTGGTTAGTGAATGAACAAAGATTTTTTTATTAGATGAGGTCATTTTTGTTTTATCAAAAAAAAACTACTTTAAAAATGAGAAAAATTGGGGTCAAAAATGTGTTTAAACTTATGTAAAATCTTCAAATTTCATTTTTTTTAATTCCTTCGTTCATTTACTAGCCAGAGGTATAAACTACAAGAAACTTTTTGATTTCAAATGAGACTGGACTTAGTTTTGCTGTCCACCGCAAAAAAACTTAAACTCTACAAAAATGAATATTTTTGGCTGAAACTTTTTTTGAGACTACCTTAAGTACTATACTTTTACATGTTCCAATTATAAATAAAAATAAATTTTAGTTTTCGAGATATAATTTTTTTAAAGTCACTTTTTTTACCCCTAAGACCTATGTAACCCCTTAAAAAAATGTTTGATGGCCAAGATGCATACATATATTTAGAAGGAAAGTTCCTAATTTCTGTAGTATAATACATAATACCGAAGAGGAAGTAGCTCTAAGCGCCGGACTCCACTTGCAATTTGTAGTCGTGAAGATTGAACACATTCTTTCAAATAGAAGTAAATCCATGATTATTTAGTTACAAATGGATTGACTTGTATTTGAAACAATGTGTTCAATCTTCCTGATTACAAATCGCAAGTGGAGTGCGGTGCTAATAACACCAAAATATTCCATATGAAGGTACACAGACATTGAAAAATTCCTGGAATATCCCCGAAAACACGTTTCCTGAACATCCCAGGAAAATCCTGTGTCAGCATTTTAAACATTACTTGAATGTCTTATTGGAACATTCCATGAATGTCCACGAATGTTCTTTGGACATTCAAAATATATTTTGTAGACATTCCCTGGATATACCAGAAATACAGTGATGAGCGCTCTAATAACCTGCAAAATAGCACAAAAGATGGAAAACGTATTAAGTAGTGAGATAAAAAGAAATGAAACTAGTCGAGCTGGGAAATTTAGCGATATTAACTTATACATTTAGATTGTATTGATTGTGTACCACCTTCAGACGTATCAGACGAGTTTGGAAACTACCACTGTCACAGTGACAGTTTTAGTTGACATACTCCTCTGATATGTGTAAAGGTGGGAAACAATCAATATAAAATAAAATTTAAAGGTTAATTTCGCTAAATTTCCCAGCTCGACTAGTTTCATTTCTTTTTATCTCACAACTAAATACGTTGCCCGTCTTTTGTGCTATTTTGCCGGTTATTAGGGCACTCATCACTGTACATCCTTGCTGATGTGACAATACCTCCTATCTGTTTTTTCATGAGTTTTGTAGGAGAGATGGAAAAACATGTTTTAAGGTCACCTCCTGTGTTCATATGTAAGTTTTGACTTGTTTTGTAGTTCATAGATAGTTTAATTTACTACAAAACAAGTCAAAAAATATCATATGAAAACAGGAGGTGACCCTAAGACAAGTTTTTAGTCTCTCTTACGAAACTCATGAAAAAACAGATAGGATGTATTATTACATCACTGACGATATGTGGCCATACCAATTAATACATCCTTGATAAATATAAACATTTTTATTGAACAAAATCTTTTCATACATTTTTTTAATGCAATTTACTGATATTCCTACATATTTCAAAAAAATGTGTCACATTTGCTTTGTAAACCTTTCTTTTGCCTTTCGTAGCCACATATTCCGTTTCCTTCCTGGGTTTTTGTAGACCACTTCTCTCAGCTGATTCTAAAAAAAATAAAATAAATGGTAATTTTTCAATCCTTTACAATTAACAATCAGAAGAAATATTTACAGGTAATAATATGCATAAATAATAATATTTTGTATTTTGACAATGACGTCTGATTTGGAAGTCGAAAGATTAATAAAATTATTTTTTAAGTTAAATTGTGGCTTATTTCCCAATTAGAATAGTTAATTACAAAAATGCCTCAAATAAAAAATGCCTTGAGAACAATAAATAATTCGTTTCATACAAACATTCGTCCAAAGTCAATTATACCTGTAGTATTTCCATGAAAAGATTCTTTAAGTGAATTTTGCATAGTTTTCTTTAAAATATCTCTATCAGGCCAGAACACAAATTTTTTAACCTAAGACACATTATATACAAAGTATTTTTGAAATAAGTTGATACCGGGTAGGGTGAAATACTAAACCTATATCCCAAATCTTTATAATCTAAGTTTAAGCTTAGTTTAGCTAAAGTAAGCAATACTTGATCACTTGGTGACAAAACAGTATTTTGATGGTATTTGATAAATGGTGTAATATACTTTAAAGCTATTTTAAAAACATTGTAATTTGCTAAACCAGTATAATTTTTAGTTTTGGCATCATCATTTTCTATACTTTCACAAGATAAAGCTAATTTCTTAAGCTGATATTTAAAATCCTGTGTTAATGTTAATGACATAAAATGTATTTGTTAATTTTTCCAATTATTTTTCAAACATATTATGTTTGACTATGTGGCAAAATCTTGTCTTCTACTAAACTAGCTTTTATACCAAATAACTACTATCTACCACTAACTATCCACTGTTTCTAAATCTACTAAAGTAACAGTAATGTATCATTAATGAAAAATGTGTAAAATCATAGACCTACCTAGTATTTGTAGAATATAAGACAGTCCAGTGTCTTATAAATCATTTCAAGAGGAATAAAAAAGCAATTTTTTCTTGTAGGTACCCTTTTCTTTTAATTCTCCTTTGGTACCTTAATTCCCATTTTAGATTTTGGGGAACTCATTTCATTGTGTTTATATACCCCATATTTATTGAAGGAACCCAATCTGGATTGTTATTATCAGTTAAGTCGGCTGGTTTTCCTACAAGATTAGACTGTTAACATCTTCAAAAATCGTTAATGTTCAAATGTTGTAACTTACCAGATATAAGATGATTACAGGGGAATTTCCATTTTGCTAGTAAAATCTTTATATTTTATTGCATTTTACCATTGTTGTTGTCTCTCAGATGATAACTATAACTTATTTAGTTAAATTGGTTCAGTTTTGTGCTTAGAATGTAGCACTGATGGTAAGTGGTAAAAGCTAACTTTATCACGATTACTTTGCATTTCACACTTCAAAACACAACACCAATGAGGCATATTATCTTTCTAAATTAATACTTCCAGAGAAAATGTTAAATTAATCTTTGTACAACAACTAAAATGATCTAAAACCATAAGAACCTGATAGAATAATATTCAATGTTTGCCTTCCAGTAGCCATATTGATTTAATTTTGACAGCATCTTGGAACGGCCTATACTCCATCCAACAAGAAGCGAAAGCACCTGTCGGCTCCTTTGATGTTCAGGGGACAGAAATATCGGTCGGAGAATGGTAGGGGTAATACTTCACACTACACTAAGAAAAGCAATGAGGAATTCGTTCAAAACAGTAGGAAATTTGAGTTACACTGAGAAACAAAGTAATAACTATAGTGTTTTTAAGTTGATCTATTTAATATGAATTGTATTTTTTTCTGTAAAATTTAACCCATGTATCAATTTTATACTTATAAGTAAAAAGGTTTTAAGTTAAAAATATCGATTTTGATTAAGTTTTTTAAGCTTATGTAAACGTGATAGATTTTTAATGCTTAGTTGAATTTAAAGGCCGCGTATCACCATCAAATAATTTGATCAAACAGTTTGAGCAAACTCCGGAAGTACGTCAAAGTGACGTCACAATTGCAGTTTTTTTTGAAATTCTAAAAATCTGTGCTCTCACTATCAGTCTAGTTTGATCAAATTTTTTGTATTGAGTTGTCTAACTTGTTTGTACTTTATTTAAAATTAAAATTTTTCATTATTATCCACAATGAACACTCAGGATGTGACGTCACTAACTGTCACTTTCAGATTGCTCAAACCAGTTTGATCAAATTATTTGATGGTGGGACGCGGCCTTCATAGTTAATTTCAAAATAGAGCTGAAAATTTCTATCGATTTCTATTACTTTTTTTTTCGTACTAAAAACTTGTCAAAATATATATTTTTGACCCAAGACCTTTTTACTTAGTACAGAATTACACTTTCAAATTTTCTATTAACTATGTCTTAGGTTGATGATTTTTTGGTTCATGTTGAGAAATTTCTTTGAATGTCCATTGACCTCCAACACCACCATATTCTCGCTGCACGAGGAAACTCTGCGGCTGAGGCTAGAATGACTTCATTCACCTTCGATTTCTTTCTGTGCATCTGAGGTTTCTGGAAACTCTGGTTGTCCTGTACCAAATTCAATTCGCCTGGATATATAACAATTATACCATCACATCTAGCATCTAATACCTGGGAATTAATCTATCAGCTGACAACAACATCGAAGAAGAGGTAAAAGAACAAGTAATTAAAGCCAGTAGAACGGCCGGATGCCTAAACGACACAATTTGGAAAAACAAACACGTAAGAGTGCAAACCAAGGCCCGAATATATGTCAATTAGGCCAGTTATGCCTTATACGGCCGAAACAAGACCAGATAAAAGCAAAACATAAAAACATCTGGAGACCAACGAAATGAAGATCTTAAGAAGGATTGCTGGAAAAGGACTACAGGACAGGGTAAGACGTGAGGAAATCAGACGCATCATATGTGGGGTAGACAATATAAATACCTGGGTAAAGAACAGAAAAGAAGAGTGGAATCAACATATACATAAGCAGGATGTTTGAATTAAGGATAGTAAGAATAGCGAGGGACAAGTCACCGTTTGGCAGAAGTATAGGACGCCCAAGGAAAAGCTGGAATGACAATTTAGGGAAAGAATAAAATGCATCGTTGAAGAAAAACAGGCAGTACTGCCTATATAAAAGAAAGAAGACGTCAGATCTAGCATCTAGCCACCTTAACCTGTTTCTTATTTTGTTTCCAATAGGATCCACACCCAATTTTTTCGTATATACTTATTGCTAACATTATCTTTTCTAGTTATTCGCTAGTTCTAGTTATTAACAACTTCGGGTTTAATACGGAACTTAACCTAACCCTAACGAAGCTCTGCTTTCACACAAAATTTTCCAGTTTCAGCTGCATTCGCTTTCTCTAATTGTTACCGTCTGATACATCTCTTCTAACACTCTTGCATATTCAGCAGGCACTCCTTTCCTACTTAGAACCAATAGATTTCTGGTAACTTTGCTATATACCTTCTCAAGATTAATAAACACTTTGTGCAAGTCTTTCTCTTCCACTCATAAGTTTTTCCCTCAGCTGCCATAAAAAAAATTGATGTTGTGGACCTGCCTTGCATAAATTCAAAATGACTTTTATTTCTAGAACCGTACACTAAATTTTGTTAGATTTCAAATGTACGATAACGAAAACATATTTTGAATAGGGTGCTAAGACAAATACTTAATGATCTGAACAAAATTAAGCAAATGTTTGTTTACTGGAAATTAAAAAAATTCTATTGTAAATTAAATAAAACACTAAATGTGTGTGTGTGTGTGTTCACAAAGAGGGGATGGCATTAGATAAACTTTTTGCCACAGATATTTGAAAGTTGAAGATTGAAGATGTCATAT